>NC_134478.1:7153749-7314749 GCF_964194025.1 Convolutriloba macropyga | reverse complement strand
TAGACAATAATAAGCTACTTTTAGTTGAAAACAATAGCTCAAATTGTGTTAATGACTATCGAGCAGGAGATCCCAATAATGCCTTGATTGCTACAAAAACTAGCACGTGTTCTGATTGTATAATCCAAAACGGTAATCGGTCTGAAGAAGGTAGAGAAAATATGACTGGAACTAAAGAAATAGTTCATACAAACTCTAGTGCAGAGTTTGTAAACGACGGTGGAGAATCTCACCTTAATGGAGCTCAGAACTCAAATATTGATAACAGCTTTTCCTGTAACTTAACGGATAACTCTCAATTTATAAGGTCATCAAAAAGAAATTTCGAGTACTGTGCTCCTCAAGATTACAATAGTGCAAGACCTCTTTATAAGACGATTTGCGATTTTTGCACCACATTAGTAGAGCTCACCATCTATAATTTTTTGAGTCATTTGCGAGATAAGCATCGTTTAGAAGCGGAATTCAAGTGCTTTGCTTGTTCAAGGCTTTTCTCGGGTTTTAATAGCTTTGTGAACCACATTAAGAAACACGAGGAAGAAATGGCCGAAAAGAAATCAACTGAAATAGAAATTTTTTGGAGTCAATCATTTGCCCAACCTAAAGTTAAATCTTCCGCTAACGAAACGAGTGAATCTGATGTGGAAGAAGTAATTTCTGACACTCAGGAAGATAACAATTACAGTATTTTATCTTCCTCTCATCTCAGTAATTACCACGGCTCCGCATTTTCTTTTACATGTCCTTTCTGTCCTAGAGTTTTTGGAAGCCTGACATATCTTTATAAGCACACTAGAAAATATCACAGGTCACTAGATGTAATATGTGATAGTGAAAATATTGACCCGCCAAACATGACCGAGAGTGTGATAGATTTCGATGTTCCCTCACCTCCTGTTGAAATAGACAGCCAAAAAGCATTAAGTTCAAGACTTGCGCGCTTCATTAATGGAAGCTCTGGGGAGGATGTACTTCTTAATTCTTTACGTGATACTTCTGCTACTTGGAACCAAGCTTTTCGTTTTTTAGGATCTGCTGGTAACATAACAAAAGATCTAATACAAACTGTATCGCTTTGTTTAAGCAAGATTGCCGAACAACGTCCTGATCTTTTATCAAACGATATTTCTAGACAGCTGATGAGTGCTTGTGAAAATTTTAAGTTTTGTTCCGTTGAAAACGAATATCAGCTCATAAGGCTTTTGAAACAAAACACTCAATTTGTTCCGCCAAAAGATTTAGTGTTCGGTTCCGAGTACGAAACTAGATCAGTAAGGGGGAAAACTGTTTATATTGAGGCAGAGAGAACGGGTCAGTTTGTGCCCATTTCTCAGGTTTTGAAAAAAACAATCTTATTTCATGATGAAGTTTTTGGGATTATGAGTGCCTGTAGAGAACTTTTGAAAACGTTAAGCAAGAGTGGAATAATTTTAGATTGCATGCAAACTGAAGGCAAGCTCAGTTTCTCTAATTCTCTCAACCGATCTACGGTTTTAAGTGAACTTGATGTTTCTGTTGACAGTGATATTGGCGAGCAGAGTTTTTATCTGTCTTTGGAATTATATTTCGATGAAATTGAACCGGTGAATCCAATCGGTAGCAGGGCCACAATACATAAAATCGGTTGTTTTTACTGGTCCTTAAAAAATTTGCCACCGTGGTTGCTTTCCGATATGAGAATGATTAACTTAGCGGCGCTTGTATCGTACTTAGATATCGAAACTTATGGGTTTAAGTAGGTTTTATGTGAAATAAAAAAAAATTTGCTTACTTTGGAAAAAGGCGTTGAAATAAAAACAAAACTAGGATGTTCCTATACTGTTGCTTCTAGAAGATTAATTTTTGTTGCGGACAATTTAGATTATCACGCTGTTTTTGGTTTCAACAAAAGTTTTTCAGGCGGCTCTTGTTGCGAAAAATGTACATTATCTCAATCGTTGTTTAAAACTGTCTTCGAAGAGCGTTTTCAAGATCTTAGGACACCCGACTCGTGCCGTGAAGATGCATTCAGGAAAAGAAATGGAGTAACAAACTTTTTGTTTGTTACAAACTGATCACTTTGACCCATACAAAAACTTTACTTGTGATTTGCATCATGATATTTTTCAGGGTAGTCTTATGAATATTATTCGGGTTCTTTTAAATGACCTTATTCCGGAGTGTCTCAGTGTTGATATTTTAAATTCTAGGATCAATAATTTTGGTTACGGACGTGATATTGATGGAAAGCCTTCTGAGTTTGATTTTGATAGGATTAAAGACAAAAGTCACGGTCATTTTCGTGAAAAGTATGACCAAATGTTTACACTATATCGTTTTTTACCTCTTATGGTTTATGATCTTGTTCCATGCACTGAGGTCTGGAAGTTTCTGCTTGACTTTTTTGATCTAATCAGTTTTCTGCTTAGCCCGGCGTTTGTGGAATCCGACTACCAACAGCTTGAAGTTTTAATTCGTGAGTATTTACTGATTGTCTGTTCTAAAATATTAAATCTTCCAAAAATTTTGTCTTTTGTTTCAGACGATCATCTGGAGTCTTATACAAATTTGTTTCCATTGGAATTGGTGACCTCCAAACAGCATAAGTTGGTCCACTTTCCTAGAATTCTTAAATGCTCTGGGCCCTTTCTGTATCAGAGCGTTTTACGATATGAAAGAAAACACCAGTTTTTCAAACGTTTAACGCACAATATATGCAATTTCAAAAACATTTGCAAGAGTTTAGCGATACGTCATCAAGTAAATGAGTATCATGAGTGGAAAGATGGTGTGCCAATGAAGTCTGATAGTTTTCCCGGTTGTAAGTTTGATAAAATATCCGACATTTGGTGTCGAAACGTTGAATTTCAGAAGTGTTTATCGTCGAAGGAGTGCATGCAGTCAATGAGCGCAATAATAAAAGGGACTAGGTTTTCTGTTAACGATGTGCTGATCTCGGATGTCACTATTGAAGATTGTCCCTCACCTGTCTTTGTTTTGGTACAAAAGATCCTAGTTGCGAAAGAAAAAATTTTTTTTGCTTGTAGAGCCATCAAAACTCATTTTTACCAGAATAAGTCACGCTCCTACTGCGTATCAGTTGATGATGAGGCCGACGTTTATCTAATTCAATATGAGTCCTTATTTGATTTTCACCCTTTGTCCTTGCATAAGTGTTCTGTTCCAGATTGCAAACTTGACCATGTTGTTTTGAGGCATATTTTGCGATACAATAATTACGCGTCGGATTTACAGTAGGATTTTTCTGCTTGTGACGGCTTTTTTTGGTTTTTGGCCTCTGTAGCATTATTTGAGGTCTGTGGTCTTTGAGGTAAAGTCGGTTTCTATCTTTTGTTTTGTGGTTGTTGTCTATGTAACATTATATTAGTTCTATGGTCTTTGTGATAAAGTCCGTTTCTCTAGCTTTTATTGATCTTTTTCGACGTAGATTTGGATGTCAAAAGAACGGTCAGAAGAAATGGGTTCAAATTCTACTTTTACGACAACGACAGAAACGACGACGTTCAAACAATGCTGGACTATATGTTCTATTTGGTAACGCATGTTAGGTTAGTATTAAATGATAAGGTGCTAATTGTAGGTGACTCAAATATGCGAAATGCTTTTAACAATTATGGGTTTTATGATTGCATCAAGGATCTTGCTGTGCATAATGAAAGTAAAGGTGGTAGGTGCGCTAAAGACCTTATGTCGCTTTTCCCAGAAATTGTTCAATATCGTCGCGTTTTAGTGTGTGTTGGAAATAATGATTTTAACAGTACATCAGAAGAAAGAATTTTGAAATATTATACTGATTTGGTTGAACATTTGTCTTACAAACATCATGTGCTTTTTCTTGAATTGTTGCCTCGAATGGACCATGCAGAATATAGCTCTACTGATGTTGATAAATTTTCTCATTCTAGACTTCAAGCTTTTAATAAGAAAATGAAAGAAAAGCTTGGTGATATGTTTTACCCTAATAAACTTATTAATCCATGTCATTTTCGCAAATTTGATAAGTGTCACCTAGATGACTTCGGACAGCAAAAACTAATCCGAACAATCGCTAAAATTGCTGGTATGATGCTTGATAGTGAAAAATTTGCCTAGATTCTTTCACTTATTGATTTTTCTGCCTTACAACTACTTTACCAGATGTCTGTGTTAACCTAAACTGTGCGAACTCTTGGTTAAAATTCTCCTTAATTGTTTTTTCCTTAAGTTGAATTTTGACTGGTATCTTATTCACCTCTCAGTTGCCTGTAGATCCGGCTTAAAGCTTACAAAAAATTGTTTGGAAAGTCACTGATGGGCTTCTCGGCCTTCGGTTACTTTCGTTCCGTTGATTTATTTTTATCGCAATATATGGAGAATTTTAACTCATATTTTAAATATTAGCCAACCGGATAATCATATTTATACATTTTAATTAAACGGATTCATTTTACTCAAATTTGTTATATTTCTATTTAAACAAAAACAAAAAAAAGCCTTTGCGCACAAAATTTAAAAAAAATTACAAGTTGCGGTTTGACATGATGTTGTATCTAATAAACTATAACAATCTTGTTGCTGCTCCCTTTATTTATGTGGAACATCCACTCGTTTCATCTACAGAGTTCCCAAAATGCCTCTTTAGCGTGGTGTATTTAGTTTCGATTTCAAGAACATTTAGGCCTTATTGAGGGAGGAGACGCACGATTGTTCTAATTGACGTTAATTCTAATTAGTTCAAGTTTCATTTAACTATTGCTTCATTTATTATACCGTTCTCGTGCCGCTTTTAATATTAATTTTTTTTCCAGTATCTTTGAGCTCTCGGTTAAAACTTCCCTTGACTGTCTTTTTTTAAGGTTGGAACTAGTAAGGTTAGGAAAGTGACCGTTAGGCTTCTCGGCCTTCAGTCACTTCCGTTTCGTGTTATTTCTTTTATCGCAATATTTGGAGAGTTTTAACCAAGAGATCTCATATTTAACCTTAGCCAATCGGATAGTCCTATTTATGCATTTTATTTGAACAGATTCATTTTACTCAAATTTGTTATGTTTCTATTTTAGAAAGAAAACAAAAAAGTAAAAGCCTTTGTGCACAAAATTCCAAAAAAATTACATGTTCCGTTTTGAGTTGATGTTTTATCTAATAAACTATAACAATCTTGTAGCTGCTCCCTTTGTCTATGTGCAACATCCTTTCACTTCATTTACAGAATTCCCGAAATCCCTCGCTTTGACATGTTGCATTTAATTTTGATTCCAAGAAGAACGTTCATGCCTTATTGAGGGAGGAGACGCAAGATTGTTTTAACTGATGTTGATTAGTTCTTCAAGCTTCGTTTAATTATTATTGCATTTTATTATCCTGTTCCTAAGCCGCTATTTCTAAACGTTAAAGTTTATTTTTATCCAGTGTCTTTAAGCTCTCGGTTAAAATTTCCCCTGACTGTTTCTTTAAGTTTGGAACTTTGTAAGGGTAAGAAAGTGACTGTTAGGCTTCTCGGCCTTCATTCACTTTTGTTTGGTGTTATTTATTTCATCTTAATATATGGAGAATTTTAACCGAGAGATCTATTTAAAATTTTAGGCAACGAGATAATCCTATTATGCGTTTTCTTTAAACGGATTTCATTTTACTCAATTTTCTTGTGTTTCTATTTAAAAAAACCTTCATGCCTTATTGAGGGACGAGCTGCAAGATTGTTCTAATTGATGTTAACGCTAATTAGTTCTTCAAGCTTCATTTAACTATTGCTTCATTTTATTATCCTGTTCTTGTGCCGCTATTTCTTAACATTAAAGTTGTTTATTTTTATCTACTGTCTTTGAGCTATCGGTTAAAATTTTCCTTGACTTTTTTAATTTCGGAACTTTGTAAGGGTAGGAAAGTGACTGTTAGGCTTCTCGGCCTTCAGTCACTTTTGTTTGGTGTTATTTATTTCATCTTAATAAATAGAGAATTTTAACCGAGAGACCTATATAAAATTTTAATCAACCGGATAATCCTATTATGCGTTTTCTTTAAACGGATTTCATTTTACTCAATTTTCTTGTGTTTCTATTTAAAAAAACCTTCATGCCTTATTGAGGGAGGAGATGCAAGATTGTTCTAATTGACGTTAATTCTAATTAGTTCAAGTTTCATTTAACTATTGCTTCATTTATTATACCGTTCTCTTGCCGCTTTTAATATTAATTTTTATCCAGTATCTTTGAGCTCTCGGTTAAAACTTCCCTTGACTGACTTTTTTTAAGGTTGGAACTAGTAAGGTTAGGAAAGTGACCGTTAGGCTTCTCGGCTTTCAGTCACTTCCGTTTCGTGTTATTTCTTTTATCGCAATATTTGGAGAGTTTTAACCAAGAGATCTCATATTTAACCTTAGCCAATCGGATAGTCCTATTTATACATTTTATTTAAACAGATTCATTTTACTCAAATTTGTTATGTTTCTATTTTAAAAAGAAAACAAAAAAGTAAAAGCCTTTGTGCACAAAATTCCAAAAAAATTACATGTTCCGTTTTGAGTTGATGTTTTATCCAATAAACTATAACAATCTTGTAGCTGCTCCCTTTGTCTATGTGCAACATCCCTTCACTTCATTTACAGAATTCCCGAAATCCCTCGCTTTGACGTGTTGCATTTAATTTTTATTCCAAGAAGAACGTTTATGCCTTATTGAGGGAGGAGACGCAAGGTTGTTTTAACTGATGTTGATTAGTTCTTCAAGCTTCATTTAATTATTATTTAATTTTATTATCCTGTTCCTAAGCCGCTATTTCTAAACGTTAAAGTTTATTTTTATCCAGTGTCTTTAAGCTCTCGGTTAAAATTTCACCTGACTGTTTCTTTAAGTTTGGAACTTTGTAAGGGTAGGAAAGTGACTGTTAGGCTTCTCGGCCTTCAGTCACTTTTGTTTGGTGTTATTTATTTCATCTTAATATATGGAGAATTTTAACCGAAAGGTCTTTAAAATTTTAGGCAACCGGATAATCCTATTATGCGTTTTCTTTAAACGGATTTCATTTTACTCAATTTTCTTGTGTTTCTATTTAAAAAAACCTTCATGCCTTATTGAGGGAGGAGATGCAAGATTGTTCTAATTGACGTTAACGCTAATTAGTTCTTCAAGCTTCATTTAACTATTGCTTCATTTTATTATCCTGTTCTTGTGCCGCTATTTCTTAACATTAAAGTTGTTTATTTGTATCTACTGTCTTTGAGCTATCGGTTAAAATTTTCCCTGACTTTTTTAATTTCGGAACTTTGTAAGGGTAGGAAAGTGACTCTTAGGCTTCTCGGCCTTCAGTCACTTTTGTTTGGTGTTATTTGTTTCATCTTAATAAATGGAGAATTTTAACCGAGAGATCTATATAAAATTTTAATCAACCGGATAATCCTATTATGTGTTGTTTTCTTTAAACGGATTTCATTTTACTCAATTTTCTTGTGTTTCTATTTAAAAAAACCTTCATGCCTTATTGAGGGAGGAGATGCAAGATTGTTCTAATTGACGTTAATTCTAATTAGTTCAAGTTTCATTTAACTATTGCTTCATTTATTATACCGTTCTCTTGCCGCTTTTAATATTAATTTTTATCCAGTATCTTTGAGCTCTCGGTTAAAACTTCCCTTGACTGTCTTTTTTTAAGATTGTAAACTTCCGTTTCCTGTTAGTTGTTTAATCGCTATATCTGACGAGTTTTAACCGAGAGATCTCATATTTAATTTTAGCTAATCGGATAATCCTATTTATACATTTTATTTAAACGGATTTCATTTAAATTTTGAGAGAAAATAAAAAAGAAAAAGCATTTGCGCACAAAACTTCAAAAAAACATTAAAATCTGCGTTTTGAGGTGATGTATCTAATAAACTATAACAATTTCGTTGCTGCTCCCTTTATTTATGTACAACATCCACTCACTTCATTTACGTAATTCCCGAAATCCCTAGCTTTGTGGTGTTGTTTTAAGTTTTGATGTCAAGAAGAGTGTTCATGCCATACTGAGGGAGGAGATGCAAGTTGTTTCCAATTAAACTTCTTTGGTCTTCAGATATTTAATATTCACTCCTCTATTTTTTTTCAACCTATTTCTGTTCTCATGATAGAAACTATCCTAATAAACCAGCAATTTTCATTCATTGCAACTCATCGGTACTAATCGTTTTTGAGCGGAAGATAACGTGATGAGAAAAAAACTGATTGCATTGGGGTTTCAAGTTTTTTGTATCAATCGTTTTTCGTTGTTTTTCTCATTATCGTGCTATGCTTTTTAAATTTAGTGCTCAGTCGCTGTTTCTCTTGCTAAGTGTTCTTTTCGTTAAGTTTGATATTTTTTGATATCTTTTGTTGTAATTTTGTGAGTTTTTTGCTGTTAATGTCTCTGTCTGTTTTGGGAGGCGCCGGTTTGTAGCTTCCATTTATCGTAGAAAGGATGCATCTGTTACTTATTTTTTACTACTGGTTTTTATAGAGTTTAATTCTGGATTTGATTTTCAAAATCTTTTTTTGCCATGGGTTTGTATTGCTTTTGGTTTTGTATTTAAAATGTGGCTGTTTGTGTTGTATTTTTCTGTAGTGTTTTTGTTTTGTTTTTTGTTCTCGTTTGTTTCCAGTTCTGTCTATGTGACCTAAATACTGAGCTGTTTTGTTTTGCGTTCTAGATTTAAAGGTAATTGGTATTTGGCTTTTTCTTTACTTTCTGTTCTTTTTGAATGTTTCATTAGAGCTTTGTATTGTAATTTTTTTAGACATGAGGTTACTTCTTTATATTAGAGGTCCGCATTGAGGTATAAATGCTTCTTTCGGCTTGGTTGTTTTTGTCAGATGTTCTTAAACTTTGATGCTGTTTTTCTTTTTTGTTCTGCTTTCTTTGTTTCTACTCGCAGTTCCCTACTGTAACACTCTGATAATTAGGTTTGGTCAAACTTCTGTTCGCTGTAGTTTGTTTTGCAAACAGCATATTTTAATTTGTTTTGTTTTTTTTTCTAGTTTTGTCTTTCTTTGTGGCGAGGCATCGTAGCTCCATTCTTTGTAGAAAGAGCGCATCTGTTGTTTCTTTTTGACTGCTGATTTCTTGGTTGAGTTTAATTGTAATTTGGTTTTTTTAAATCTTTCATCGCCATGGGTTTTCAGCGTGTTTTTGATTCTGGATTTTGTTTTTTGGCTGTTTTGGTGGTAGTTTGCCAAAGCGATGTATTTTTTGTTTTTTATTTATTTAGGAATGAGGATAGCTTTCTTAATTTTAGAGGTCGGTATTGACGAAAAATCTGCTTCTAGCTTGATAGATTTTTTGCCTGATGTTCTGAGTTTTTCTACTTGAGTTTTTTGCTTGTTTCTTTAACTTTTCCCGTCTTGTTTGTTTTTACTTGTTCAAGGAAACCATACTGGGCCCTCTTGTGCGCTATTTTTCATTTGTCTTGTCTTTCGTTCACAGTCTTTTCATTCGATGTCTTTTTGCGGTTCTTTAATCTAAAATTTACGGTGAATTTTTCTGATGGAACGTTTTCTGGTTGATTGTTTCATATCTAGTTTTCATGCCCTTTTGATTCAGAGGTCATGTCTGTTGTTAAGAGACTTTGGTACTGGTCTTTTTGGGCTGGTTCTTTTTTTTGTGATGTTTTTACTTTTTTGCTTTCGTTTCCCTACTGTTTCATTTTTTAATCTTTGTTTGGCTCTGCTTTCTGATTTGTTTGGATCTCTTTCTCTTGAAACTCAAATGTGTGGTCTTCGGTTTTCTCTGATTATCTTCCGTTCCCCTGACAGAGTTTTTGGGACCTTAGTGGGCGCCTTCTCGTGGCGGTCCTGTATAAGGTGTGTACCATGTGCATACTGAGCTGAGATCCACTTTAAAATTACATTATACTGGAAAATTTTTTCTCAATGGTCGGTTGATAAATTGACTGAGGAAAACATTTCCGACAGTTGCTCATTTATTTGTTGTCTTTTGTTTTGTTTGTTTGTTTTATTAGTGAGAGCATCTATGGATCCTGTTTTGCCGCGCATCCTAATAGCGCTCTCCAATAGTTCGGGGCCTTAGTGGACGCCTTCTTGATGGCGGTCCTGTATAAGGTGTGTACTATGTGCATACTGAGCTGAGATTCACTTAAAGATCACATTATACTGGAAAATTTTTTCTCAATGGTCGGTTGATAATTTGACTGAGGAAAATATTTCCGACAGTTGCTCATTTGTTTGTTGTCTTTTGTTTTGTTTGTTTGTTTTATTAGTGAGAGCATCTATGGATCCGGTTTTGCCGCGCATCCTATTAGCGCTCTCCAATAGTTCGGGGCCTTAGTGGATGCCTCCTCGATGGCGGTCCTGTATAAGGTGTGTACTATGTGCATACTAAGCTGAGATTCACTTAAAAAATTACATTATACTGGAAAAAATTTTCTCAATGGCCGGTTGATAAATTGACTGGGAATAATTTTTCCCACAATTGCTCATTTGTTTGTTGTCTTTTGTTTTGTTTGTTTGTTTGTTTTATTTGTGAGAGCCTCTATGGATCCGGTTTTGCCGCGCATCCTATTAGTGCTCTCCAATAGTTCGGGCCCTTAGTGGACGCCTTCTCGATGGCGGTCCTGTAAAAGGTGTGTACTATGTGCATACTGAGCTGAGATTCACTTAAAAATTACATTATACTGGAAAGTTTTTCCCAAAGGTCGTTTGATAAATTGACTGAGGAAAACATTTCCGACAGTTGCTCATTTATTTGTTGTTTTTTGTTTTGTTTGTTTGTTTTATTAGTGAGAGCATCTATGGATCCGGTTTTGCCGCGCATCCTATTAGCGCTCTCCAATAGTTTGGGGCCTTAGTGGACGCCTTCTTGATGGCGGTCCTGTATAAGGTGTGTACTATTTGCATACTGAGCTGAGATTCACTTAAAAATTACATTATACAGGAAAAATTTTTCTCAATGGTCGGTTGATAAATTGACTGAGGAAAATATTTCCGACAGTTGCTCATTTGTTTGTTGTCTTTTGTTTTGTTTGTTTGTTTTATTAGTGAGAGCATCTATGGATCCGGTTTTGCCGCGCATCCTATTAGTGCTCTCCAATAGTTCGGGGCCTTAGTGGACGCCTTCTCGATGGCGGTCCTGTATAAGGTGTGTACTATGTGCATACTGAGCTGAGATTCACTTAAAAATTACATTATACTGGAAAATTTTTCTCAATTGTCGGTTGATAAATTGACTGGGGAAAATTTTTCCGAGAGTTGCTCACTTTCTCTGTTGCCCTCTGTTTCCTTTGTGTGCTCTGTTTGTGAGGGCTTGTAAGGATCCGCATTTGCTGCGCTTTCTAATAGTGTTTTCTGGTTTTTGAGCTCCTCAGGTTGTTTTTCGGCTGGTTTAAATTTACCTGAAAAAACACCTGAATTTACCTGAATCGTTCAGGCAAATTGTTCCCACCTGAACTACACCTGAATTTACCTGAATTTTACCTGAAATTTACCTGAAAATTTCAGGCGTCACTGGCTGAACTTTTACCTGAACTTGCCTGAAAATCACCTGAAAAATACACCTGAAAAGTTCAGGTAGTTTTTCTGGTTCAGGTATTTTTACCTGAAATTTACCTGAAAATTTCAGGCGTCACTGGCTGAACTTTTACCTGAACTTGCCTGAAAATCACCTGAAAAATACACCTGAAAAGTTCAGGTAGTTTTTCTGGTTCAGGTATTTTTTCCTGAATTTCACCTGAAAACTTCAGGTTAAAAACCTGAAATTTTCAGGTGAAATTCAGGTAAAAATACCTGAACCAGAAAAACTACCTGAACTTTTCAGGTGTATTTTTCAGGTGATTTTCAGGCAAGTTCAGGTAAAAGTTCAGCCAGTGACGCCTGAAATTTTCAGGTAAATTTCAGGTAAATTTCAGGTAAGTTCAGGTGTAGTTCAGGTGGGAACAATTTGCCTGAACGATTCAGGTAAATTCAGGTGTTTTTCCAGTTGAAGCTTTATTTAGAGTGAACACGGAAAGTTATTTTTTCCAGCAGTAGGTTCAATATAATAGAAGATAAGATTCAATGAGTCAAAAAGCAGACACCCTACACACAATTACACACCTAACACATATCAGACAAGACAATCAAATGCGCACCAGCACACACAGATAAACACAAACAAAAATATCTAAAAAAAACAAAGAACATACTCAGTCTAAGCTGCGTCACCATCATTAAAAATCTTTTACAATGTACACCAGTTGTAACTGACTTGTTCCACCAAAAAAATAACCCTAACTCCCTTTATAACAAGGCGCCGTGAACGTAACAAGATAATAACCGAAACCAAAGGTTGCCCCAACGGTGATAAGGTTACAAAACAGAAAATACGGTCGACTATAGGGATACATTTGCCCAATAGATGGTACTTGTGTACTAAATAGAAATGGAATTAAAAAAGAATGTTCCGTCCATAACAGACCAAACAGAGAAAGAGACGACAACGTAGACCATACTCACCATAAAGATTGCATTCGTGTAAAATGTCAGAATTCCAAGAAAAAGAGCAAAATTCCTGGTGACAAAGTTTCCTGGAAATCAACTCTGAGACAAGTCGGCAACTGAAATTCCCGAAATAAAGAGAGAGACATGCGGAGTTGATTTCGCTAGAAAGGGAACCCTCACACAAGCATAAGAACGATCTGGAATTCTGGTTCAACTGCGACGATAAAACAACTAACAATTGGCCGATCAAACTCAGGAGATGATCCAAGGCAAACCTGATACGAGCCATATTCTTAACAGATTACAGGAAAAATTGCAATTAGACACCTAGCGAGAAACGAGTAACACGTTCGAAGAACTCCAAAAATACTGAAGACAACAACTAACAAAAGAAGATCAATTGACCCATCGCCAACAAAACCAAATCCGATAGCCGTCGTACGGACTCGAAAACACCAAAAAACTAAAGAACTGCTCAATTGCCGGGACAAAAAATACTCCTGATCAAAAATGGGTCTGTATGGAAAAAAGTAAAAGAACTTCCAAAGCCAAGAAAAAGTATTAACGCCAGAGGCCTGGGATTCGAAAATAGAACAGAAAGAACCGAACAACTAACAAACATCCCAATCTTTGTTATTACACTGAGATTCAGATAAAAATAGATAATTATGAAAATAACACCATCCTAGATACAGCGAATTTTAGTTTTCATAAAAGGTTTATCAGATTTTTTTAAACAGCACGACCGCAATTCTACAAATTCAGGCAGATCATGAAATCGTTGAATTTAATAATCAATCATTTAAAATATTAAAAACTGCAAAACTTAAACACCTTTTAAATCATTCACCGCAAACAACTAAGATGATAGATCATAGAAAATTAGGCCAACCCAATATTTGGTTAAGACAAAAAAAGTTAAGAGAAAGAATTTAAAAAAGACGTGGTCCTCATCATCAAATCAAGAGGATTAAACTAACGGAAAAACGAGGATTAGTATTTCAGCTTCATTAAAACGGTATGAATTTATATATCATGTCAGTTTGAAAAACAATTACAGACCGAACCAGAGAAGACAAAGGGCAGTAGTACCAATACCCCTACCTCAAAAAGAGAAAGAGAGTTCGACAAACTGATGCTAGAAGAACAAATCATACATAAAACTATTTTATGCGCAGACCATATCAGCAGTCTTGTAATTGTTATACATAAAATAGCGGAACTTTCAAAATAACAGTTGCCACCGCCGAACTTAAGAGCTATTGTAATGAAAAAACAAAGATTGCCAATTATAGAGGACATAACAGCCTGGATATCAATAAATGCTCTGCTACAACAATGGTTAGTAAAAAATCAAGTATTGATCTTATAGGCGCTCAGTAGGATCCAAAAAACATTTTTGTGGCAGTGGTGGTATTTTGTTTTCTTAAAACAACACAGAAAACTGTTTTTTTTCTAGAACTCAAGACTTTGTAGAATTTAGTTAGGAAGCCATTAAAAAGATAAAAACTGCAAAATTTAAATCAAGTTTTAAATTATCCACCGAACAACTAAAATGGTGGACTATGGAAAAGAATACCAGCCAAATATTTGGTAAATAAATTAAAGTATTTAAATGGAAGAACAAATAAACGAAGTGGGCCTCATCAAGTTAAGAGCAGAAACGAAGCACTTGATAACCGATGTTTTAAACAACTGAGCCAAAACTTAAGGATTAGTATATCAACTTCATTAAAACGGTTTAATGTTGGTATGAAATGCAACTACAGAAAGATCCAGAGAAAAAAAACAGTCCCAATACAACTACCAAAATCACAAAATCAAAAGCCGAATGAGACAAACTGTTTTTTAGCAGAACAAATTGTCCAAGAGAATGTCTTTTGTGCAGATCAATTCATCAATCCTGTATTTGTTATGCACAAAATGGTGGAAATTTCGAAATAGCAGTTGTCGCCGCAGAACTTAACAACAATATTGTAATGAACAAAACTAAGAGTGACAAATAAAAGCCCAGATGTCCGCGAAAACTCACAAAAAAGGAGTCACCGCTATTTATATCTATTTTAGATCTGATGTATGCATAAAATTAAATAAATTTGCAATTTGCGCCCAAAAATCCAACAAAACGACATTTTGACAATTTTTGGAGCAGAAACCACATGGTATTACAGTTTTTAATGAGAATTTAGGGCTCAAATCTTTTTTGGTCATATTAAAAGTAAATTGTTAAATTTAAAAACACCTGGCTAAACGACGTACGAAATGTCACGAAAGGAGACAAAACAAACGCTAGAGACGCAAAAAATTACCATGAGAGAAATAGAAATGCAGGTTAGAGAGCCTCGGTGGAGCAAACAAAATAATTTAAACCTGCTCCTTCAACGGGCTCGGTTATAAAACTGACGAAAACAAAATCAAGAGGTCTTAGCAATTATCCAGTAAACAAAAGAAAAAAAGTAATCCTTGTTTATTTTCGTAAAATACTTCAAAAACTACCCAATCTTCAGTACCTCCGAACCACTTATTGACGTTTTTAACATTCATTAAGGCAAAAGAAAATTTCGGGGAATCACCGGGCTACCATTACAAAACTCTAACTAAGAACCCGGGCTGACCTTTCTTGGCAACCATATCCAAGAACCATATATGGTCCCATACAGGGCATACAAAATTTTCTTATATGATCTTGCCATGGTTGCCAAGATCTCCATATATGATTCTTATATGGCATCCAAGAATCCAATATGGTCATTTGTGCGTTCTTTCAACGCCCATACAAAGCTTATGCAGCAGTTCCAGCTTTAAACGCTTTACACGACTTATGGCATATTGGTACCATATATGGTTCTTACATGGTCCATATATGGTTCTTATATGGTCCATATATGGTTCTTATATGGTCCATATATGGTTCTTATATGGTCCATATGTGGTTCTTAAATGTTTCTTACATGGTTCCGGCATGTTTCTTATATGGTTATTACCTTGTCCACTCAAGGTCATTACAACAAAACCTTTGTGATTAGATAAAAGGTGGTTACATGATCCATATATGGTTCTTACATGTTTCTTTGATGGCTCATATATGGTTCTGACATGTTTTTTACATGATCCAAACATGGTCCATATCAGGTTATTGCAAAAAACCTTTGTGATTAGTTACATGATTCATACATGATCCACAAATGGTTCTTACAAGATTCATACATAGTTCTTGCATGACCCACAAATTGTTCCATAACGGTTCCTGTATGGCTCTATGGTTGTCTAAATATCCACGTATAGTACGCGATTTTTGCATGGCTGCTCTGTGTTTGCTACATGCGTATGGATGCCAAGAGGAATATAAAGGAGCTGAATCTGCTTTTTCGAAAGCTTAATGTCATATTAATATCACCACTGTAATTTTTACTTGTTTTTCTGTATTTCTTAACTTATGAATGCCTTTTCTAAGACCCACTGGTTCTCAAAAATTCCAAATATAGTACATGGCTTTTGCATTGTTTCTCTGTGTTTCCTACATTCATATGGTTGCCAGGAAGATTAAAAAAGAACTGAATTTGCTTTTTTGTAAAATTACCACTGTAGTTTTTACTTGTTTTTCTGTGCTTTTAAACTTATAACTGCCTTTTCTGAGGCTCCATGGTTCTCTAAATATCCGCGTATAGTACGTGTTTTCCGCATGCTTGCTCTGTGTTTCCTAAATGCATATGAATGCCAAGAAGAATTTAAAGGAACTTAAATTTTTCGAAAGCTTAATGTCATATTAATATCACCACTGTAGTTTTTACTTGTTTTTCTTTTTTTTAACTTATAGATGGCTTTTCTATGGTATCCAGGAAATCAATAAAATATATACCCTTTCATAGCTTTTTCATGAAATTTATGCATTAGTTCAAATTTCCCGCGTTTTTGAACAGTTTACTGCAATGTGTCACCAGTTAATATTTGTCTTAGATACGGTTGCCGAGAATTGAAACAAGATTTCTCTAAGATTGAAGCAAAAGAGAAATTGCAAACATACAGAACCTCAGCTCAACATGAAATAAGAAGCTGAACTAAGAAAGAAAACAAAAAGCAAAGAAAATTAAATTTTCATCAAAATAATCATTTGATCAACAAAGAAAATTGCACTAAGATAATCAAGGTACATACACAACAAAAATTAAATATTAATATGTTTTGAAGGTCTTTGGGTAGTTTTCTAGATCCTAATCATGTTCAAAGCATTTCAGAAGGGGTGACAAGAACAATGTGTTATTGAAATCAAGACGTAAAAACTTGTCTTTGATTGCATCCTGAAACACTGTTTCTATTTTTGAAGTTCTTCTGGAAATGAGAGAAGAATAAGCGGGCGCTGCTGTTGCTTGATTGCATTTTTTCACTTCAATAATTTCCAGTACAAAAACCGATAGTTTCTCAACGTTATTTGTGGAAAAAAACCCTTATCTGGCCATAACGAAGCCTTCCATTGCTTCTATAAGAAATATCACTGTTTCGTGACGACTGATGGAAGAGTGAATCGAGTTCAAAGAAGCTAAGCTTTGCGTTGCTGTAGAATACGTCTCCTTCAGCTCTGATATCATCTGGTATTCCAGAACTTAAACATTGTTTGAAGAATCTCTTTTTTCCGCGAAGTTTGCTGGCGAATTCTGCAAGTTTGTTGTCCCCTATTTCTCTTCGGTACGAATCTTTGTTTCGAATATAACGCTCGACTAAAAGCTGCAAATGATTGACCGTTCCTGTGAATTTCGACTGCAAGAGGTAGTTAGCCGATTCAAACATCATTGCGGATGCTGTCTATAAAGGTCCAAAAGATCTTACTTGCCACGCTAAGTGAGAGAGTGCATGCACATTTGGTGAAAAGATTTCTTCGGAATATCAGTTTCTCAGTTGTAGGAGAAAACTTCGAATCAATTTTTCAGCTTCATTGGCATGCAAAGAAGAAATCATGAGAAGACGAATGGCGTAACTCAAAAGAATAAAGCGATCGTAAAGATCTTCATTGACAGTCGAATGGAAAAGAATTGGGCCGATATAAAAAAACCATAGCTTCAATTCGTTCGCTTTGAAGAAATCCAGTTCACGCAGTGGTCTGACAGATCTTTTGAATTCGCAGGTGAGCTGAAAACAATCTCGATTTTTTAACATCAAATAAGAATGAAATGAAAATCACCAAAAGATAAGCAAAAAAAATTACCGCGATAGTTTTGACGGCACTTTCAATCAGTTGAAGTTCGCTTCTCGCTGTCTTTTTAGCAATCACTTGCAATAAAACTTTGGCAACCCCAAGATAAATTTGATGCATGACGTCAATTGGAGCCGCTAGAGGTAAGTTAAGAATTACAGCAAAAATCTTTGATCTGCCTTTGACACCACGATAAACTCTCAGATGATTTTGCTCAATTTCTTTCAGATGCTTTTTGTGTAATTCAGGAGTTCGCATTTTAAAATTGTCAATAGGATAGTGGCGAGCCGTTTCGCCTAGTTGAGTTTGCACAAGGCACAGTGTGCAGCCATAACGTGCAAGATGATGGTGCATGTTAAATATTGATGCTGTTGCCGGTAAATCGGACACCACAAGAAATATGCTGAATTTCAGGCTGAAGGTAGACTCTCTAAACCTTATTTGCAGAGATTTAATGGCAAACTCGTTCAGCAAATCCTGGAAAAAATCAATAATAAATCAAATCAATTTGAATTTTAATTTACAGTTTTGTTTATTTTATTTTAAAACATTACCTCGAAGATATCGTCCCAAGCTGGTTCTTTGTTACCCAACCAAAGCGCAGCCAAAACAATATTTTTGAAGGAGGACCGCAAAATTGGAGGTAAATTTGCAATTGCCAACCAAACCGGCCAGATAGATTTTGAGGATGCTTTCATTATCTTAACGCCATCTGAATTAAGAATTATGAAAATTTCTAGTGTTTTCGCGTTCAAGTTGAAGAAAGCAGGAAGATTCAAATCTGATTCTTTTTCGTTCGTTGTCATAGCGAAAGATTTCTGTAATGTTTTTCTCAATTACAGATTGCAGCTCCGTCATGAAATCAAGAGACCAACGGAAACCAGAGCCACAAGCTTTCAAACGTTCCTTTTTTTCTTGCGCTGTAGGCTGGTATTTCCTTTTCATGCTTTTGAAGCTTGGTTTGGTTGACTCTGTGCCAACTAATCGCAATAAACTGATCGATTCCTTTGCTTCCGAGTCGGACGTTCCATGCCTGGAAATAATTGCTGATACACAACTCACTAAGTCAGATTCTGGGTTATAATTTGCCTGACTGCAATCATCTTCTGATTCAGAAGAGCTTAACCCAACTGCAGGCCTTGAAAAAACATTCGGAACAATTTCACTGACGTTTTCAATTTCTAAATCCGGGGCAACAGAATCCTGAGGTGTCGTTATATTAAAATTGCTGGACTGAGTAACATTTTCAACTTCATTTAAAACTTGCGATTGAACAACCTCCATCAACTCATTTTGTTCGTTCTCCGATTCTTTATCAGACGAACAATCGCTCGAGTTGTCAGAGCTACTTGCCTGATATGAGCGCGCTTCTTCTACTCGTGGGCGTTTCCTAGAAACAACTAGTCTTCAACGATTTTGTCTAAATAAAGACAGTCGGTTAGACTCAACTGGATCAAAGACACGCAGCTCCAGTTTATCGTCAACTTCAGTTGCCTGAGTTGCTTCTGCTGCTTGCTGAACATGCAAATGATCTTTTCTGCATTTGCAATAGATATTATTTTCGCCAAAATAGTCGTCGCCGTAATACACAAGAAGTTCATCTCCAGGATGTATGTCTTTGAGTATTTCTACTTTAACACATTTCTGTGCACCTATTTCACAGACTACAAATTGACAGTTGGGATCACACGAGTGATTAACAAAACGAACAGAACCACACATTAAGCGCATTTCGTTGCAGACTTTTAGTTGCAGACTTTTATTTTGTTGTAGGCTTGAATACGGATATGGGCAGGATTTTGTTTTCGTCAGTTGAGTCCACTTGTTCTAAAATTACCCACAAATTTTCCAGAACTTCTCTTTTTGAAACTTTCAAAGTGTCAGTGCCGTTGAAAAACAGTCCTTAGCCTCCGAAATTATCCAATTTGAACTCAAACGACAAATTGGTGGCCTCATTGTAGCAGACTCGAAGCAATGAGTCGTATTTGGCATACAGAGTTTGTTCTTCTACAAGTTTAAGGTAATGCTCAGTTGAAAAATTCTCAACCATCACAATAACTTAGCGGCCGTTTTGAGCAATCATCTCGTTGGTTATTTGCGCATCACATTGAGCAAGAACAAGACTTTTGTGTTTGTTCCTCATTTCAACTAAAAGAAAGATGGCAAGTAAACTACCGGCAAAAGAAAAGTTAGGCTATTTAAGCGATTTTAAGCAAATTAAGACATCTAAAAAGCGTCTAAATTTGTTGTCAAAGAGCTTCCGAAGTCATTAACTCTTTATCTGAGAAAACCAAATTTGTCATTAACTGAATTGAAGAACAGCAAATCATCAAAAGCATCGAATTAGGGTACACGGTTGACAAATATTTCTCCACTTACTGCTTGATTATTGCCTTGGCCTCGGTTCCAAACAGGCAACCCGTGAACATTCTTCAGATGTTGATGAAAGTTACTCTGGTTGTTGAAAACCAGAGGACAGTAGGCACACTGATTTTGAACTTCTCCACCGTGCTCCCGTCGGCTGTGTTGGTTCATTATCAGAATGTTTTGAGTCTCAAAACCACAAGTGCTACACTCCAAGGCTGGGAATTCCTGTTGAACTCCATGAGCTCGCTGTTTGTGTCTTCGAAGGCTTCTTTTGTCGGCCAGTTCCATTGCGCAAATTTCACACGGTTGGGTCATTTTTGAGTTTTTCAAATTTTTCTTTCGAAAATTCAACTGACTGTTTTACTGAGAAAACGACTGAGCAAATGAAGTCAAATTGTAATAACAGTTAACTAGTACAATTAGGGGGAGTGTTAGTTGTTTGAAAGTTGTGTTTTACACGAGAACAATTTCCCTATAAAGGTGTGCTTGCACTTTGACACAATTTTCCAAGTTTGGAATGCAACTATTGGTAGGCGTGTAGGCCAACTTTAACCCATGTTGATTTTTGACCGATAAGCGGTGTGTTCCTGTTTCAGAACTACTCATTTCCATTATTTCCATGCATGGTGAAAGGTTATAGTGTAGTTGTAGTTAAAGCTTTTATCTACCACAACTGGAGCATAGCTAACGCAGTATAGTTACATTATACTCGTTTCTGTCGGAAACAGTTCAAGTGTTCTAAGTACTCTTCTACAAAACTCGTTTTAGACTTTTTCTACTCTTCGAGGGTTGTATCGAAATTCCGTTGTATTTCCAACCTTATTATCAGTTTTCACGTTTAGGTTTCTGGAATACTTGGCCATATTCTTATACTATTGACTAAAATTGTTCTAAACTGCTATTATCAGCGTGTTTGTGTGAACACAATGTAACTCCTTGAAAGACATTCTATCTTATCATTGTGCAAAAGTAAATTGTAGCTATATGTAAGACAAAGTTGGTTAGAAAGCAATTGAAACTAAGGATTTTATATTTACCATTAATACTGATACGAAAAGCATTCTATTTAAAGAAAATGAACTTCTTTAGTGTTTAAAAACTTTTCTCTACTATATAGTCAACAAAAAAAAGTTCTTTATAATTACCTAAGTAGTTAGATTTTTGCCTTTTTACTGAAATCCTACATATGCAAATTGACTTTTTACCATTTAAAAACCTTTTTTACCCTATGGTGAATAAAATAAAAGTTTTCTGTAACTATTTAAGTAGTGAGAATTTTGCACTTTTACTGAATTCCTACATATGAAAATTGACTTTTTACCATTTAAAAACCTTTTTTTTACCCTATGGTTAGTAAAGTAAAAGTTTTTTGTAACTACTTAAGCAGTAAAAATTTTGCACTTTCACAGAATTCGTACATATGAAAATTGACTTTTTACCATTTAAAAACCTGTTTTTACTATATGGTTAACAAAATAAAAGTTTTTGGTAACTAGTTAAGTAGTGAGATTTTTGCACTTTTACAGAATTCCTATATATGAAAATTGAGTTTTTACCTTTTCAAAACTTTTCATTCTTCAATATGTGTTTTAAACAGAGCTTTGCTTGCTGTGTTTTTTTGTTATAATATGTGAGATTGCTTTCTTTCAACGTTTACTAGCTAACAATTTGACGGAATACTTTTTTGATTCTGCCTTGTCTTGCCCGTTTCATTCTCTCAACAAAAAGAGATATTATGATGTTCAATTAAGATTACAATTGAAACTTAATATTTTTTTTTACACAATCACACCCAAAAATATTATTAAAGCACACACTTTATTTATCTACAGATTCATAGAAATGGTGACAGCTTCAAAAAGTTTCAGTTCTCAGAGTTTAGTTTAGTCCTCAAATATATCTATAAGTGGTGTTCGATTGGCACGTTTTTTCTGTGGAGCGTTGCATACTTTGGGAGTCTCTGAATTCAAAGGTGTCGTGTTGGTTGAGGTTCTGTACGTTTCGAAGGATACTGTAGCATTCTCTGCACTCTGGGTTGGTGTCACAAAAGTTGTCTCTGAAAGAAGAGAACTATCGAAATTCGGTTCAAACTGCTCGGTGGACCCCATATTCCAAGACATTTTGTTCATGATTGAAGCGATGACTGTTTTTCGTTTTGTATCTGTTGTTTCCGGCGTAACAATGGGGCTCGGGTCGTTTGTTGCCGGTGATCCAATTGGTGAAGTAGCTGGTGAGGTTGGCGAAGGTTGAATTCCCCAAAGTTGAGCCAGTTCTTCAATTGCCTGGAAGTGGCCGAGTTGATTCACAAAAATAGGCACACAGTCACATTCGTATCGGTACAAAAGTCTCTTTGTGTCTGGAGAAAGTGTGTCAATGTCATAGGGGAAAAGTAGGGACGTTTTTCGAGGAACGCTGTATCCTCCAGCTGTTAGCACAGCTTTGTGCCATTGTCTTCTGTAGATACGTATTTTTCTGGTAGTGTTGCAACAAAATTCACGAACATTTTTGGTATGATGCAATGTTCAACTGATCTCCAACAGCCTTTTTCGCTATTTTTCTTTTGCTGTATAAAAACAATGTAGTTTTCGTATTGAGTGTGATAGACAATACTGCGCTCCCAAGAACCTTCAGACTCGCAAAGAATGTGGTAAGACATTATTGGTAAAGCGTTTTTACAATTTCTTTTCTTGAAATTGGAGCAGAACTGGACAACTATAGCCTTGAGTGTAAAGCGAATAAATAAAATCCGGCAAATACCAACATTAGCAGCACTTGTGCGTAAAATTTGTTGAATACTTAACACACCCAGGTCAAGGGTTGTAACTGCAATTGTGAATGCTTATTCTACATGAACTTGTCTGTGTTATAGTTTTATGTATTGGTAACTAGTTGCAAAGTGTATAACTTTGTCCTATCTATACGGACTCAAACACAATAGTATTCAATCTTATTAAACCTTTATAATGTGTACAATAACAAGAACTTTACAACCAGTTTTGTTTAGCATAGACTGTGTTATATCAAACGCCTAAAGCCTGCTATCAAACGCTTGCTGTGTAATTTTGAGTTCTTTCTTATCTATGGACACACCCAGAGGTCACATTTGTTTTACATTAAATTGCACTATGTCTTGCTCTATGTTAAGTATTATTATTATCCAAATAAAAACTTTTTAACCTATGCAATAAAACAGTTTAAGTGAGGGTCACGAGTTTTGTCTTACATTTTGACGAAACTGCTAAGTTTTATAATCTAGATTTGCATTCAAATTCAAATCAGAAGCTTACATGTTAACCAAGAGCGCTCTTATCAGTAGCAAGCCACTCAAGTGTTGATTGTGTTTTGTGTGTTAAAGGTACTTGCAAATAAAATGATTTCCGAAAAATCTTTCAAAACAGGTAGTTTGACACAGTTTAAGTATACAAATCTTGAAAATGCCATTTACTGCTGATAAGGACGCAGAGTTTGGAGACGTGTATTTTGAAATCTCTAGGACAGAGAAAAGATTGATACGCGCAACAGTGAAGTCTTATGAAAATACGGGTGCCTATGTATTTCTCAAGCTATTTAAAAAAGTTGACAAGGAATATGAACTTCAACAACGAATTACTCTAACTTTATATGAGTTTGAGTTTTTGTCAAAAAGGTCAGCAAAAATACGGTCTGCTGCTGTAGGTACAGCTACTGAAAACGATCAAGCTAACAAAGCTCCAGCAGCAAAAAGACGTAAAACTAAAAAGGACGACGAGCAAGACAATTCAGACTAATTATTTTATATTAGAAAATGGTGGAAGCAATGTATGAGCGTTCTCCGGGTTTCTTCAAGCAGTTTCAGAAAAACTTTAAATATTTCATATCGGAAGAAAAACCTACTTTTTCTTCTCTCAAGAACTTTGCATGCATTTTGAGAGTGTCCACTGTGATTATAACCCTACTAATCATTACCATGTTCTTATCGACGTGTCGGAGTTCTCAGCAGACTTTCTCAAACAAACAAAACCGTGTTCAGTTTCGTGTTTTTTTACAACTTTCAAGTATCTGTTCTCGTCTTCGGATACACTGGAGGCAAAGGGAGATGTTTTTCAAAAACTCTTGCTGGCAGTGGAGTACAACAAAAGCAATTTCAACGGATTCTCAAAAGTAGACACTACTGCTTCCATTCAAAAGCGTTTGCCAAATTTTACGAAAAAAGTCCCAAACAAATTTCAACAAACTGACTGCTTATACCGAAACTTTGCTGGACACAAAAATTTGGAATTAAATGCATCGAAGCAAAAAAATCAACCAATTCAAACTGATCAACTAACAACTGAAACTCTGAAAAGATTTCAATCGATTCTCTCTGGACCGTATGTTGGTGCTTTTTGTCAAGTAATGGATATTTTTATTAGTGGATATGGAAAGTTGGACATTGATTCTGATGTTCTGTGTGTTCGTTTCCTTTGTGAAGAAAAATTTATTTTCAATATAGGTTAGTAATGTTAGAACATCATATGAAGCTCAAAACGAAGCAAATCAATATCACTCATTTTTACAAATTTTTGTCCACTGAAAATAATATGAGCAATATAAATACAAAATAAGCCACACAAAATTGAGTTTTGTTTCTGTGTAGGTTGGTTTCTCAGTAATTCATATACGGTATTAACATTAAGAGAAGTATCCAATGGGCAGAGAAATGTCCAATGGGTTCCAATTAATGTAGACGTTGAAATATTGACTATAATGAAGCTGTTGTAGGTTAAGTTGGTTGGAAAATTATCAGCCGCATAAACTCCACGAAATTTGTATTTGAGTTCCGAACATCTCTGAATTAGAGAGTTCAAGTTGTCTTCGTCCATTAGTTTGTTAAAATATGATTCTTTGAAACTTTCCGCGCCAAATCAATATAAATGGTACTTGCTTTTTCCCCAATAATGAATATTTCTACATTATGAGCTAAGGCATCAGAAAACTTTAGTTCAATTGATACAGAACAATTTGTAAGTTCAGGGTGAATAAAATCGTGAGACGCCTGCTGAGTACTCGTCAGAACGAAAACCATAATAAAATGATTTGGGTAGTCTTCTAGACTGATTCCATGTCCATTGTCGATATAGGCTAGATCTGACATAGTGTTAAAGTAAACACGTTTTGAATCATCAGTTGAAATAGGACTATCAGCAACGGGACGACCAATACGGTAAATGCAGATTTGTTCCAAATTGAATTTTCTATAGTGAAATGGGTTAAGCAGCTTGCTTCCGAGGAAAGCTTCGTTCGTGTTTAAGCAAATGGCGAGTCTTCTAATGGGTTCTCTGCCAAAAACATCTTTTTGCTTCCAGCTCTGCAAACCGGCAGAAGCCAGAAAAGTTTTAGTAATCGTTTCTAGGTAAGGATAGGATGCTGGACTGGACAGAAGGGTCTTTTCAATTGCTGACACAACATCATCGTTCAGCGTCATTTTCCGTACATTTAAGTTAGCTTCTGTAATTTTTATTTTGTAAGACTTTGCAGCGTCACCTGAAATTAAAGAAAAATTGTCAATTGATCGCCGAAAAGAGATTCGGAGTGTTACACCACTGAGAAGATGTCGATCACAGGTAAAGAAGTCAACCGCCACCTTTCCGTAAAATGTACACTCAGCAGATCCTCTGACCAGAGCTTTTCGTCTGGTGATTTCGGATGCTGCAATCCCTCCTGGGTTTGCTTCATAAGAATAGCCTTGACATGCCAACCACGTGCTTTTGGCATCTTTATTGTGAGAAAACTCGGTTTCAATGAAACTTTGGGCATAGTTACCATTGGCACTTGAAATTTTCAAACCGTTAGCAGATACTGTACAATCAGAAAAAAGTGAATGTAGGACATTGTTGCAAAAGTATGGCGCGTCTGTTGTCATATTTCAAATCAGCATCACAAGACTGTACAATCTTGCACTTGATTTCAAGAAAAATTTTTTGGAGACTAATGAAATTGTTGCGGTCTCCTGCAACTTCAAACTCTAGCATTGGTCCATTAGGGCGGTAAACCGGTCCCAATTTCTGACAAAAACTTCCATCAAATGTAAACAGGAGAGCTGGTTTCTCGAATAAATCCAACGAACTATGCGTTGCTTTGGCTGGTAACATATTACCGATCATCTTTTACTTTGGCGAAGAAGTCCGACCGACTTCTTTTGGGTACTCTTTTTCGTGAAATGGGTGTTTTGCGTTTGGTTGTTTTCCTTGGTCCAGCGCGTAAACGTTTTAATTTCCTTCTCATTCCACCTGTTTGTTTTTTCACTGGGTTTGATATGGTGTTCTTTAGAGCTTGCTTTGGTGATTCCTTTTTACCGATAACATCCATCAACTCAGGGACGCTTTGTAGCAACAGTTCTTTTCCGATGCGTTTAGCTGCTGGCAGAACAAACTTCCGAGCAAGTAGCAGTGCAACACGTCCAATACCGCTAGCTAATGCTCCAAAACCACTACCTCTTTGTCTATAGTGACCGGAAAAGTGAGGCAATGATGATGCTTGGTTTTCGTAGTAGGAATCCATTTAATCACCAATTTTTTTAAATTGTAGTGTTAAAATAACTTTACCAGTCCCCGAAAAGGGAACTAACTGTCCCGTTTCAGTTCGTAGATCAATTGATATTGATTGAATGGTGTTCGAAAGTAGTTTTTTGTAGTCTAAATTTGTGAAAACTATACGGTGAGTGGGCTCCAACTCACAAAAGCTACCGTTTTTCAAACAATGTTTTGAATCAATCACTCTTAACAATGGTGCTTTCGCATCACCCACATACTGATACTCAATAATGTTTGTGTAAATAAAAATTAAATGCTTTCCAGCGCAAAGGTCTGCTGGAAAATCACCATAATAGGTTTTCGTCTCATCATTTTTCATTAATCGGTTCGCTCTTGTCGGAATCATTTTGTATCCAATAAGAATTCCGTAACCATCTGGAATACCTTTAAAGCCAATTATACTGCGTATTTCTTCACTTGGAAAGGTAATTCCCTCGTATTTACCAAAATTGATTTCGTATTTCCCACTGCTTTTGATTTCTGGGAAAGAGAAGTTAGGCAGTCCGACTGTTCTCTTGATAGTTGCTAAAAGTTAAGCAACTGTATCATAAGTGCCAGCCATAAACGCTAGTTTTTCTCCTTTGTAGGGTCGTGAAATGACGTTGGATCCAGTTGCACGGTTTTGTGATTCCTCATATCCCCTGAGACTGAACGCAACCAAATCTCCATTAACTATGTGTTCAATTTTCGTTGGAAAAATGATTTCACTCAGAGCCACTCTCCAGTCTCCTGTGAGATTAATTTCATCATTAAGCAAATTTCTAAAATTTGCTAAAGTGTTTTCCTGGAAAATGTCCATCGAAGCAGATGATATAACGTGTACTGTGAACTCATCCTCAAAACGGTTACTACTCATTTTGATTTGGAGATTCTCGTACTAGTTGTAATTCTGGCTGGTAAAACTTGCCCTGGATAATTTCTTTATTAGAATCAATAAGAGAATATGTAGGTGGATTAAGCGTCGGAATACCGGCAATTTCAAAAACTTCGTCAGTGAAAGATTGCTTGTATCCTTTTCGGAAAGTTTTTTCCTTTTTAACGATTCGAACAAAGTCACCCACGTAAAGTTTTGGTTTTTGACTGCGACGTGTCTCCACAGTTAATGATACAAGTCTTAGTACATCTTTTTTGGTAACTTTGTTAGGAGCAAGTTTGGTGACACGATTAACACGGGAGTTGATAGTTTTTACGAATTGATCAAAAATGTTAATATAAGAATACGTCCATTTTTCCTCCAAATATCGGTAAATAATATTTTTAAGTGACCTGATGTTTCTTTCTGCAAACGCAGACTTCTTTTCGCTGAAAGTACTATACAAATGAATTCCTCGCTTGTTGCAGAGTGTTTTGAAAGCTCCCAAAAACTCCGTTCCATCATCCACCCAAACTTTTTGTGGTTGCTTGTGTTTGATCATGTTTCGGAAGGCCTTTGCAGTTTCGGTTGCATTTTTTGTTTTCAACGGTTCAACACGTAGATACCTCGAGAGGCAGTCAACTGCTACGAGCAAATATTTAACATCACGATTGTATTTTGCAAGTTTATCAACATGAGGTAAATCTAAAGACCAGATTTCATTCAGATCGTTGACGATTACTTTTAATCGCGGAAAATTCAACCTCTGTGTACGATGTTTTGTGAAGGCTGGTTTTGTTTCCAAATACATTTTGACTTTTGTCATTGGCAGTTTGCTGAAATCTTTTAATCGCTTTAAACTTCCGAATGATGCTGGACCTTTAGAGTAGAGTCTATCCAGTAGTTTCACATCTTTAATAGTTAGACCATTTTTTTCCTTTCGTCTCCTGCTCTGTCTTTTTGTTTGTTTGGTTTTTTGGTTCTGCAGTTTTTGATCCGGAGGCTTTACTTTGAATTCCACTGCTCTGTTCGCTTCTTTGTTGTTTTTCTGATTCTCCTTGAATTTGTTCGGTTTCCTCTTCTTTCTCCTCATCGCTGTAAACTTCTTTGAGAACTTTTTTAGCATGAGTGTTGGATACTAAGTGCGGGGGTATTTTGAGTTCGTGCAAAATATTTGTATACACGGCTAGGTCAATTTTCTTTGTCGACTGTTGCAAATTGTACAAAAAAGTTGACACTTTAACTCTTATAGGTTTGTCCTCAATATGAAGGAAACCACTCGGGTCCTCAATGGAAACTGTTTCTGAACTTAATATCTTGTTTAGGATGATTTCCGCTCTTTGGATTTTGTTTTCTTCCATTAATTCTACTTCTGACATTATAGAGTCAAAGTCTGATTGTCTTTTTTCCAATGAGGGCTCAATTTCGCCATCATCACTAAAGAAAGACTGTACACTTTCACTTCCATCATCCAATTCACTTTTTAAATCAACACTACTTGTTCTTCTTCTTTTGCGCTTGTTCACGATATTAGTTTTTTTTAGTTTCCTGTTCAGTCGCCTCTTTGCTTTCAAAATCGGTTGGGTTGTTTCGTTGGAGGAGTGACAATTGAGCAGCTTTCTGTTTATAAATGGGATTATCCAAAATTTGTGTCCTAGTCGGTTGTTTTGACACAAAGATTCTTTTCGGTATCAAGACAAACTCTTCCGCATGCATTAGTACTTCTTCAAGTAAAGGTAACAAGAGAGACTTATGTTTCGAAGTAGATGTAAATTTTTTACCAATAGCTGACGCTTTTTCCTCAAACTTGTCTCTTTGGAAAGAAAATGTCGGAATGATGTTTCGTAGTTTTCAAGTAAACTTTTATCTGTGGGCACGTCTCCATTTATAACATTGAGAAAGCATTCACAGAGAAATTTTTTAAATTTACTTGATGATTTTTTGATGAATTTTTTTAGCATGCTTTCCGGCATTTCGAGC
The DNA here is from genome assembly GCF_964194025.1 of Convolutriloba macropyga. Classification (NCBI taxonomy): domain Eukaryota; kingdom Metazoa; phylum Xenacoelomorpha; order Acoela; family Convolutidae; genus Convolutriloba; species Convolutriloba macropyga. The sequence goes on along the minus strand of NC_134478.1, from coordinate 7,285,388 downwards.
ATTCGCCTCAGCATACATATCTCTCTCATTTGTGAGGTGGGTAATTACAGCTGTGGAAGATGGCAGATAGAAAATTGTTGGCCCCGGTGGTACAATATTTGAACAATAACGTAGTGAGTCGGTTGTTTTTGGATCTAAATCAATCAATAAGTGTCCGAATGGTTGTTTTGTTGCATGATCATAGTTGTCTTTTAAAAAGTTTGTGTTATTGAGTTGTTTTCCAATATAACTTATCTGCTGTATATCTCTGGGAGATTTGAACAAAATGATGTGTGTTGTGTTGAGATCAATTGTTCGAGACCATATACTCTGTTGAAACAGATTATGCTTAACATAGATAACACTGATTTTTTTGTGGCGTCAAGCTGTTGCAAGTTTTGAAAACTCCTTGTCATTGAAAATTTCCTCGCAAGAATCGTCAAAGACGAGCAAACAGTTCTCCAACTGTGAAATGAATTCAAATCCCGAGAATTTGGTAAAATAAATGTTCAAGTTACGCTCCATCGTTTGAAATTTTGGTTGATCATGTTGATAGAAATAGTATATTGACTTGAAATTAGGGAAAAACGTATTCTTAAGAAGCATTTGAAAAATAATTTCGGTCTTTCCACAACCTGAAGGACCACAGACTCCCATGAAGAGACGATCACTCGTTGAGATTATTTTATTCATAACTTAGGATTTGGAAGTGCGTATCCAACTGTGCACGATAGCAATGAAAACCAAAATGTTGATTCTTCACAATCGAGGTGGAAGAAAACTAATTTGGTCAGTGAAACTACAATAAGAAAAACTATTATCGAAACTTGTGTAAAATAAACTACCTCAGAGCGCGGTAATCTAGAATTGCAAAACCTCCAAGACCGTCTCTCTTGGTTTTGATCATCGAAAACCAAATCAGTGATTCCTGCTCCTCCATTGCCAGCGCAATCTAATTGATCTCCTGATTGACTCATTTTGAAAGCGAAGGATTTTCAAAAATGAATTTAATTCAAAAATTCTGTTAGTTTATTATTTATTTAGTTCATCAACCATAAAAATTCCTATGTAACAAATTCAGAGTTTTTGTCTTCCTTCTTATATTTTACTTTATAGTTCGCTTGGAATCCGTAGTCATTGCCATAGTAGACAATTGACTCCACCTTTCCTTCTCTGACTACCTCTTTGATTTCATCGGGGAGACTCTCATCGTCCAGGGGTACTGGTACTGGCACTGGATACTTGGGCGTAGGTAAAGGGGTTAGTTTCAGTTTTTTCATTTTCTCTTGTAAAGACATGATACATTTGAAAGCACTCCAGCAGTGAAAGATATTTCTTTAGTGTTTCAATTTCAGCAGTATTACAAAGTATTTGCTGCTTCCTCAGTATAGTTTGTCCACGAGAATCAATTTTTTCTTCTTTCAGAAAAGTCACTGTCAACTGGTTATCACTCGCAATGCAACTGCATACTGTCAAATTTGGAGATAAATTCACTTGAAGAACTGAAGGAGTTGCTTTCTCCACACGACGACTCATTAGTTGGTAGTGTTATCCAATAAAAGTACACCTGTGCCTTTCTCTTTGCGCAATGCTTTTTCTTTTGCTTGAATGGTAGTATAGATGAATGAAGTGAACAAGTCAAGTGCTCTACTGGAGTGAAGATTTCTTCAATTTTTGGACATAGCAAGGTTTCTAAATTTGTGACGTCTTTTTGAAGGAGTTTTTGCAGTGTCTCCGTCTTCTCCTTCCCCTTTGCGTAGAATTTAGCAGTAGGAAAACGGATCTTGATTGCTATAAATTTTTGTGATAGAAACCAGTAAGGGTAGCTGCCGCTGTCCCACGAAATGCCATGCAAATGCTTCGATACCCACTGATGCGATTTCCTCTCACTCGAGGACAGCGAGTTGAAGGAAATTGGAGGAAGAAAAAGAACCGTGTCTGAGTAGTTGTTTGAACAAATAGATAATTCTTTTTTAATGAATCCACTCTTTTTGTATCGAAAACCTTCAAAATCTATAACAACAATCTCCGGACTCAACATTCCAGCAAACTGAATAAGTTACGTTTAAAAGTTTTCACGAACATGCAGAAGAATAAACCTGTCAGGTGACCAACGTAAGCGTTTGTGATTGGACAAGGCAAAACGTACGAGTATCCTGGACCCTTTTGGCTATACTCTGCAATAAATCCAGAGGCATCATGAAGAATTGCATGTAAGCGAAGCACTTTAAATGATTTCAAATAAGTATTCAATGAAGAGTTATCTATTCCAATGATCCCACCATAAGGCCTCAGTTTTAGTGCAATTTCGAGGTTAACATCAGGGTCCAAGTGCAAGCAGGTTGCCAAAAAGTAAAGAAATCTTTCATTATGCTCTGGATAGTCTGTTTTTATTAAATTATAGATTTCATGAATGGTTTTTAAATCTAACGTCGCGATTGTTGTTGTCATGCTGTTTTTGAGCAAGCTTTATAGACAAATGAAAATTAGGTGACTTTTGCAGGGTATGATAATTACTTTTTTTTGTTTGTGTCTACATGACAGCTCCTTTTCCCCCAAGGTTTTTAAAATTCTTCCTGGTTGGTTTCCTTAAACTGATTTTTTTTAAAATGCAAGTGTCCCCCCTCCCACTCCATAATACTCAGAGAAAAACAAAGAAAAAATCTAAGTGTCCCCCCTGTAGTTTGACCGGGAAGACACTTGTGTCCCCCCCTGTAGTGTTCACGGAAAGAAACTTGTGTCCCCCCTGTAGTTTGCCCAGGAAGATACTTGTATCCCCCCCCCCCCTGTAGTGTTCACGGGAAGACACCTGTGTCCCCCTCTGTAGTGTGCCCAGGAAGACACTTGTGTCCCCCCCCGTAGTGTTCACGGGAAGACACTTGTGTCCCCCCTGTAGTGTGCCCAGGAAGACACTTATGTCCCCCCCGTAGTTTGCCCAGAAAGACACATCACTACTGATATCAATGTTTTGATTTTTTTTTAACCAAATTCCTACATTTTTTTCCATTGGTTCCATTATTGCTAAAGAAGCATTCATACGTTTATTCGAAACGTAATTTCCTTTGACCCGTTTTTTGAACAGCGGAAAAATTTTGATATGCTTGTTTTAATTCAAATATTTTGCGTAAGTTAATGTTGTTTATCTAAAGTGAGCACGTTTTATTTTTCTATTTTTCTCAGAAATATTACGCTGGCAATTGTTGACTCTTTTCATACTGAATTCAACAACGTCCCAAAACAATGTTGTTTTTCTAAAGTAACCACCCTTTATTGTTCTATAGTACTCAGACACAATATGCAGATAGGAACACAAGATAGGCACACATTCAAAAACAAGTACTAAAAACCTACACGCACCAAACACACACAAACACACACACACACACACACACCAAAAAAACACAAAAACACCGCCAACACAAACCAAACACATCACGCATACACATATGTTCACTCAAACAGACCACACTCACAGAGACACACAGAAGCACACTAAACACACAAGTAAACTTATATACAACCACACATGCACATATTCATGAACAAATGCACACATGCGCAGTCACACACACAAATACACACACACACACACACACACACACATCAAACACACTTACGTTACTTGGTACCCACTATTATAGGACAGAAAAAAGAGTGAGAAAGTGACAGAAATGACAGATAGAGTGACAAAGTCTAAAAAAGAAGGAAAAGAACCTACTGTTTGAAGGGTCTCAAAAATGAAGTCAAGTATGAGATTTGAACAGCAAATTAAAAACTCGAGAACTGTTCGCTGTTTATTGTTATCTAACTACGGTTGATATCTATGTTTTGAATCAGTTTTTTAGGAAACTGCTTCATTTTTCTCATTGAGCCCATAAACGCTGATGAAGCATTCATTTGTTTAGTTAAAAACATAACTCTCCTTTCACCAGTTCTTTGGATCAGCGTAAAAAATTCGATATATTTGGGTTTCATCAAACCTCTTGAATAAATTGATGTTTTTCTTTATGTGAGCCCGTTTTATTGTTCTATAGTTCTCAGAAACAATATGCAAGTAAATGTTGCCTGTTTTTTTGACTGAATTCCACAATGGTACAAATTAATGTTGTTTTTCTGAATTGAGCGCTTTTTTTGTTATATAGTTCTCAGAAATATTATAGATGTAAATGTTGCCTCTTTTAAGACTGAATTCAATAACGCCACAAATTAGTATTGTTTTTCTGAAGTGAGCGTTTTTTGTTATATAGTTCTCAGAAATAATATAGATGTAAATGTTGCCTCTTTTAAGACTGAAATCAACAACATCACAAATTAATACTGTTTTTCTGAAGTGAGCGCTTTTTTGTTATATAGTTCTCAGAAATAATATAGATGTAAATGTTGCCTCTTTTTAGACTGAATTCAACAACGTCACAACTGTGTCGCAGTTAATTCATGATTTTCTTTTGAACTTCAATCAATTTAATTTGAGCAATTAAAGATCGCCAGCTGGAAGAAAAAAGTCTTAATTTTTTGATTGGATATAAAGCGAATTTTACCGACCAAGATGGCATACGCGGGACAACTTAATTCATAGTTGAAACGACACAATTAAACAATTAAGCGTTTAATTTCTGGAGGGGATATAAAAAGTATTGTTTGCGACCAAGAAAGCAAACATGAAGAAACTCTCATTGTTCGAGTGGTGCGTAGTGGTCATACGCACAGTAATATTTGTCGACGAAAAGTGAGCTATACATTTCTCAGAAATCTGTCATATTTTAACTGTGGTGCTGGTGAAATTGGAACACATGCCATTATATCGAAACTTCCCTATTAGTCTATTACCGACGGCCGTTTTGCAAGAGTCTTGTAAGATTACGTACCATCTTGACAGATCTTGAGAACATGATCATTAAGTTAATCGGTCTTCAAAATCCCACTTTTTCTTTAGCTTTTTTTGACGTCTATCTTGTAAAATCTTACAGATTGTAAGGATCTCGCAAGATAGGCGTCCGGATCTTTCATCCTGCAAGATAAGCGTCATTTGCAAGAATCTTGCAAGATCTGGCAAGAAAAGTGTCGGCGTTCTTCTAGGGTATATGTCTGGACAATAAGGTTAAAGCAGAAAGCAAAAAATTTCTGTCTTTTTTTTAAAATTGTCAACACCAAATTGTTTAATATTGCACTCAGCACATTTGTCATAAGCTCTGGCTTTTGTCATATGACTTAATCATAATTAGGTTCTCATATGCTGCTATCCAAAAAAAATATTTAGGTGATGCTACGACACGCCATTCTCACTTTCACTTTTGATAAAGTTATATTCGTTCACATGAGGCGTGGTCATGGCCCAACATGTATAGTTAGAAAATGCAGATTTAACTGAGCCGCAGTATGTTTTGTTGATTGTATTCTACTTGAGCGCATAAAATTGGAACGCTGGCAGGTACAACCAATTTTTTGGCCAAAGATTTTTTATGTTTTTGTATTTTGGTACTTCTATGAGACGTCGTCAAACATCTATTTATATATTAAGTTAAAAAATTCAAGCGTCGAGAAAGTCTTCAATTTATTTTTTGAACGAATCAAATTTATTCAAAAGTATTTTGAACGAATCGAAGTATTCACCGCTGAAAACAGTCAGATTTGGTTGCTGTAAATATATTTTCAGCGAACTAAAACTAAGTTGTTTGCTGAAAGTTAGAAAATAATAATAATTTAGTTGGGTGAACGTTTAGTTTTGCATCAGAGCTGACTTGACTACGAGGGTATAAAACAAAAATTTAGAACCAAAATGGTTTTCGCGAGACCAGCCAGTACCTACAACGCGGTCTCCTTATCCGAAATTGAAAAATGGAGTCCAACCAATCGCGTCAGACAATGTTTATTGATATCAGGGACAAGTAACCCTCCGAACACTATAGATGTGTCAGACAGAAGACCACGAGGAGCTCCAAACACATCTGGTGGAAAATTTCTGAAAAAAGTGACGTCAGATCTTCTTTTAATGGAGGAAACTGTCACCTCGAATTTGAGAAACACAATCAGGGATTTACGTATTAAAAAAGCTGACGCACTGAATCATATTGATGAGTTCTTCAAGTTTTGCAGAGAAAACGAATTTAAGCCAATGTTGTATTACACAGGCCACGGTGAAGTCGATACTGGCAATTGGTGTTTTTCTGATGGATCTATCAGCATTAAAGAGATATTTGACAGAATTCCTGGTGACATGGTCTACCCCCCCGGGTCGAGGTTTTGACAAAAAATAATGTAAGATTAGCGGTGAATAGCGGTGAAAAAAAAACTTTTTTCACCGCAAAGCGCCCGCATCTTTTAGCGTTGAATGCGCTGAAAGCGGTGAATTTTTGTAAGAATTGCGTTGAATTTTGCGGTGAAAAATTTTTTTTCACCGCATTCATCGGAGTTCTTACAAAAAAGAAACTGCCGTACAATGGTTCGAACCTCTACCTCATGCGTGTCACCAACTTCGTAATCCACTGCGCTATCTGTCACTTACTTCAATGATATTTCCTGTGAATATAAGATAAGCGTTGAAATTAGCGCGGTGAATATTTGTAAGATTTGCGATTTTAGCGGTGAAAAATTTTTTTTCACCGCATTCTGCTGGTAGCGGTGAAAAATTTTTTTTCACCGCATTCTGCTGGTAGCGGTGAAAACTTTTTTTTAACCGCATCCTGCTTGTAGCGGTGAAAAATTTTCTTTCAACGCTTAAGCGCTGAAAAAAAAATTTCACCGCTTAAAAGTTTTTTTTCACCGCATTCATCGCATTGAACGCAAATCTTACACTTTTACTCAAATTCACCGCAAATCTTACATCTTTTAGCGATTTTTAGCGGTGACACGATAATCAGTGACACTTGCTACAGTGGAAAATGGGCAAACTATTGTTTCGAAAAGGGCATAGCTGGATTTGAGTGTTTGTCTGCTTGCGGTCAAAGTGATACAGCCCTTGATACAGGTAGCATAATTTTAAATAGCCCGAAAAAATCAATATGCGACCACTTAAAGATGGCCGTGAATGTAATTAAAAATTGTTTTCTATAAGATCGAGTCATAAAACTTTTGCGAGTGGCAAAAGATAATATTTCAAGCATTTAGAGGAAAAGCAATTGACTAAAATTCCAGCAATGAGCCTCGAATTTCCCATTGCTGCAAACGAAGCCCGTTACGAGAATCTACCGGTAGCGCACTAAAACTACTTCCAAAGAATGTGGCTGGCACTTTCAGGCGCCCACTTCCGTTAAGTGGAGAAAGCGCTTAAAACTTGTAAAAGTGATTTCCACAAAGCAATTAGAAGCCTAAAAATGACAAAAAACGTCTCAAATAATTGTGAGAAGTACCCCAGATTGAGGTGCCAGACGGAAGCAAGTATGTCCAGACCGTCCCAGACGGAAAGTACCTATGTCCAGACCGTCCCAGACGGAAGTTGCCTATGTCCAGACTTTCGTGCGTTCGCCAGACTTTCGTGCGTTTATGTCCAGACTTTCGTGCGTTCACCAGACTTTCGTGCGTTCATGTCCAGACTTTCGTGCGTTCACCAGACTTTCGTGCGTTCATGTCCAGACTTTCGTGCGTTCACCAGACTTTCGTGCGTTCAATCGATTTTTGTGCGTTCATGTCCAGACTTTCGTGCGTTCTACAGACTTTCGTGCGTTCATGTCCAGACTTTTGTGCGTTCACCCAATTTTTGTGCGTTCAACCAATTTTTGTGCGTTCATGTCCAGACTTTCGTGCGTTCACCCAATTTTCGTGCGTTCAACCAATTTTTGTGCGTTCATGTCCAGACTTTCGTGCGTTAACCCAATTTTCGTGCGTTCAACCGATTTTTGTGCGTTCATGTCCAGACTTTCGTGCGTTAACCCAATTTTCGTGCGTTCAACCAATTTTTGTGCGTTCATGTCCAGACTTTCGTGCGTTCATGTCCAGACTTTCGTGCGTTCACCCAATTTTCGTGCGTTCAACCGATTTTTGTGCGTTCATGTCCAGACTTTCGTGCGTTAACCCAATTTTCGTGCGTTCAACCAATTTTTGTGCGTTCATGTCCAGACATTCGTGCGTTCATGTCCAGACTTTCGTGCGTTCACCCAATTATCGTGCGTTCAACCAATTTTTGTGCGTTCAACCAACTTTCGTGCGTTCATGTCCAGACTTTCGAGCTTCAAGAGACTTTCGTGCGTTCATCAGATTTTATTAATTTCACCAGGTTTTAGTGCGTTCATGTCCAGACTTCTGAGCCTTCGACAGTTTTAAGATGAGTTCACGTTCAGATTTTTATGTTTTCCCCAGATTTAGTTTCGTTCACCGGGTTTTCGTGATTTAAAGTCCAGACTGTTCGAAAATGTCCATTCCGTTTATTTCGAATAATTTTTTTTGAAAAATCTGACTTATTCAGCCAAGCAGTCGTCCAAATCAAACCAAACTCTATATGCAGTTCTTTTTTCCTACGTAAAAGGAAGAACAAAAACAATTTTTACTATTGCTTTTCAAGAAAAAAAAATTGGTATTCCATACGGGAACTTACGATTATTGTGAATAAACATTTTTGAAATATAGTATTTTTGATCGGGTCAAGGAGTTGTCCAAGTCAAACCAACCTTGTTAGGAAGTAACCGCAGTGTATGTAGAATCCAAAAAAAAAAATTTTTGCCATAGCTTGTCCAGAGAAAAAGTTGCTATTTCATATACTGTTTTACGATTAATTCGAATTAAAGTTTTTGAAATATAGTAATTTTGTATTTATGATCGGGTCAAGGAATTGTCCAAATCTAACCAAACACGGTAGGGAGTACTTCCGGTGTATGTAGAACCAAAAAAGAAAAATAATTTGCTATAGCTTGTCTGGAGAAAAATTTGGTTTTTCATATAGAAATTTAATATTAATTCGAGTTATTAAATTTAAATAAAGTATTTTTGTATTTTTGATTGGGTCAGAGAGTTGTCCAAATCTTTAAAACTCGTAATGGTGTATTCACTGTGCATATAGAGCTTGAAACTAAAATAATTTTTGCAAAAGCATGCCTAGGAAAAAAAGTTGGTATCTCACACGGAAATATACAAATATACTCACAGAAATATACTCATGGAGTTGTTCAAATCAAATTAAACTTGGTATGGAGTATCACCAGCGCTATGATAGTGTAAAGCAAAAAGAGTTTTTGGTATAGCTTGCCTAGGAAAAAAGTTAGTTTTTCATACGGAAAATTTCAATTATTTCGAATAAATTGCTATTAATCAATTTTAAAAATAGATCTATTTGTTTGGGTTGAGGAGTTGTTCAAATTGAGCCAAACTCGGCATGGAGTGTCCCCTGTGTACCTAGAGTCTAAAACAAAAAGAATTTTTGTAATAGCTTGCCTAGGAAAAAAGTTAGTTTTTCAATCGGAAATATCGGCTTATTCGCTTATTCTATTTTCAAAACTATAGAAAATTCATTGGGTCAAGGAGTTGTTCAAATCTAACCGAACTCGGATTGAAGTGTTCTCTGTTCATATAGTGTTCAAAACAAAAAGAATTTTTGCTGTAGCTTGTCTAGGAAAAAAATTAATTTTTCAAACGGAAATTTGCGATTTATTCAAATCATTCATATTGAAATATAAATTTTTGAGTCAAGGAGTTGTCCAAACTTAACCATACTCGGTAGGGAGTATCCTCTGTATATAGAGAGTCTAAAACAAAAATAATTTTTGCTATAGCTTGGCTAGGAAAAAAGTTAGCTTTTCAATCGAAAATATCGACTTATTCGCTTATTATTCGCTTATTATTTAGTTTTTTGATCCAGTCAAGGAGTATCCCAAATCTCAGTAAACGTGGTATGCCGTACTACCAATACATGATGCATCTAAATAAAGAAGAGTTTTTGCTATAGCTTGTCTAGAAAGAAAGTTGATATTTGATAAGAAAATTTACGATTAATTTGAAATTTTTCTTCTGAATTTTAGTATTTTTGATCGGACCAAGGAATTGTCCAAATCTAACCAAATGCAATAAGGAGTAATCCGAGTGTATGTACAGTCGGAAATGAACAGAATTTTTGCTGCAGCTTGTCTAGAAATGAGGTTGTGGTTTCATACAGAAATTTACGATTATTTCGAAATATTATATTTGAAATATATTGTTTTTGATTACTCCAAGTAGTTTTTCAAAATTAACCAAACTCTCTAGAGAATACTTGCATTGTATGTAGACTATAAAGTAATAAAAGTTATTGCTATATCTTGTCTAGAGAAAAGGTTGGTTTTTCACACAGAAGTTTACGATTAAATCGATTATCGATTTATTGTATTTATAGTATTTTTAATCAGATCAAGGAGTTGTTCACATCTAACCACACTCGGCATGGAGTATCTTCAATGTAATTAGAGTCTAAAACAAAAAAAAGTTTTGCTATAGCTTGCCCACACAATAAATCGTTTTGTCACAATGCAAAAAAGTCTCGTTAATTTTTGTCGGAGTTTTTATTCTTATCAAGAAAACTATTCATTTTGGAAAAGAAATATAGCAAACGTATACTCATTTTTTGCTCATTGCCTCTACTTTCCAAATAATTATACCCGAGTATTCGTTTCATTAAATTTTGTGTATTAAAATGCAAAATAACTCAAAAAAACTTGAGAAAAACGCCCTTTTTGAGGTCATTTTCTGTTTTTAACTAATGTTTCAGCTTCAAAACTATACTTTTTTGTAATCTTTGTACAGCTTATCAACTAAGCTTCACAAAACAATGATTTTTTAAATTGAAAATTTTTGATATTCTTGAGAATTAGGCCGAGGAACGCCACCTAATCGAGATGAAAATTTGCAAAAAAACGAAAATTCAAAGTTGTTTTTGTTAATAACTACAAGCACAGAAAGAGTTAAGATACGTTCTAGTGTCCAAAATAAAGCTTGCCTTCTCTGCTTTACACTCATATATATTGTTTGAATAAGTTTTGCAACCCGAGGTGAGTTTTTTTGCCTTTCCCGAAGAATGCTGAAAAACACCTGTTTTGCATCAAGGGGTCAAAATCATGATTTTTTTAAAGCTGTTTCTCAGAACTTTTTTATGCATCAGATGATAGCATTTTCCTTCTTGATTCCAAAACACTTTTATTTTTAAGAATTGGTTCAGTAGTCTTGGAGATATTGCACTTTGAAAAACCCGTCAGACCCAGACCCGTCGAGCCTCGTATGAACTCGCTCACTCAATATTTTTCAAATACTCATTATACGATCAAAGTAATTACATTCATCGCACTGTGCAATTCACAAGCTTTTGAAGTATGTAATTTGAATGCAAGTTGTGATTTACCTCTTACCAGGTAAGTAATAGCAGTTGAGATTATGAAATATTCGAATACGGCGTGTGCTTTCAAGTGACCACGTCACTCGGAACTGAGCATGTCATCTGAAAGCGTAGGCTGTCCGATGAGACGCTGTCCGTTCAACAAGTAATACGTACCTTGTATGAGGCATAATATAAAGTGGGATATATCAGAATTGTCAGTGTAAGCAGGAGAAGTAGAGTAGAGCTATAATATGTGACAGTATGCGTAGAAGCTCCCCAACCTCCCCCCCAGATAGAAAGCGGAGAAGGGTAGAAGCGGAGAAGGGTAGAAGCGGAGAAGAGAAGCGGAGAAGGGAGAAAACGGCAGCTCCAGGCGAGGAAGCCACAGGGCGAAGTGTGGGACCCCTTTTAGAGCCTATAGCGACTGGAATTGAGTATTTTAGATCGAGACAAATGTCAGCAAGTACCTCTGATGATGATGTACCTAGACAAGATCTTTATGACGATGAGTTTGTTTACCCAAGGGGAAAGCTTAAAAAGATAAGAGCCAAATGCTTGAAGGATTTGAATTCGAAAGACGAAAAGTGTTTGTTTAAGAGACGTCGTGAAGTTGATTTGGGTCTAGCAACTTCTATCAAATTCGTAAATTTTCGAGCCAATTGTCAACTCGGGAAAGTCTTAGCAAAAGTTTCTAAGCTATTTAAAGAGGCTAAATCTGTGAAAGTAGGAAAACTCAGGCCTAATCAAAAAAGGGATTGAAAAATGAGTGGAAGTATAATGGCTGGGTGAATTTTTTCGGCATCGGCGATTGCAAGCGGGCTAAGATCAGAATCCAGAAGAAACCCGAAAAGTTCGGTGGCATGATAATCGAAAAAGTTGGCAGAATAAGAAACATCGGACTGGACAGCAGAAAAAAATTTATTGCGCTTCCACGATACAGAATTCCTGCCAAATTGAATGTCCCTACCCAGTACTCGTGCTGGGGCAAGAAGTTACCACCTAGAAATGATAGTAGATTTGCTTTTGACGATTTTACGTGCTTGCCCTTTGACGTTGTGCTTGTTTATGATTAGTTTAAAGTTGCGTCAATGATTTGATTTAGTTTGCAGAGTCTGATTACCTTGTTTAGTTTGATACTTGATGTTTTCATAGTTTTATAGCGAATTCACAAAAGATATTAAACATTAAACGTTTTTACCCTAATTTGATGCTGATTTTGCATTCTACTGTTCTATTTGTACTGCACATGGTCTGTTTTCAAGGATTCTGCAGGGCTAGCCCTAGATTACAAACAGAATCGTTGAAAACACCCCATTTTAATCTTCAGTCTTCAAAATCTGATTTTTTTTCAAAGTAGATTACTATCGGTTCAAGGAGTTGTTCAATTTAGACGAAACTTGGTATGGAGTAACCCCAGTGTAGGCAGAGTCTAAAACAAAAAGAATTTTTGCTATAGCTTGCCTAGGAAAAAAGTTAGTTTTTCATACGGAAATTTGCAATTATTTCATATAAATAATATTAAAAAAAGGTCTTTTTGATCGGGTCAAGGAGTTGTTCAAATGGAACCAAACTAGGCATGGAGTATCCCCAGGGTAGGTAGCGGCTAAAACAAAAAAATTTTTGCTATAGCTTGCCTAGGAAAAAAGTTAGTTTTTCATACGGAATTTTGCAATTATTTCAAGTAAATAATTTTAAAAATAGGTCTTTTTCATCGGGTCAAGGAGTTGTCCAAATGGAACCAAACTCGATATGGAGTATTCTCAGTGTAGGTAGAGTCTAAAACAAGAAGAATTTTTGCTATAGCTTGCCTAGAAAAAAGTTAGTTTTTCATACGTAAATTTGCGAATTTCGCAAATAACGAATTTTAAAAATAGGTCTTTTTGATCGGGTCAAGGAGTTGTCCAAATGGAACCAAACTCGGTATGGAGTATCCCCAGTGTAGGTAGAGTCTAAAACAAAAAGAATTTTTGCTATAGCTTGCCTAGGAAAAAAGTTAGTTTTTCATACGGAAATTTGCGAATTTCGCAAATAACGACTTTTAAAAATAGGTCTTTTTGATCGGGTCAAGGAGTTGTTCAAATCGAACCAAACTCTGCATGGAGTATCCCCAGTGTAGTTAGAGTCTAAAACAAAAATAATTTTTGCTATAGCTTGCCTAGGAAAAAAGTTAGTTTTTCATACGGAAATTTGCGAATTTCGCAAATAACGAATTTTTAAAATAGGCCTTTTCGATCGGGTCAAGGAGTCGTCCAAATCTAACCAACCTTGGTATGGGGTATAGCATGTGTAGTTAGAGTCTAAACAAAAAGAATTTTTGCTATAGCTTGCCTAGGAAAAAAGTTAGTCTTTCGTACGGAAATTAGCAATTATTTCAAATAAATAATTTTAAAAATAGGTCTTTTTGATCGGGTCAAGGAGTTGTTCAAATCGAACCAAACTCGGCATGAAGTATCCCCAGTGTAGTTAGAGTCTAAAACAAAAAGAATTTTTGCTATAGCTTGCCTAGGAAAAAAGTTAGTTTTTCATACGGAAATTTGCGAATTTCGCAAATAACGAATTTTAAAATAGGTCTTTTTGATAGGGTCAAGGAGTTGTCCAAATCTAACCAAACTTGGTATGGGGTATCCCATGTGTAGTTAGAAACTAAAACAAAAAGAATTTTTGCTATAGCTTGCCTAGGAAAAAAGTTAGTTTTTCATACGGAAAGTTGCGATTATTTCGTTTAAATTGCAATTATTCAATTTTAAAAATTGGTCTATTTCGTCGAATCAAGGAGTAGTCCAAATCGAACCAAACTCGGCATGGAGTATCCCCTGTTTACCTAGAGTCTAAAACAAAAAGAATTTTTGCTCTAGCTTGCCTAGGAAAAAAGTTAGTTTTTCATACGGAAATTAGCAATTATTTCAAATAAATAATTTTAAAAATAGGTCTTTTTGATCGGGTCAAGGAGTTGTTCAAATCGAATTAAACTCGGCAAGGAGTATCCCCAGTGTAGTTAAAGTCTAAAACAAAGAGAATTTCTGCTATAGCTTGCCTGGGAAAAAAGTTAGTTTTTCATACGGAATTTTGCAATTATTTCAAATAAATAATTTTAAAAATAGGTCTTTTTCATCGGGTCAAGGAGTTGTCCAAATGGAACCAAACTCGATATGGAGTATTCTCAGTGTAGGTAGAGTCTAAAACAAGAAGAATTTTTGCTATAGCTTGCCTAGAAAAAAGTTAGTTTTTCATACGTAAATTTGCGAATTTCGCAAATAACGAATTTTAAAAATAGGTCTTTTTGATCGGGTCAAGGAGTTGTCCAAATGGAACCAAACTCGGTATGGAGTATCCCCAGTGTAGGTAGAGTCTAAAACAAAAAGAATTTTTGCTATAGCTTGCCTAGGAAAAAAGTTAGTTTTTCATACGGAAATTTGCGAATTTCGCAAATAACGACTTTTAAAAATAGGTCTTTTTGATCGGGTCAAGGAGTTGTTCAAATCGAACCAAACTCTGCATGGAGTATCCCCAGTGTAGTTAGGGTCTAAAACAAAAATAATTTTTGCTATAGCTTGCCTAGGAAAAAAGTTAGTTTTTCATACGGAAATTTGCGAATTTCGCAAATAACGAATTTTTAAAATAGGCCTTTTCGATCGGGTCAAGGAGTCGTCCAAATCTAACCAACCTTGGTATGGGGTATAGCATGTGTAGTTAGAGTCTAAAACAAAAAGAATTTTTGCTATAGCTTGCCTAGGAAAAAAGTTAGTCTTTCGTACGGAAATTAGCAATTATTTCAAATAAATAATTTTAAAAATAGGTCTTTTTGATCGGGTCAAGGAGTTGTTCAAATCGAACCAAACTCGGCATGAAGTATCCCCAGTGTAGTTAGAGTCTAAAACAAAAAGAATTTTTGCTATAGCTTGCCTAGGAAAAAAGTTAGTTTTTCATACGGAAATTTGCGAATTTCGCAAATAACGAATTTTAAAATAGGTCTTTTTGATAGGGTCAAGGAGTTGTCCAAATCTAACCAAACTTGGTATGGGGTATCCCATGTGTAGTTAGAAACTAAAACAAAAAGAATTTTTGCTATAGCTTGCCTAGGAAAAAAGTTAGTTTTTCATACGGAAATTAGCAATTATTTCAAATAAATAATTTTAAAAATAGGTCTTTTTGATCGGGTCAAGGAGTTGTTCAAATCGAATTAAACTCGGCAAGGAGTATCCCCAGTGTAGTTAAAGTCTAAAACAAAGAGAATTTCTGCTATAGCTTGCCTGGGAAAAAAGTTAGTGTTTCATACGGAAATTTGCGAATTTCGCAAATAACGAATTTTAAAAATAGGTCTTTTTGATCGGGTCAAGGAGTTGTCCAAATCTAACCAAACTTGGTATGGGGTATCCCATGTGTAGTTAGAGTCTAGCACAGAAAGAATTTTTGCTATAGCTTGCCTAGGAAAAAGGTTAGTTTTTCATAGGGAAATTTGCTATTATTTCGAATAATTTTGCGATTATAATTTTAAAAATAGGTCTTTTTCGTCGGATCAAGGAGTTGTTCAAATCGAACCAAACTCGGCATGGAGTATCCCCAGTGTAGTTAGAGTCTAAAACAAAAAGAATTTTTGCTCTAGCTTGCCTAGGAAAAAAGTTAGTTGTTCCTACGGAAATTAGCAATTATTTCAAACAAATATTTTTAAAAATAGGTCTTTTTTATCGGGTCAAGGAGTTGTCCAAATGACACCAAACTCGATATGGAGTATATCCAGTGTATGTAGAGTCTAATACAAAAGGAATTTTTGCTATAGCTTGCCTAGGAAAAAAGTTAGTTTTCATACGGAAATTTGCTATTATTTCGAATATTTTTGCGATTATAATTTTAAAAATAGGTCTTTTTCGTCGGATCAAGGAGTTGTTCAAATCGAATCAAACTCGGCATGGAGTATCCCCAGTGTAGTTAAAGTCTAAAACAAAAAGAATTTTTGCTATAGCTTGCCTGGGAAAAAAGTTAGTGTTTCATACGGAAATTTGCGAATTTCGCAAATAACGAATTTTAAAAATAGGTCTTTTTGATCGGGTCAAGGAGTTGTCCAAATCTAACCAAACTTGGTATGGGGTATCCCATGTGTAGTTAGAGTCTAGCACAGAAAGAATTTTTGCTATAGCTTGCCTAGGAAAAAGGTTAGTTTTTCATAGGGAAATTTGCTATTATTTCGAATAATTTTGCGATTATAATTTTAAAAATAGGTCTTTTTCGTCGGATCAAGGAGTTGTTCAAATCGAACCAAACTCGGCATGGAGTATCCCCAGTGTAGTTAGAGTCTAAAACAAAAAGAATTTTTGCTCTAGCTTGCCTAGGAAAAAAGTTAGTTGTTCCTACGGAAATTAGCAATTATTTCAAACAAATATTTTTAAAAATAGGTCTTTTTTATCGGGTCAAGGAGTTGTCCAAATGACACCAAACTCGATATGGAGTATATCCAGTGTATGTAGAGTCTAATACAAAAGGAATTTTTGCTATAGCTTGCCTAGGAAAAAAGTTAGTTTTCATACGGAAATTTGCTATTATTTCGAATATTTTTGCGATTATAATTTTAAAAATAGGTCTTTTTCGTCGGATCAAGGAGTTGTTCAAATCGAATCAAACTCGGCATGGAGTATCCCCAGTGTAGTTAAAGTCCAAAACAAAAAGAATTTTTGCTATAGCTTGCCTAGGAAAAAAGTTAGTTTTTCATACGGAAATTTGCAATTATTTCAAATAAATAATTTTAAAAATAGGTCTTTTTCGTCGGGTCAAGGAGTTGTTGAAATGGGACCAAACTGGGTATGGAGTATCCCATGTTTACCTAGAGTGTAAAACTGAACGAATTTTTGCTATAGCTTGCCTAGGAAAAAAGTTAGTTTTTCATACGGAAAGTTGCGAATTTCGCGAATAGCGAATTTTAAAAATAGTTCTTTTTTATCGGGTCAAGAAGTTGTTGAAATCAATCCAAACTCGGTATGGAGCATTCCCTGTATATATAAAATTTAAAACAAAAAGAATTTTTGCTGTAGCTTGACTAGCAAAAAAGTTAGTTTTTCATACGGAAAGTTGCAATTATTTCGAATAAATTGCACTTATTGAATTTAAAAATAGGTCTATTTCGTCGGATCAAGGAGTTGTTGAAATGGGACCGACCTGGGTATGGAGTATCCCATGTATACCTAGAGTGTAAAACAGAATGAATTTTTGCTATAGCTTGCCTGGGAAAAAAGTTAGTGTTTCATACGGAAATTTGCGAATTTCGCAAATAACGAATTTTAAAAATAGGTCTTTTTGATCGGGTCAAGGAGTTGTCCAAATCTAACCAAACTTGGTATGGGGTATCCCATGTGTAGTTAGAGTCTAGCACAGAAAGAATTTTTGCTATAGCTTGCCTAGGAAAAAGGTTAGTTTTTCATAGGGAAATTTGCTATTATTTCGAATAATTTTGCGATTATAATTTTAAAAATAGGTCTTTTTCGTCGGATCAAGGAGTTGTTCAAATCGAACCAAACTCGGCATGGAGTATCCCCAGTGTAGTTAGAGTCTAAAACAAAAAGAATTTTTGCTCTAGCTTGCCTAGGAAAAAAGTTAGTTGTTCCTACGGAAATTAGCAATTATTTCAAACAAATATTTTTAAAAATAGGTCTTTTTTATCGGGTCAAGGAGTTGTCCAAATGACACCAAACTCGATATGGAGTATATCCAGTGTATGTAGAGTCTAATACAAAAGGAATTTTTGCTATAGCTTGCCTAGGAAAAAAGTTAGTTTTCATACGGAAATTTGCTATTATTTCGAATATTTTTGCGATTATAATTTTAAAAATAGGTCTTTTTCGTCGGATCAAGGAGTTGTTCAAATCGAATCAAACTCGGCATGGAGTATCCCCAGTGTAGTTAAAGTCCAAAACAAAAAGAATTTTTGCTATAGCTTGCCTAGGAAAAAAGTTAGTTTTTCATACGGAAATTTGCAATTATTTCAAATAAATAATTTTAAAAATAGGTCTTTTTCGTCGGGTCAAGGAGTTGTTGAAATGGGACCAAACTGGGTATGGAGTATCCCATGTTTACCTAGAGTGTAAAACTGAACGAATTTTTGCTATAGCTTGCCTAGGAAAAAAGTTAGTTTTTCATACGGAAAGTTGCGAATTTCGCGAATAGCGAATTTTAAAAATAGTTCTTTTTTATCGGGTCAAGAAGTTGTTGAAATCATTCCAAACTCGGTATGGAGCATTCCCTGTATATATAGAATTTAAAACAAAAAGAATTTTTGCTGTAGCTTGACTAGCAAAAAAGTTAGTTTTTCATACGGAAAGTTGCAATTATTTCGAATAAATTGCACTTATTGAATTTAAAAATAGGTCTATTTCGTCGGATCAAGGAGTTGTTGAAATGGGACCGACCTGGGTATGGAGTATCCCATGTATACCTAGAGTGTAAAACAGAATGAATTTTTGCTATAGCTTGCCTAGGAAAAAAGTTAGTTTTTCATACGGAAATTTGCAATTATTTCAAATAAATAATTTTAAAAATAGGTCTTTTTCGTCGGGTCAAGGAGTTGTTGAAATGGGACCAAACTGGGTATGGAGTATCCCATGTTTACCTAGAGTGTAAAACTGAACGAATTTTTGCTATAGCTTGCCTAGGAAAAAAGTTAGTTTTTCATACGGAAAGTTGCGAATTTCGCGAATAGCGAATTTTAAAAATAGTTCTTTTTTATCGGGTCAAGAAGTTGTTGAAATCAATCCAAACTCGGTATGGAGCATTCCCTGTATATATAAAATTTAAAACAAAAAGAATTTTTGCTGTAGCTTGACTAGCAAAAAAGTTAGTTTTTCATACGGAAAGTTGCAATTATTTCGAATAAATTGCACTTATTGAATTTAAAAATAGGTCTATTTCGTCGGATCAAGGAGTTGTTGAAATGGGACCGACCTGGGTATGGAGTATCCCATGTATACCTAGAGTGTAAAACAGAATGAATTTTTGCTATAGCTTGCCTAGGAAAAAAGTTAGATTTTCATACGGAAAGTTGCGAATTTCGCGAATAGCGAATTTTAAAAATAGTTCTTTTTTATCGGGTCAAGAAGTTGTTCAAATCAATCCAAACTCGGTATGGAGCATTCCCTGTATATTTAGAATTTAAAACAAAAAGAATTTTTGCTATAGCTTGACTAGCAAAAAAGTTAGTTTTTCATACGGAAAGTTGCAATTAGTTCGAAGAAATTGCAATTATTGAATTTTAAAAATAGGTCTATTTCGTCGGATCAAGGAGTTGTTGAAATGGGACCAAACTGGGTATGGAGTATCCCATGTATACCTAGAGTGAAAAAAAGAAAGAATTTTTGCTATAGCTTGCCTGAGAAAAAAGTTAGTTTTTCATACGGAAAGTTGCCAATTTCGCAAATAGCGAATTTTAAAAATAGTTCTTTTTTATCGGGTCAAGAAGTTGTTCAAATCAATCCAAACTCGGTATGGAGCATTCCCTGTATATATAGAATTTAAAACAAAAAAATTTTTGCTATAGCCTGACTAGCAAAAAAGTTTGTTTTCCATACGGAAAGTTGCAATTATTTCGAATAAATTGCAATTATTGAATTTTAAAAATAGGTCTATTTCGTCGAATCAAGGAGTTGTCCAAATCGAACTAAAATCGGCGTATCCCTGTTTACCTAGAGTCTAAAGCAAAAAGAATTTTTGCTATAGCTTGCCTAGGAAAAAAGTTAGTTTTTCATAGGGAAATCTGCGATTATTTCAAACAATTAATTTTGAAACAGTATTTTTGAATTGGTCATAGAGATGTCGAAGTTTGGCCGAACTAAGTATTGAAATGCCACTGTGGAAGCGAATTTCAAAGGAGTGCAACACCTTTTGATTTTGATTTGAAGGACTTGTTTGATTGATTTCATGGGATCATTTTTTTTTTTTGAAATAATATGTTTATTTTTCAGTTTCAAAGATGCTGCAAAGCAGAGTTGTCATAAAAGGGAAAAAATTGTTATTTGAAAAGCCTCGTTCAAGCAGTATTGAGGAAAACCAAGAAAGGCAAACAGCGGATAACGTTTGGAGTGAAATTTGTGAACTCGAAAAGCAAATTGAGCAGTTAACTAAGCGAGTTACCGAGCTTGAAAAAGCTAACATTGAAGTGGTTGACTTAACTGCAGATGACACCTTTCCCTCAACAGCTTCTTTGCACTCATCAGATTTGGGCGATTATATACCAAATGGTATTTGAGAAGCCCGTTGCAGATATTCCAGCTTGTAGATTCTTTTAGAAAGATATACTTAATTGTTCTAAACTCTGTTTGTTATTGTTTCGTGATCTATCAGCCAATGTTTTGTTTACTATAAAGTGTAATCAAAATTTTAGCGGTTCAGTTTGTGTCACAGTTTATTAGAGCTTAGTTCCGACTCAATTGTGTACCGTCTTCATTTATGCATCATCGTTTCATTTATTTCAGGTCTTGAAAATGGATCCCAAGTTTTTTTGGCTAGTCATGAGTGTTGAGAAAAATGATGCTCGTATCATTGATTCTGAATCAGATGCCTGGGGATATCTAAGTCAATGCGATAAATTCAAGCGAACGACAGGCGCTAAACTAGATTGTTTATTAACAATGACTGGCATTTGTACAAAGTAATCAGACATGGACTGATAATTATGAAAAAGATCTTCTCGAACTGCGGAAACAGCTCGAGCTTGATGATCCAGAAGCTTTCATTGATGACAGTGAAGAAATAGGCGAAGAAAGAAGCGATGTGACTGTTAAGCTACCCTCAAAATTGCCCAAGGGTGAAGTTGTTTTGGTGCGTTTATTTTATTCGAAAATTTTTTTATCCGTTTTAACCAATTTAACTTATATTTGTTCGCTAAATTAATTTGACTCCTCATTTTTCTTTTGTTAGTGCTGCCCCGATCACAAGAAGTTTTCGGAAGTTCTGTTGGAAAACGAAAAGAGGATGTCTGATATGGTGACACTTCTAGAGAGCACGACAAGTCAGTCGATGGAAGATGTGAACAACATTAAACGGAAATTAAATACAATCGTGAGTTGTTTTTTTGAAGTTTTTTATTTTTATCTTCGTTTCTGTAGAAAATACCCTCGGTGTTTTTAAATGTGACTGATTCTCTCGCAGCAATTGACGGCTTTCAAGACAGCTCTCTTCTTCCAGTTGTGCCAAATAGGCAAAATGAAGAAACTGAAAATTTTGTAGAGCAGGAGGAATTGGAGGAAGCTTTGCTATTTCGTTTGATTGAGACAAAACCTCCCGTTCAGTTTGGATTGAACGGCAAGAACCTTGACCACATCTACAGTGGCCATAAAGCTTCAGAATACGGTTTAGCGCTCCGCAAATGGATATACGGAGTTGATGGTTTAGCGTACGCGATGATATTGCCATCCAAAAACATGTCAGGCGGAAGAGTTTGTTCATCAAAGGAATCAATGCTCACCTTTTTTCGTAAGAAATCTCCAAAATTTTTAACATTCCGAAGTTATTTGCAAAATGAGTGCGCAGCACCTTAATTTGTTCTTTTCAGGAGCAGTCCAGAGAAAATTCCCAAATGACAACTTCCCCGACGCAAGATCTCAGGCGAAAAAAGCGGCAAATAAGGCGGGGTTAAATGCAAAGCAGCGGCTCGAAAGCAAAGGTAAATACAGCAAAGATGCGAAAGGGAAGAAGGAAGAGCTCTATCAGAACAAAAAAGAGGACAAAAAATCGAAAAGAAATTTAGCACTTACTCAGAAATTGGTTGCGTTTTACTTTGTGTATAGTATGGTGTAGTTCAAAAGTCTTTTAAATTTTTTGCTATTGTTTAGATTGTTATTTTTTTAACTTAAAGTTATAAAATTGTTTAGAAAGTGGTGCTTAACAAAAATGCTTCATATTTCTACTGAATTTTATAGTATCTTTTTATTCAAATTCAATCAGTAGAGAGGTTCCGTTTTGTTTTCACTTAAAGTCAGTGGAGTATCTAATACCAACAAGACCTGGTTTCGTTGTCTCTAAACTCATATGATAAACTTTTTAAACTACTTTATGTCTCAAGTGAGCTAAGTTGTCTTGTGTCTTTCAGACCTATGGAAACCTCAAGTTCGAAAGACCGTCCTAAAAGGCAAGTTAAGAAGCCGGAATTTGAAACCGATCCGGAAGTACAGGTTGAGATGAGTATCCGTTATCAGTATCGGAATACCTTGTTTTGCTTTTTTTTATCAAAAAGCTTGTGTATCTACTACGCAGAACAGTAAAGCTTGGCCAAGAGGGTACTCAGATGAAGATAAAATTGCACTGAAACCACGACAGAGTGAATTTATCAGACACAACCGTGGGACTCATCGAATGCTTTATTTGGGTCATGGTCCCGCAGATGAAGTGAGATTGCACAAGAAATTGACTTCTGAAAGGGTCAAGAGAGGTTTGCCACCAACGTATCTCAGTTGTGTCTCTCCAGAGTTGAATTCCAAGCCAAAGAAAAGCAGTGTGACTCAATTGCCTGTTGACTTTGTGCCTGAATCTCCTTCGTTCTTCTCCCAAGACTCACCAATAGTTGCAACGGCCTCAAATCTTCAAGATGAAACGGCTGCAGTTATTGTGGAAGCGCCAATTTCAGCCAGAGAAGAAAATGCTGTGGTCCCGCGACTTCTGTTCCAAGAAAAAGCTGTAGTGTCTGCAGACAAAAAAGTAACTAAAGCTAACTTGATTTGCTTTCAAAAGTTTGTGCAATGAAAAGTTTTGGCTGTCTTGCAAGTTTTAGGTACTCTTTTTCTCAAGTGGTTGTCAGCATTTTTTTCTAGGGTGCTTCTGCCATGTGCAAGGATTTCGAGGCGTTTATGAAAGGTCACGAAAAGAGAATGCAACGGGCTGAAGAAGTCGGGAAATCAATCAAGACTAGGCACGACAAGAAAAGAAGGAAGCTATTAGGAGAGCTCAACAAAATGGTATTTTTGTTCTTTCTCTCCTGTTGTTAATTTTGAGCCCTTTTGAACTTTAAAAGTTTTAGGTTAAGGACGTAAATGAAGTTTCCCTACTTCAAAAGTCGGGTTTCCAAAGTATTGATGATGTTCCGGAATTGTTGGAAGCTTATCCTGTCCATCGCGTGGATTTTGAGGGTGACGACCTAATGAAGACGTTGAAAGCGAATGCTCATCCAACACAACTTGGTCGGTGCTTGCGGCGAACTATCTTCGGTGTTGATGGCTTGGTTAAAGATATGATTGGCAGTGAACGCTCTCTGGGCCGCATCGAAGCTCCAAGAGACAAAATTGTTATCTTTGAAGGTTCGTTCTCAACTTTTTCTAACAGATTTTCATTTGTTTTAGGACAATAATATAAAACAACATGCTTCAAAATAACTGCTCGAGTTTTAAGTACTTCTGACTTGTTCTTTATATGGGATTGTTTATAACCAGCAAAGCGTTCTCTTGCTTAGATGTTGTAACCCAGAAGTATCCGCTAACGCTCCATATGGCACTGCAAAAAGCGAAGGACTCCGCAAATAAGGCTGGAAGAGAGAGACAAAGCTATCTGAACCGAGTCCAGATGAGTGAGAACACCGCAGATGTAACCCTGGCTGCTATTGATGATAGCTTTGGAAATGATTCCAGTTAAAGCCCCAACTGTAGATGTCGCGAGTTAGAAGAGTTAAAGATATTGCTAGAATTGAAGTTAAATGCAGAGCAGAATGATGAGAACCTATAATTGTTACCGTTTTCGGTTGAATGTGTTTTGTGAATTGTGCAATAGTTTTCAAAGACATTCTCAATTTTAACAATTTGTGAAAAATGTGCGCCCTATTAAGTTTGATAATGATTAGCAGTTTGTGATTTACTTTACTTTTAATGCTGTTGTCATTTTACAATGACCTAATGTTTTGGGCACTTGTTAGTTTCTAGAAGATGATTTTGATCAAATCAGTTTTCTGCTTTACCAATCTCATTTTTTCTTCATTTTTAATTCTTGCACAACAATCAAAGATTTTGAATTTTTGCTTTAATGCTTCAATCATGGTTCAATCGTTTAAGATGCTCTATGGACCAGTGTGAAAAGCTTGCTCAAGTCGAAGGGTATGTTGCGGGACATTTTCTTGAACACTCTGAACACGAAGTTCACGCTCTAACAAATCTACTCTCTAAAGAAAGGTACATGAATCTATTAAACACCGATAGAAAATTCAAAAAATTGCATACAGACATGGAAGACATTTACAAATCTGCAGTTGATTTTGGATTGAGAATTGAACCGGATAAATTTGGCGGGTATTGCTTAGTTAACCGAAGTGGAAAAACCATCAAGTGCGGGGAAATCAATTGCGCTGTTGGATTGTTGGGTAGGAAATCAAAAGGCCACGAGATTGATGACTGGTCATCGATGGAGGGCGAGAAATTAGTAGTCGGA
Source organism: Convolutriloba macropyga (assembly GCF_964194025.1). Taxonomy (NCBI): domain Eukaryota; kingdom Metazoa; phylum Xenacoelomorpha; order Acoela; family Convolutidae; genus Convolutriloba; species Convolutriloba macropyga. The sequence continues at coordinate 7,260,754 of NC_134478.1, read as the reverse complement.
GTTGCAAGATGGGCGAATCATTCATGCATACCCAATTGCGACTATTACATGAAAAGTGGTTTCCGCGGAAGAGAATGCGTGCGTCTAAGAGCTCTAAGCGAAATCAAGGATGGAGAAGAGCTGTTAACTTATTATAACGACGACTTTTTTGGTACGAGCAACATGTTTTGTCTTTGTGGGCATGAATCAAAACATGGCATGCAAGTCGTGACAGAGTCCGATACAGCAAGATAATTTAAATGACAGGCCACCAAAACGAAAGCGGATTGCAAAGCCTCGGATAAAAGTAATGAAAGATGATGAGCGCGGCTCCTTGCTAGTTGATCTAGCCACATTTTACAACGAAGACTCAAATGCTAGTATCGTTTCAGAGACTAGCACCATTTCCATCGTGAAAAGTCCAGATCCAGAATGGGAGTTAACTGAAAGTGAAGAGTCGGAACAGGAAGATGATGAAGTTGTTTCAGACATTAGTTGTAGTGATATCAGCCTTTCTTTCGAGCAGAGCGAAGAGTTCAATCATGGAATTGATTTATTCAGAGATTACTCTCTTATTGAAGAAGGCGCTGAAAGTGGTACTCAGGAAGTGGTTGAAGAAAATCAATTATTTGAAATAGCAGGTGCTTCAGCCACAAATTTAGCGGCGTCCTTATTGGCTATTGTATCGTTGCATAACGGTTCTGACGCACTTCTGAGCGATCTTCTAAAACGAGATCAGTTGCTTTTTGCTGGTCAGACAATTTCCCCATGGGCTTTTAGAAAACAATTCCAAAACTTTTGCGCCAAATATCAGTCGAGCAAGCAGTATTTTCATAATGGTGAATTGATTCTCCTCAGTTTTCGTCCACTTCTTCTCAATATTCTGAGAGATTCACTTGCCGACATTTTTAAGTACGCCGAAGACAAAGAAGATGGAAAGGATATTCTGATGCCAAAGTTGCGCATAGAAAAGCAGCGATTGAAGATCAGGCTAATTACGAACACAGATGGAGCTAATGTTTGTAAAACACCGATGGCTTCAGCTTGGCCCATGTTCTTCGCGATTGCCGACTTACCTCCTAAGCAGCGCCAACTTTTCAAAAATCTGGTACTTGGAGCCCTTTTTGTTGGAGCAGGCTATCCCGATTTTGATGTTGTGTTTGAGCATGTGCAGAAAAAATTGTCAGTCGATGGAGAAATTGAATTCAAGGGGGCCTGTGTGTCGGTTACTTTTGAGCCCATTTTGTTTGTTGCAGACCTCATTGCCAAGTCAAAGGTGTTAAAAATGAAACAGTGCAACGGCTACTACGGGTGCAAACTGTGTACACAGAGAGGGAACCATGTTGGAGGTGCTCATCGATACCCTCATGATGAAGTTTTTGTCATGCGTTCCTTTAGTTCTCATTTGATGAATGTACAGGAATTAGAAAAAAGAAAACGTTGAAAAATTGAAAGAACGACTGGGTCGAAATGCAGATTGCGAAGTCAAAACCCATGGAGTAAGAGGTCTTAGCAAAGCTTTTACATTATCTCAAATTTGCCCCTTTCGTCGCCAGTTGATCCCATGCATCAATTGTTTCTTGGTGTGGGAAAAGATCTTCTGCTCTATCATTATGAAAGGATGATGCCGCATCATAGAGAAGAAATCAATTCCTTTCTCGCTTCTCTAGATGTACCGAAAGAATTCAAAAATATGATTAGACCTCTTGATGCTCTCAGCAATTTTAAAGCGAAAGAAGTCAAAGTAATGTTGCTTTATCTGTCTCCAATAGTTTTCCCTCTTTACTTATTTGGCGATGAGAGAAAAAGCGACGAGACTGATTTAAATAAATTGGTTTTCTCGATCCGCGAACTTTACGAATCAAGCAAAAACGCTGATTTTTGCGAGAGGCTACTTTCCGAGTTCTGTGTGAGCATGGCAGAAAAGACAAAAAAGATGGAATCTATAAGTTTTCACCTCTTGCGGCATCTAGGTTGGCAGGCAAAAAACATCGGGCCTTTATTTACTACCTCTGCTGCAATGTTCAAATCTGCCAATAGGCTGCTTATTGCTCCGCTCACGGGAACTGTTAATCAATGTCAGCTAATGGTATGGCGGTTCATAAGAGCAAAAATGATTGCAACAATGAAATTAAAAGAGGACTGTCTCACCTCAATGCTGACTGATTTTCTCCAGAAGAGGAAATTTGATGAAGCGTACGGCTTTGTAGACAACACAGATACGAGAAAACTTCGTCGGGAACGTCCTCAAACAAAATTATTTTGTCGCTATTGGGGAGACTTTTTCTTAACATCTGCTGCCTATGGACGAGGATGTCTCGCGGATAAATATGTTGCGGTTTGGGCAGAAGGTGAGTTTGTGACTGGAGAAATTCTTTTCTTTTTCGAAAGCACTTCTAGAAGTTGCATCCTTCGTAAACTGAAAATTGTAAAAAAAATTGAAGCTAGTGAAAACTGAAGCTCAACGCGCCGTGCTATTCGGTTTTATTGTAGAGGATACTGAGGAAAAGATTGAAGTGACTCTAATGGCCATTAAAAACAAAATGTTCTATTTTCAGTATCAAGAAAGTTATCTTATCACAATGCTTCGTCATTTTGAACATAACTAGCCAGTCCTTTTGTGTTATGAACTCTTCTGTTTGTTATATTTTTGGTTACTTCATTTTGTGTTTAGAATAATGACGATCTTCCGTAATGCCTTTTAGTGTAATGAAATTTAACGTTTTAAAAATAGTTCTTCAATCAGCTCTATTTATTTTAAACATGATGCAAGCCAAATTTGGCATCCGAGATTTCCAAGGTGGTGTATAATTCCTAAAGTGGGCAAGAATTTTTGGTATAGTTTGTTCTAGGAAAGAGATTAGGTCTTCATACGTAAATTTGCGATTAATTCAAATAATTAATTTTGAAATATAGTATTTTTGAATTGGTCATTGAGTTGTTGAAATTGAACTCAACTCGTTATGCTGTAATTATAGACTAGGACAAAAGGAATTTCGGCTATAACTTGCCTAGGAAAAAAGCTAGGTTCGCATATGGAATTTTGCGAATAACGAATTTTAAAAATAGGTATTTTTGATTGGGTCAAGGCTTTGTCCAAATCTAACCAAACTCGGTATGGAGCATCCCCTGTATATATAGAATTTAAAACAAAAAGAGTTTTTGCTATAGCTTGACTAGCGAAAAGTTAGCTTTTCATACGGAAAGTTGCAATTATTTCGAATAAATTGCAATTATTGAATTTTAAAAATGGGTCTATTGGATCAAGGAGTTGTTCAAATCAATCCAAAATTGATATGAAATATCCCCTGTATAATGAAAGTTTAAAACAAAAAAATTGGTATAGTGTGCCTCTGGAAAAAGTTAGTTTTTCGTACGGAAATTTGCGACTATTTCAAATAAATAATTTTAAAAATAGGTCTGTTTTGTCCGGCCGAGAAGTTGACCAAATCGAACCAAACTCGGCATGGAGTATCCCCTGTGTACCTAGAGTCTAAAACAAAAAGAATTTTTGCTATAATTGCCTAGGAAAAAAGTTAGTTTTTCATACGGAAATGTGCAATTATTTCAAATAAATAATTTTAAAAATAGGTATTTTTCGTCGGATCAAGGAGTTGTCCAAATGGAACCAAACTTGGTATGGAGTATCCCCAGTGTATGTAGAGTCTAAAACAAAAGAAATTTTTGCTACAGCTTGCCTAGGAAAAAAGTTAATTTTTCATACGGAAAGTTTTAATTATTTCGAATACATTGCAATTATTCAATTTTAAAAATAGGTCTATTTCGTCGGATCAAGGAGTTGTCCAAATGAAACCAAACTCGGTATGGAGTATCCCCAGTGTATGTAGAGTCTAAAACAAAAAGAGTTTTTGCTATAGCTTGCCTAGGAAAAAGGTTAGTTTTTCATACGGAAAGTTTTAATTCTTTCGAATACATTGCAATTATGCAATTTTAGAAATAGGTCTATTTCGTCGGATCAAGGAGTTGTTCAAATCGAACCAAACTCAGCATGGAGTATCCCAAGTGTATATAAAACCTACAACGAAAAGAATTTTTGCTATAGCTTGCCTAGGAAAAAAGTTAGTTTTTCGTACGGAAATTTGCGAATTTCGCAAATAACGAATTTTAAAAATAGGTCTTTTTGATCGGGTCAAGGAGTTATCCAAATCGAACCAAACTTGGTATGGGGTATCCCATTTGTAGTTAAAGTCTAGCACAGAAACAGTTTTTGCTATAGCTTGCCTATGAACAAAGTTAGTTTTTCATACGGAAATTTGCGAATTTTGCAAAAAACGAATTTTAAAAATAGGTCTTTTTGATCGGGTCAAGGAGTTGTCCAAATCTAACCAAACTTGGTATGGTGTATTCCATTTGTAATTAGAGTCTAGCACAGAACGAATTTTTGCTATAGCTTGCCTAGGAAAAAAGTTAGTCTTTCATACGGAAAATTGCGAATTTCGCTAATAACGAATTTTAAAAATAGGTCTTTTTGATCGGGTCAAGGAGTTGTCCAAATCTAACCAAACTTGGTATGGGGTATTCCATTTGTAATTAGAGTCTAGCACAGATCGAATTTTTGCTATAGCTTGCCTAGGAAAAAAGTTAGTTTTTCATACGGAAAGGTGCAATTATTTCAAATAAATAATTTTGAAAATAGGTCTTTTTGACCGGGTCAAGGAGTTGTTGAAGTGGGACCAAACTGGGTATGGAGTATCCCCAGTGTATGTAGAGTGTAAAACAAAAGTAATTTTTGCTATAGCTTGCCTAGGAAAAAAGTTAGTTTTTCATACGGAATTTTGCGAATTTCGCAAATAACGAATTTTAAAAATAGGTCTTTTTGATCAGGTCAAGGAGTTGTACAAATCTAACCAAACTTGGTATGGGGTATCCCATTTGTAGTTAAAGTCTAGCACAGAAACAATTTTTGCTTTAGCTTGCCTAGGAAAAAAGTTAGTCTTTCATACGGAAATTTGCGAATTTTGCAAAAAACGAATTTTAAAAATAGGTCTTTTTGATCGGGTCAAGGAGTTGTCCAAATCTAACCAAACTTGGTATGGGGTATTCCATTTGTAATTAGAGTCTAGCACAGAACAAATTTTTGCTATAGCTTGCCTAGGAAAAAAGTTAGTTTTTCATACGGAAAATTGCGAATTTCGCTAATAACGAATTTTAAAAATAGGTCTTTTTGATCGGGTCAAGGAGTTGTCCAAATCTAACCAAACTTGGTATGGGGTATCCCATGTGTAATTAGAGTCTAGCACAGAAAGAATTTTTGCTATAGCTTGCCTAGGAAAAAGGTTAGTTTTGCGTGCGGTTTTTTTTAAGAAAAAAAATCAAAAATATAGAGTTAAAAATGGGTGGGACGCCTTTCGGGCGTCAAGATTTTTCGGTGCTCTCCCTCTCCTCTCCCCTCGTTCTCTCGCCCCTGTTTTCGTCTCTCGTTCGTCTCTCGCTCGTGTCTCGCGTTCTCTCGCTCGTCTCTTGCTCGTCTCGCGTTCTCTCGCTCGTCTCTCGCTCGTCTCGCGTTCTCTCGCTCGTCTCTCGCGTTGTCTCGCTTCGGTCTTCTGGTTTGTTCTATGATGTGTGTTTACGATGTATGATATATGTTTATGTTGCTTTTAGTTTTCTTGAATGAGTGTCAAAAAAAAGTCTTATAAAAAAAGTCTGATAAAAAAGTCTTATTAGAGGTTTATTTTATTCTTAATACTGATAGATAGACACCTAGAATTGTGCTCACGCCAGCAAAAAAGGATGTCTACTATTAGTATAAAGATGTTCATGTACCTCACGTTAAAAAAAGACTTTATATGTGGATTTGTGGACTCATGGAACCCTGGCATCTTCATCTTCAATGGGCATCTACAAGCATAAGGTTAGTTTTTTAGTCTGGACATGAACGCACGAATTTTTGTGCGTTCATGATCAGACTCTCGTACGAGAGTCTGATCATGAACGCACAAAAATTCGTGCGTTCATGTCCAGACTCTCGTACGACACTCTGATCATGAACGCACTAAAATTCGTGCGTTCATGTCCAGACTTTCGTGCGTTCATGTCCAGACTTTCGTGCGTTCGACAGTATTTCGTGCGTTCATGTTCAGACTTTCGTGCGTTCATGTTCAGACTTTCGTGCGTTCGACAGACTTTCGTGCGTTCATGTTCAGACTTTCGTGCGTTCATGTCCAGACTTTCGTGCGTTCGACAGACTTTCGTGCGTTCATGTTCAGTTTTTCGTGCGTTTTTTGATGTTTCCAGACTATGTAATTTTGAACGCACGGCGCCCCCCTCGTGCTTTCATCTTCGGTCTGGACATACTTGCTTCCGTCTGGAACCTCAAACTGGGACTTACGTATGTCTGTAAGGGAAATTCACATAACTATAATCTTTTAAACTGTTTTACCGCTCAGTTTTAAAAATTAATTTTTTTAGATTACTAAAATGAGGACTTATGCATCAAGTAATATGCGGCACAGTTGTTTGCCACTTCTTGCCGTGAAAAGCAGTTTTCACTTTTGATCGTGCAGTTTAAAAGTGAAAAACACTGACAAGACTTTCCATATAAGGAACTGCTTTTTTAACACAAAGTTTAAAAGTATGTTTCCCACGCACGATGTATTAACTTAGGAAAAGTGAAATCTAGTAAGAAAAATGAGTACATTTACTCAATAATTTGGTACCGGTAGATTGCTCGTAATGCCAATTTTTAACAAGCATACGTTTTAATGTTATCAATTGTAACAAAGCATTTACAGACGAATTGCGTGGATGCTATCCAGTTTTTAGTTTTTGAACGGGTTTTTTAAATACGAAAAGTGCTCGGGCTTTCGCTGATCAGTTCTTGATCGAATTTGATTCTTCATCTCTCTAAATTATATTGGTAGTCTGGAAGGTCCGACCCGAGAAATTTCCTCTCTCTTTTAAAATATAAAATATAAAAGAAGCAAAAACGACATATAAAAACATGAGTCCAATATAATTTTTGCGCCTTTAAAAAGTGGTTATTTGCAACGGCCATTTCCAAACGTCACATTCTTTTACTGCAAACATTATTTGGCCCATTATTGACGTTTCAATTGTTGACAACCGCTTTTCTAGTGGTGGACTGGGATATCAATATTGCTCACTGTAAATAACTCCGTTACTTGAAAACATTTCTCCATTTTTCGAAATAAATTTAGGGAAAATAGATAAAAATCAGAGTTGAAGGTGACTGTTTTGAAAAGTACGAAACTATTTTGTTTGTTTTACAGTCAGAATTTTTTGCTTGTCTGGGATGTCAATTTGGTTTACTTTTAACAACTCCTTTGCCTTACATAAAGTCTCCAAACTGCAGTTTTTGGGAATTTTTGGCTGACCATTCTTTAATCAGAATCTAAATAGTTTTAGTAGACTGGGATGTTAATATGGTTCAGTTTAATCAATTCTTTTGCTCGATATGTTTTTTCCATTTTAAAAAGTGTAAACACCGAAAATGACGCTGAAAACATTAATTTAACGTTTGTTTTACGTCTTTAATGCCACTTCGAAGTGCTCCTCGACACAATATTATTTTTCTATCTTTTTTCGTCAATGCCCTGATATGTGTGAATCAGACATCACTTTGATCTTGGATGGTCAGCTCAGTGAGGGTTTCAACCCCACAGTAGTCTGGACAACAAACTGAAACTGGTCTGGGTGCACGAGGATGCACGAGGATTTGACAGTGGTCTGAATTTTTCTGAGTTTTTTCACCAGATATTAAGTTTTTCTCTTAAGATAAGGCTTAATATTCTCAATTTTACAAATATAAATTTTTTTACAAACATATTAAGCTTTTGTGACCAGAGGTTACTTTGGGCCGGGCCCGTTTAATCAGAGGCTGCTCTTGTCTGGGACATTCTCTTGGTGTGGCATCTCAAGCTGGGTGGCAACTGGGATTCTATTTGTGGCAAGAACAGGGAAATTAATATTCATTGCTATGTAGTTGTTGGCACATTTAAAAGGCAATTAAGTTTGTTTACTACTTATTCCAAAGAGATTTCCAGATTACAATGAATTGCTAGGTTGCACAAGTGGGTAAAACACAAAACCCGGCAGTTTTACAAATCAAAATAAAACAGAAGTCATCAATCAATCAAAAGAATTACGGAAATCAAGCGTGTGCTTGAACACTCCAGGCCGTGTGCATGAGGGTAAAACTGAATACTCTTGTTATATTTTACAATTTAAGATTTCGACAATCAAGTTTACTATATTCTTCTATTGCTGATCCGTAATTTCAAGATTGTTTTGTAATGTCGCAGCTGTGAAGATCATCTGTTGTCATATTTGAGGCTTCCTGTTTTCCTGTTTGTGTGTGTATAAACTTGTTGTACACTCTTCCAGGGCGAAATATACACCGGCTAAACAGGTGAAAACTTGTGGTCATACGTTTGCATCGATGTTTTAATTTGATGCGTTGTAATTGAAATACTGTGTTGTTCAATTAAATTTTTGCTTCATTGGAGCTGTGAAAGTTGAAGTTTTATCGAAGATTGTCTGCAGCATATACTGTAAACTCTGTTTATGTGAAGGCTGTCAATCAAACTATGTGGGTTAGAATCCGGAGACTGCAGTTTTTGTGAAACAGACGAATAAGAAAAAAATGAAAAAAATGGTAATGAATGTTATCGTTGAGGTTAAAGAGACACTTTGAGTTGAAATTCTTGTAGTTTTAGTGAAGTTAAAGATTTAGGGAAGTTAAAATTCTGTTTTCGTTTCGCAGTTTCACCACGTTGTTGGCTTCTTCATGTGCTGGATTGTTTGAAACTGTGTACAATTGAGCATTTGATGCGCTGACTTTGGACACGATGATTATGGAAATTCAAAAACCAATAATTTGTTTGAATTTTAAGCTCTAATGGATAATTGTTTCAATCATTGTGCAAAACTTTAGCTAACTTGACTGCGGGTCTGTTTATTACTCCAGTTGAGATCTTTACTTCTAAGGATCGTGCTCGTCCGTCGTTTTCGTCGTGGCATTTCGCAATTCGACCCATTGGCCAAATACCTCTAGGAGTGAACTCATGCAGTAACCAGACTAAATCGCCTTTTTTCAATTCCTCTGATTCTGTTCTCCACTTTGGCGGCTGATAAGATCTGACGTGTACTCCTTTTGCAAACGATTCCAAAAGTGACCCAGTAATGTTTTGTGTAAGAAGACTCTTTTATACTAAATGTTCGGCTGGTTGATGTCAACGGTGGTAAAGGCTGTAGGGGCGCCTTAATAAGAAATGATTAGGGGTTAGTGCTTCTTCCTCGTTTGTGTGTGAGGAGACATATGTAATCGGTCTAGAATTCAGAAGTCCTTCAGTTTCGGCTACAGTTGTCTAAAAAAATTCGGCTTTCAATTAATGGTTGCCTAAATTCATGAGCAAAGTACGTTTGGCAGACTGAATTAGCCTTTCCCATACACCGCCGAAGTGAGGGACTAGAATTGGATTCAGTTTCTATGTAATGTTTTGCTGCTGTAACTGGGACTTGATGTAGTTGTAGTCAACGCTGATTTTACTCACATTCAACATTTTTGTCGCTGATGTGAAGTTCGATCCACTGTCAGAGATGATTAACTCAGGATATCCTCGTCGGGAAACAAACCTTCTGATGGCTAGTAGGCAACTATTTGCGTCCAATGTCTGACAAACCTCCAGATGCAAAGCTCTAGTGACAAGACAGGTGAAAAGATATACATATTGTTTTTCCAGTTTGCGATTTCGGTGCTCTATGTAAAAGGGTCAGAAAAAGACAAAATTTAGAAAAAGATACTGTTTTCCTGCATCTGCGAATTGGAAACTGGGGAGGTCCGCCACTAGGGGGGTAATATTTTGTGCTCTTCATCGCCGGCAAATGAAGCATGTTTTGCTTAGTTGTTTCAAAAATTGTCTCAACCCCATAATGATGAAATTTTTCTGCAGGTGTGCTCGGACAAACTCTGTTCCAAGATGTCTACAGTCACTGTGGGCCTGCTCAATTGTCACTGTAGTAATATTATTCTTACTGCCGAGTACAACTGGATGTTTTTGGCTGTAGGGTATTTTAGCGCGTATTAATCTGCCTCTTGCTCGTATTAAACCATCTTTGTCCAGGATGGGAGTGAATTGTAATAACTTGTCCAGTTTGTCTAGTTCTGTTCCCCGTTCAAGGTATCTTATGCTATCAGAAAAAGTTTTATGCTGTGATTGTCTGAATAGATGGTGTCGTGCGTCTTCATAAGAGTTCGTGACTGGTCGTTTTTGGAAGATATTGACTGCTTTCATCAATGTTTTGGTTCGTCGCATAAGTTTCCTATACTATCGGTCCAGAATTGAATTTTGTCAAGGTGTACTGTCATTTCGCTTCAAACAAAGGAAGCAAGTTCTGCTCCGATAGCTGCGCCTTCAAGTTCTAACTTCGGGATGGTCGTTGTTTTAATGGGTGCAACTCTTGCTTTGCTAACAACATATTAAGTTGTTATTTCTTCTGCGCTGCTTGATCTGATGTATATTGTCGCCGCTATTGCAGTACTTGATGCATCGCAAAATATGTGAAACTCAAGCTTCGCATCTGGGTTAGGGATCAGACATCTGCCAGAAAAAATTTCTGGCATCCGTTCATATTCGTCGACCCATTGTTGCTAGTCTTGTTGGAACGCTCTTGGGATCTGATTAATCCAGTTGTTACCTTGTTTTACTATCGATTGAAGAATGCATCGTACTCTTATAGAAAACGGCGTAATGATTCCAAGTGGATCGAACAATGATGCGGTGAGAGACAGCAGTTGACGTTGTTGCATGCTTTTTCTATCCAGTTTTAAGTTTGGTCTTTTGAAGATAAAAATATCTTCGTTTGCATTCCACATTTGTCCTAAAATACGTGCTGTTTCACTGTATCTGCATATTTTCCAGTTATTTTCTTGACGGTTTTTGGGTCGTTACTGAAAAACTTTGTAGGCTGGAAGCCACCGTTGTGTAACGTAACCTTTACCTCTGTTGTTGTGATTGCTGCGTTTTTCTTTGTGTTAAAAATTTGAGGGTAATCATCCACGTAAAAATTGTTTCTTATGGCTGAGTAAGCTTCGGGATTACCTAATTTGTTGTCGTCCGCACATCTGTGAAATGTGTATATTGCACATAAAGGGGAACAAGTTGCACCAAATATTAGTCTCTTGTACTTGAAAAGTTTTTCTTCTCCATCTCTGTTCCACAAAAATCTGAGTGCGTTTTGATCTTGTGATCGTATGGCAACTTACATGAACATCGCCTCGATATCTCCGGTTACTGCAATTTTGTACTGCCGAAATCTCAGAAGAAGTCCAACAAGGCCCGGTCAAATGAGCTTTGTTAAGTGAGTGAATGTCTTTTATATACTGAAGCTGCATTTGTGACACGTCTTACCTTTTTCTTAATTTTGTGTTCAACGGGGTGGTATGGGAGATACCAAATCTGTGAATTCGTGAGATTGGGTTGACACTGTGTTTCTTCAACAAATCATTTTTCGATGTCTGTTTCGATGGTTTGTTTGTAACGAAAAAATAGGTCTGGTTCCTGTTGAGGTCGGTTTTCAAGTGACTGTAATTGAGCTTTGGCAAGAAAGTAGTTGTTTGGTAGTTTAGTGTTATCTCTCCAAGGTAGTCCAATCTCATAACGAGAACCATTGTGGCATGTCGTCCTTTTTTAGTGTTTCAAGAGCTTTCCTGTCTTCTGCTGTCAGTGTCTTTTTTTCGCTCACAAAATTTTCCTTCCATTGTCCAAAACATTTGAAGCATGTCTTTTTCTATTTCCTGTTTTGGTTTTTTATTCTGTTGTAAAGCGTGATTTAGTAATTGATTTCCTGTTTATTACGGCTTGGCTTGTATTTATGTGGTATTGGTCCTGTAACGGTCCATCCAAGCTGTGTCAATACACCGTATGGCGTTCCTGGTGGTCCTGTTGTGAATTTGAGTGGTACTGTTGCTATGAAGGCATCCGCTCCTATTAAATCTCCTATTCTGTTATCTCGTATATGGGGAAAAGTGATGTTATTAAGATGATCGTAGTCGGCGCAGATAGCGTTCAACTTCTCAACAGGTACATTCGGCATCTGAAACTCAGATGCTGACGTGGCATACACATGTACGTTAAAAAGAAGTCGGGTGCTGTTGAGTGTTCCAATTCCCACAAGGACTTCAGTTGATGTCATGATATGTTCTCCGTAAAGTGTAGAATTTTGTACTGCAATGTGATCAGTGTTTTTTATTCCAAGTGCATTTGCCATTGAGTTTCTTATTTGTTTGTTATCGCTCCCGCAATCCAAAAGAGCATCTGTTTCTATTGATACGTCTTCTGTGTAAAGGATATCCGGAATGGCTTGAAGTTAAACTTGAGGTCGTATCCACGAACTGATTTGGTTGTTGCTGCTTTGTGATTTTGTGGTCATGGGTTGATGTTGTTGTTGTTAAAGTTTTGTTGTCTTTGACCCTGATTTTGTGTTTCTGTTTGATTATGAGAATGGCCGGTGTTCTGGTGTCGTTGATTTGTATTTAGAATGAAGTTGTTCGGGTTGTTATAATTTCTATTGAAGTTGCTTCCATTGTTGTTGTTATTGTAATTCTGATTGAAACGGTTAGTTTTATTGTTTTGACCAAAAACATTACGCGTGTTGCTCTTATGATTGTAAATAACCACTCTTCCCAAGTTGAAACCATGTGGTTGAAACTGTGATCTGTTTGCGGTTATCATTGTTTGACATCCGATGTTTTGTTGACCACGATTGTTGAGATAATTGTTTGCAAAATGGTTTTGAACCTGGTTGTTTGTTTGTTGTTGATGTTGTTGCTGATGGTTCCTTTGCTGTTGCTGAGTTGATGAAAATGTCTCTGCACTGTTGAAGTTGTTTCTGTCAATTGTTGAGTGATGAAATCTGTTGCAGTTTTCGATGGACATCGGTAAAGACAGTTACACTGTCATTTTGGGTGTTTGGTGAGGCAATTTGGGCAAATTTTCAGTTGTTTTACTTTTTGTTGTCTCTCGTTAATATCTTTATTGAGGAATTGGTTGCATTTTCCTAAGTTGTGACTGTTTCCACATAGAGGGCATCTTTTGTTACTTTGCTGTTGGAAGAGTCTGTTTGATCTGCTAGACGATCTGTTTTCTTTTTTGGAGGGTCTTTGCGATGTTAACAAATCTTCGCAAGCTTCGGCATAATTATCCATCCAGTCCTTAAAATGTATTAAATTAGGTTGGACAATAGCTTGTCTAGGGACATATTCGTTCCATCTAATTATAATTGTTGGTGCAAGATTCAGTACTTACATCTAATTGGTTTCTTTTTTGTTTCCTTTTAGCGTGTTTATAGGACCTGGGTGTGTCGTTTGATGTACCAACATCGCGTCTTATGGTAATTGGTTCAATGTTTTGCTCTTTGTAGCGAACTTCAATTGCATCTCGGGATTTTATCCAGTCTTCATCACCATTGCTTTTTCTTTGCTCTGCTCTTATGTGATGGTCCCCATTTTTGTTTGGAAAAGTCGCTATCATCCTTGACGAAGTGCATTCTGTGTTTGACTCATCATTCAGCTGTAATGATCTCTCTCGGAAATGTGTGAAGTTGACTTGTGGATTGGTACGTCTCTGTTTTTGACTGTACCCAAAAGGTGTCAGAGGAATCTCAATGTAAGTGTTCGCGTTACACTAGTCGTTAATGTCTTTATTGTCGGCGTCCCCTCCTTCCATTTATGTTGTATCTGAATGCTTAGAGCTTCCTATCAAATTATTACTTTGTTTTTTGTCATCGTCATCTTTTCTTCCATGTTGAGGTTTTCCGCTGCTTTGTTGTTGTTTTTCTGAATATGAAAGAAAAGGTACTTTATCTGTGCTGCTCTCTGCTTTTGATCGGTCTCTCAAATTGTACGTTTTTTGTCTATTGTAGTAGGTTTTATGAGTCGTTGAAGGTCCGTCATTTTGGCTGTTAGTTTACTGTGGTTTCTGCTCTTCTTTGTTGATCTGGCAATTTACTATCGGAGTCTGTAGTAATTTTTCTTGAATTGTCTTTGCCATATTTTTTCCACTTCAAGATAAGCAGACTACGTTCTGCTGATCTCTCCATTATTTCCTTCAACTCATTTTGCTCGAGGCTGTATTTAAAAAGTTCATCGCAGAGTTTGTCTAACTGCAACTTTTGTAACTGCTGAATGAAACAAGTATTATCAAAAGCAACTTCAATGGACACGAGTAAGAGTTTTCAGTTGGTTTGCTGTAGTAAAACAGCTGCTCTGGACGTCCTGTTATTGTGTTGAGAATTTTATCGTTCTGTGGCAGGAACATATAATTGCTTATATACGAAAGCTGCAGAAACAGGTGTTTTTTCTTTTTTTTTCGAAAGAAAATTCCTTTGTTCTAAAATTTGAGCCAAAAAGCGATCAGACATGATTTTTAAATGATGTGAAGGGTGTTGTGGTCTGATTTTTCCTTTTAACCTAAAGTTTGTTGGTTCTGTTGAACTTTGCAGATAGTCAGAGAGCGTCAATTTTTTTTTACAGAAAAGAAATCCAGAATGTGTTTATTATTGACTTTGCTGAAAATTTCACCTTGACGTTTAAGTCTTTTCTCAACGAACAACCTAAATCCGAAGTTTTTTCTTTTCAACGTGCCCTCTGAAAAAGAAAGTGTTTGACTGTAATTGCTGTGTTCTTTCTTGCTTTACATTTTTTTAAATTGAAAAACCGGAAACTTGATTATTAGCTACGACAAAACAAATTGTGAGTGTTCTTCTGTTTTTTTAATGTGTGTGTATGTGTATGAACGCTATCTACTCGAGAGTGGAGAACAATGTACCTGCTTCCTGAAACTGAAAAACGTTATTGAGCACTAATGTCATCTAGAAATATGGAATGTTCTGTTGCAAATCGAAAAGGTGCAAGACTTGTTTCTGTTTTTTTAACAGGAGCGTGGACAAAATTTTCTTATATTAGACACTAGGTATATAAAAATGATATTAGTATAAAAACATTATATTAGTATGTATTTTATAGGTGTACACATATATAAATGTTACTTAGGATGAAGACCCTTTGACTGTTTCTTGTTAACTTTGTTCTTCGTTAAAATTTCAAAATGAAATTAAGACTAGTTGGTTGCTGAGAGACAACCTTCTGTAGACATTTTTTCTTAATACACATTCTTTTTTCTTTTGTACTTACCTATTTTCCTTTCATTCTTCTTTTTTTTCAACTCTTTATCTTCTTTTCTTTTTTCTGATTCTTCGTTACTGTCGCTAAGTGACGGCTCCTTTCTAAAAGGTTCTAAAATACAGCAAACATTTTGAGTGATGAGAACATTATAAAATGTATTGAGAACAAAAAATTTCAAAGTGCTCCCTGATTTTGTTAAATTTTTTTTCAGTGTTCCAATTTCAGAGGTTTGGTTGCTTTCAATGTGTTTGTTGTTAAAAAAGGTCACCAATGTTTACTACTTATTCACAAGAGATTCCCAGATTACAATGAATTGCTAGGTTGCACAAGTGGGTAAAACATAAAACCCGCCAGTTTTACAAATCAAAATAAATCAGAAGTCATCAATCAATCAAAAGAATTAAGGAAATCAAGCTTGTGCTTAAACAAAGTTTACGCGAATTTGTAAGCGACTTATAACCTTAATAAACAAGCAAGAGCGTTTCAAAAACAACTTTGCTTTTCGTTTTGAACTTCGCCGCCTTGGAGTCTTAATTACCGCTTAGGTGAAATGAGAGGCTTCTCGTATGTGATATGAAAAATAATTTTGGTTTAAGATGAGAGATTGCACGACTCAAATGTGTAACATTGTTTTTAGCAACCTTACTTAAAATGAGACCCGCATGCAAAAAATCTTGCAAGTATAGATCAGGTAATTCTTTAGTGATATTGAAATCTAAAGGACCATGCATGCCTCTCTAGAGGCAAGGAAGCATAAGAAAAAATACTTTAAATAACTTTAACGCCATATTTTTGTTTTTGATTATGAAAATTATGTTTTACAATTTTGTCATGTGTGATCTTATCTATACAATATTAAAACTATTTTGCAATAAAGATGTAGAGATGTAGATAAAGAAAATCATTCGATATAGTGTGGACATCTCAACGCTTGATATATATATATATATATATATATATATATATATATACATATATACATACATATATATATATATATATATATATATATATATATATATATATATATGTATATATATGTATACAATTATATAAACATATATATATATAGGTATATATATATATATATATATATATATATATATATATATCTATATATATATATATATATATATATATATACATACATATATATATATATATATATATATATATATATATATATATATAAATATATATATTACTGCAAACCTGTAAATTACTCTGAATATAACCTCAAGCTTAGATATCTACATTCTTCACAATGTTAATTAAATAAATGAATCAGTATTGTTATTAATATGATAGTCTTGAATTTGTGGCTGTTGGTTTTCATAGGTAAAATTAGGATTTGAAGGCTCTTATTTGTCTTTTAACGGGTACTCTCTTGTGCTGATCGAGCAAGAACTCGGTTAAAGCATTCTTGAATCAAGTTTTACTGTTAAAAGTTCTCATTGAAGAGGGCAATTTTTTCCACTTTTGAACGCTTTTCAAGATTTTTTTACTCCACTTCTTTTTCGTTCTCTTTTTTTAATAAGTTGATTTGTTCTCTTGCTCTGTCTAGCGTTACGGTGACTAGTAAACATTTTAAATTTTTCAGATGTTTACCAGTGTCTTATATCTATTTCTAGCTTCTTTAAGCTAACTTTTGAGATAAACAATTCGGCTGGCAGGATATGATGTTTATTGAGATGATCAGTGGAGTGGTCAATTTATTCTCGAAAATAAAAAAGTTTTATGCCGCAGTTAATTGTTCCTTCGGTTTCCAATACTTTGAAGGAATATTCCACTGAAAAAAGATGAGGGAGTACAACTGACTTGAAAACATCAATTCTTACTTTCAAAGAAATTTGATTTCTTACGAGATACAATGAACGAATTGCATGATCCTTTTTGCTTAAAACTGAGTTCATGTGATATTCAAAGGTTAGGTTCGAATCAATTTGTACTCCCAGATAGCAACAAGCATGATTGACAACTTCTCCTTTAAAAGTAAACTCTAGATCTGACGATAACTGGTTAAAACTAGTTAACGATAACAAGTTAGTTTGATTTGTAAAGAATCGCATCTTTGTTTTGTAGCTTTTAAATTGTATTAATTCTCTCGCTGTTTGTCTGTTTGCTCAAATATTTTTTCAATTTCATGTGGAATATTTTCAATATTTTCAATTTTGCATATAATATTAGTGTCATCCGCAAAATGAACAGTATCAATTTCACCTTCCAATTTTTCAGGAAAATTGTTGACATATAACAGAAAATTAAGAGTATCTAACACAGTTCCTTGTGGATCACCATGGTTAATAGTTATTTTAATCTGATAGGTCCATGCCATATTTTTTTTTACTTTGTTTTCATTTTGCGAGAAAGGATTTGAGGAGATTGAACTTTTCAGTTTTCTTGAGAAAGATCTCATTTGAACTTGAGTTGGTAATTTTTGCAAAATGTAGAACAAGGCACCTGTGTCTTTGTTATCTTCCATACCTCCTATCATTTTTTCAATAAAGTAAAACAAAGCCTCGACAGACGACATTATAGATTGGAAACTGAATGGTTTTTTCTTTAAGAGCTTATATTTTTTAAGATTTTCTACTAACTGGTTATATGAAAGTCTTTCAAAAATCTTCGAAAAAGTTGGTGTTACGGAAATATGACGACAACTAGTTAAAACAGAAACATCTTCTTTTTTGAAAATTGTTGTGTTGTGTGCATCCTTAAGCATTGTTGAAAAAAGTTTTCTCTTGAGTACAGTCGTAAAATACAATCCAAAGGTTTGTTCCAACAGCGTTTTTCTGGATTACAATGCCCAAGCATTTACGGATCCCGGGCCTGGTGCTTTGTTGTTGTCTAGATTGTCCCTTAGATTTCCCTCAAAGTAATAGGTCTAAAGTTGAAATTTTGAAATTTCCGCTCTATTTTTTCGATGTTCAATGAAACAATCTACATTCTGTAGATTCCCATTTCGCTGAAAACTCTGTTAAGAACGTTACAGATCCACTTTTTTTTCGTTTTTTGAAATTTTTCAATGAAATTCAACAATTTCAAAAATGTTTGGACTGTAGTTTCCTTCCTAATTTTTTTAACGGATTTTCATTTCTCCTTTGAGGTTTCAATTTTCTAAAAAATCCTCTGCAAATTGATTTCTAGCTTCCTTTAACTTTCGATTTACAAATTTGCGATACTTTTTAATTGATAGAAATGATTGAGCATTTTGTGTCAATTTGGAGTCATTGAAAGAGCGACGATTCTCAGCAACTAACTGTTTAAATTCTTTTGTCACATAAGGTTTTAAATTCTTTTGTCACACAAGGAATTAGTCCTTTTTATTTTGAAAATCAATTTCATCTCTTTTGGTGCGTTTTTCTCTAGTGTTGAGAAAAAGTTCTCTTTTGTTGCGTTCTTCTCGAGTGTTGTTCTGTTAAGATAAACTCTGCAAAGATTTCATTGCAATTTCTCTGTTGATACAGTGTTCTCCAATCTGCAAGAGCCAGATCCCCATTGAAATTTTCATCGAAAAAAATTTTTTGTATCTCCTCTAATAAAACAGTTTTGTTTTTTTTCTAACAAAAATTTGCTCAGAAAAAAAATTTATGATCAACTACGAATGGAGTCGAGCAGATTTTCCAAATAGTGATTTGCCCATTCGTCGAAAAACAGTGATGTATCAAACTGCTTGTATTGTTGCTTATGCGTGTAGAAAAAATATCAATGTTGGATAAATGTAATCATAATTCCGCCTCAAAATTCTGAAGGCTTTTCTGCCCATTTATGCTCAAAATATCAATGGTATAATCACCAAATGAGAGTATATTATCTGTAGTTGAGAACGCACTACAAACCTCGCCTTTCATTTGTCTAAAAAGAAGTCATCCAGGCTTTGATGTGGACAATAAGAGATGTCAATGAGACATTTTTCCGCTAAGAGATTGTCAGTTTCAGCCACAATTTATCAAAAAACCTAGGATCAGGTAGCTCAAATTCTCTTGCGTTTAAATTTTTTTTCTTAGGACTCCATATTCCTACACCCCCACCATTCGCTGCTCTTGTTTGATGTGACCAATTTTTAGGCATAAAATTGTGCTCAGCGCTGAGGCTTATATTAAAACATTTGTTTTTCGCTCATCCAAGTTTCAGTTACGAAAACAGTGGTATCCGGGTCCAGCTGTGAAGCAAGTGTGATATATCTTGATACTTATTTTGTATGCTGCCAGCGTTGAAAAGTAGAAATTAAATGCCATTTCGAGCGCCAAATAAAACATCATGCAAATCAGACTATTTTGAAACATCAAGGTGTCCAGGATTTTTAAAATGTTACCACAAAGAAGCAAAACACTTTTGATAAAAAAAGTGAAACGATACTATAAGCTGCAATGAAAAAAAAATCTGCATTCTCTGGAAAAATATCAGCAAAATTTCTAAATTGTCAAGTTTTTCAATTACTTGAGTTTAGTAACGTTGTTGAATGTATACCTGCTCTTTCAAATTCCCCCAAAAAACCAGAAAGTAAAAACCAATTGGCAAAAACATCGTTATATATAAAAGTTACTCAATTCAAGCAAAATTCAAATTTCTTGGTAATTTCCGAATTTGTTATCTGTGATGCCGGGCGGTTATGCTTTATTTTATAGTGAAGAATGTTTTCTACCAGATTCTTTGTACCGCCATTATTTGGATGAACTCCATCAAAATAGGTATCATCCATTGATATTTACAAAACCGCATTCCGTGACGAAAGATAGAAGCCATCAAGCTCCAGGCTTATCATTTTCAGATGATCAGTGAATTTAGATATTTGCTCGTTGTTTCTTTTTCTTCCATAGCAACCATCTTTTACCGGAACAATTTTGCATATAGCAACACGATGAGGTTTGAATTTTAGCAAAAAATTTTGACTTTTTCTTTGAGTTGAGTCGCTGCCTCTTGCCCAGAAAAGCTTTGCCAACCTCTTGCCCAGAAAAGCTTTGCCAAATGACTTATGACCGTCATGTACAATTAATCTTTCCGTTTTGGCTCCAGGGGAATAGCAAGCAACCACATTAGAAAAATCTCCGATTGGTATAATTGAATATGAGTGGATTGCAGTCTGCTGAGAAATGTCAACTAAATGCTTGGCAAATAGGGGTATCATTTTTGGTTTGTAATTTTCCCGTGGGGAAATCACACTATTGTTGCTTTTTGACGTCTCTTGTCTCTCAGTAAATTATCCATTTTCGAAGTTTGTGTTATGAAAATGTTGATGTCTCTTTCTATGCGATCAATAGTTTCTTTTTGATGTCCAACAGTTAACTTTTGCAATTGATACTTAACAAGATCTTTTTCAAGGTTTGTTATGATATTGTCGTTTTAATGTATTTTTTCATAGGTCTCTAAAAGCTTTGCAATTAGTTCTTCTTTGCTGCATGTCTGCAAAACTTGTTTCTGAAAACATGATGACAACGCGTAGTTGCTCTGGATGACACATTTGAAAAAATCTAAAGCTTTTTTTTCGTTTGTGACCTGAAAATGAATTTCAAAAATTGTGAGTAGAGATGAGATTGGAATGATCTTACCGGTCATGAAGCAGGCAGAATACCCAAAAATAAGTCTTCTTTTTTCGATGTTTTTAAAAAAACGAAAAATGTTCGAGATGAATTCAAAAACAGAAGATTTTATGATCGTCCTATAATAGGATACCCAATAACTGCGAGATTTAAATGACGTGAAGGAATGCCCAATAATGTAACAGCTTCAGAGAAAAAAGTTCGAAAAAGACTTGCTGTGTATGCGATTTCAAAAAGAAGCGAAAAAAACGAAACAAAGAAATGGTATATCCATACATTTGACTTCTCATTTATCACTTTTTACTTCTCATATAATATATATATATATATATATATATATATATATAAATATATATATATATATATATATATATATATATATATATATATACATATACACATATATATATATATATATATATATATATATATTTATATATGTATGTGTATAAAGATATATATATATATATATATATATATATATATATATATATATATAAATAGATTTGCTTTATCGAACCATAATTGTACTTTTATTGTAGAGAAAATTAGTGTCGTGGAAAAACGAGATTTTACTTTCCGGGGACGAGAAAAAATGAGAACGAGTGGTAAATTGAAATATCCCCGAAGAGTTCAATTTTTCCAATTCAGCAAAGTTTCAGTCTCATTGTTTTCGAAGTTTATTATAAGTGAATCAAACGTCCAAGATTTTATGCTGCAATAATTGACTTTCTTTCTTAGTCTTTGCGAATGTTCTTGATTCAATCAATGTTTTACGTACCAACTGATAAGTTTGGATTTGAAGTGGAAAGCCCAAAATTAAATTCTATGTGCAATCCGAACTCATTGTTCTGGGAAAACGTCCTAAATTTGTAGATATACTTAAGGATGACAAAATTAGACAATTTGTCTTTCATCGTCGAGTGCAACAATAGGCCGATGAAATTAATTTTAAATTTTATGTTAAGATAACTATCAAATTCAAATGCTATAAAATTGCAATCTGGTAATTTTCAATTTATTTGCTAAAAATTTTGTTGTCAATAGAGAATTATGTTGGTTAAGATTTTATTATACTCATGTCTTAATCGGACAACAAGATACATATTTTGTATCAAAAATTCATGCCAGCCCATCTTCCCAAGGTTGGTTTCTTGTCAAGGTTGTCTAAAATGAGGGTATATACACTACTTATATGACTCAACAACAAAAACAATAAACAAAAACAATAAAAAACAATAATTTTTGTTCAATACAAAACAACGTGGTTCAGTTTGAATTGCTGCCTCTAATTAGCGTTGAAGTATCTTTTTGTAATTTTGAGCTACGTGATAAAGAAATCGGGCGCACCAGATTATTAAAATTCCATTGCGCGAATTCTTTTGATTCTCGGGAAAATTTAATTCTATTGATGTAAAATGGGGTAAATTTTCGTCAGCGTTGATCTGTTGATTCAAACAATTTGAAGGAACTCATTTGCTGCAGAAGTGCTTTTGGTAAATTATATTTAAAGTTAACTGATTAGTAGTATGGTAATCCGCCATATGACTGTAGGGTCCGACCACCCCCCCCCCCTACAAGACTTTCTACCACCGAAAAACTAACTTTTCTCTAAGTGAAACCAAGTTTTTTGGTTAAGTTTCGCTAGCCTGTGAGAAGTTCTTATGTTAAGCCGGCTGGCTCAGCTTAACCAAAAAAACTTGGTTTCACAAAGAGAAAAATAAGTTTTTCGGTGGTAGAAAGTCTTATAGGGTGGCGGTTCGAACCCTCGCCCCGACAGTCAAATGGCAGATTCCCGCTGTTGCAATGTTCGCTGTATATAGAATTAGGTGTTACCTAAGTTTTGGACTCTCACTAAATGTGTTTGGCGAAAACATAAAAAATCCAATATAAGACACCAGGAGCCTAAAAATTTCAAAAATTTCAAAAAATTTTTCGAAAATTTTTCAAAGTTTTTCAAAGTCCTAAAATGGTCTGAAATGGATTTTGCGCTTTGAAAGAGCACTCAAAAAGGGTTTTTTTTGTTGATTTCACTTTTTTCACCTATGCAGTATGGGGGGTTGAAACATACAAAAAGTTCAAAATTTTCAAAAATTTTTCCAAGTTTTTCAAAGTCCTAAAATGGTCTGAAATGGATTTTGCGCTATGAAAGAGCACTCAAAAGTGATTTTTGTTGACTTCACTTTTTTACCTGTGCAGTATGGGGGGGGTCAGAACTTATAAAAATTTCAACAATTTTTTCGAAAATTTTTCAAAGTTTTTCAAAGTCCTAAAATGGTCTGAAATGGTTTTTGCGTTATGAAAGAGCATACCAAACTGATTTTTGACTTGAAAATTTTCTCGGATAAGGTCTCTACTATAAAAGATAGAAAAATTTTCTTGAAAAAGTCAATTTTTGTTGACTTGATTATTTTCGTACAAAAAAGCGACTTTTGTTCATTTATTTATTTCTCTGTTTGAGAATCAGCATGACAATCATAGCAACCATAGATTTGAAAAACATTCATGAAATTTACAAACAAAGAAAAGTTGACTACACGGAATATAGTGAACGATTTGTATACTTTTTACCAGCATGTCATTATCTGGACCCAGACATTAACTTAGAAATAGTTCTCAAGTTGAGACCATATGGTGGACTTATTGGTATAGACAACTCCTCGTTAGACACTTACTTGAAGTCTTATAAAATTTTTTGATTACATGCAATACTTCTTGATTTTTCAGGGTTTTTGCAGAGCATAGACAGAAAAGCCCTGGATATTCCTACGTTTTACCTTGTCCAATCACAAATGCTTATATTGGTCACATAACTGGTCTAACGTTTTGCCCTTTCGTGAAAAAGTTTAAAAGTAATTTGTTTAATTTGCTGGAATGTTGAATTCTGAAGTTGTTGTCTTAGATTTTGAAGGTTTTTGTCACAAAAAGACCAATTTTATAATTAAAGAGTTATCGATTTTCTCAAACAATTATTCGGACACAATCTTATTCCTACCACCACTGCCATACAATTTACTTTCCGCTAGTGAGAGGAAATCTCATCAGTGGGTTAGTAGGTTCTTATACAGTTTATCTTGCGGCAGAGGCAGTTATTCTTACTGGTTTCTATCTCAAATCTTTATCGCAATTAAACTTCGTTTTCCATGCGGAAAATTTTATGCAAAAGGAAAAGAGAAATTGGAATCACTGCAAACCCTATTGCAGAAGGAAGTTGTAGATTTGGACACTCTCTTATGCTCCAAAGTTGAAGAAATCTCTCATCCGATAAAATATTTTACTTGTGCTTTATACGCTTTTAACTTACCTTGTAATTCTATTGGCTAACGCTGCCCAACAATGAGCCGTCGAGTGGAGAAGGTAGCTCCTTCAGTTCTTCAAGTGAATTTAACTCGAAGCTAGACAGTATGCAGTTGCATAGCGAATGATAATCAAATAACTCTATCTTTGGTCAGAGAGGAAAAAATAGAATCACGGGGGCAATCTATTCTGAGGAAACAACAAATTCTTTGCAACATAGCTGAGGTTGAGACGATGAAGAAATATCTCTCACTGCTCGAATATTTTCAAATGTACCATGTCTTTACAAGAGAAAATGAAAAGACTGAAACTAACCCCTTTACATATTCACAAGTCGCCAGCATCGGTTCAAGTGACCCTGGACGACGAAAGTCTCCCTGATAAAATCAAGCAGGTTGTCAGCAAAGGAAACGTGGAGCCAATTGTCTACTACGCAAAGGATTATGGCATGCAATCGAATTACAAAGTGACTTACAAGAAGGAAAACAAAGACTCTAGATATACTACCTATGAATTTTTTATGGTTGAGAGAGTTACTAACAAGATAATGAGCTAACACAAAAACTGATGTTTTAATTCAATTTTGATGAAACGTTCTATTAAAATGAGTGATAAAGAAGACCAGATAGATTCCCCTGCTGGAAAAGGTTTGAGTGATTTAGTTTTCAATGAAGAAAATCAGGAGAGACGCTCATGGAATTTATGTAACTCTAGACTACCACGATCAGAAGTAGTGTATTTTACTCAAATCGTAATAAAACTGTTTCTTATTGGCGTGTCTTTGATCAAACTTGTCTTTTTTTTAATTTTGATTGTGAAGAGTCAACATACTGGTTTTCCTTGCATTCATGCATAGTTGGCTACGCGCTTCCTAATCCGAAGCTATGAACAAAATAATTTCAACAAGCTATAGACTATCCATGGCTGTTTGTGGGCCCTCCTGCTGTGACAAGACTGAGCTCATATTCCAAATGTTACTCAGAATCACTTTTTATCCAAAATTTAAATCTATTTACTACTTCTATCAACATGAGCAACCAAAAATCAGCTCTATAGAGCGTAACTTGAGCATTTTTTTCACAAAGTTTTCTGGATTTGATTTCATTTCACTGCTGGAAAACTGTCTGCTTGTTTTTGACGATTCTGGCGAGAAAATTTTCATTGCAAAAGAGATTTCTGAATTCGCAACTGCAGGACGTCATAGAAATATTAGCATCATTTACGTTAAGCATAATTTATTCCAACAGAGTAAATGGTCAAGAACAATTGATCTCAACTCAACCCACATCATTTTGCTCAAATCACCCAGAGAAATACAGCAGATTACCTATATTGGCAAACAATTAAACAACACAAGTTTTTTAAAAGAAAGCTACAAGTTAGCAACAAAATTACCCTTTGGACACTTACTCATCGACTTGGATCCAAAAAATTCAGACTCCTTGCTTTATTGTTCGAATATTGTACAACCAGTTTCAACAATTTTTTTATCTACCTTCCTCCAAAGTGGTTATAACTAATTTGACAGATGAGAGAGAAAGAGTTATGTATGCTAAAGCAAATGCTCGAGCTGTCTGATAGTAACTTCAGAAAGTTCCTCAAACAAGCACCAAGAAGTTTTTTTAAATATCCTGTGCGAGTGTTTGCTCAATGTAATCAATGGCAATGTTCCAGTCAACAAACAGTCAACAAACAGTAACTAAACAAGGGGAGTCATTTAAACAATTATTATCAAAGGAAACAAGTCTGAAGAAAAAGCGATTTTTTTGGTGAGAAAATCAGAACTTATCAAGGCAATAGGATTCTCGTGCTATCTTTACTTAAAAGTCGAATAAAGCATGCAGAAGAATTTGTTTTGATACCCAAGAGGATGTTCATATCGAGAAATCTAGCCAAGGAAGAAATATTTGATAATCCAATATATCAACAAAAAGCCACTCAGTTATCGCTCCCACAAAGATCTAATACAAATTTTGAACAGAGCAATGAAAGAAAATTACAAGATGCTGACACAAGCACTGATAGACTGATCACGAGAACAGGGAGTATCGCTGATGGAACAAGTGATACAGATGATATAAAATCAGAATCATTTGTTAGTGATGACAGTGAAATCGAACTAGTAGTGAAAAAACGGAAAGATTCAGCCTTTGACTCAAGAATGCTGAAACCAAAACTAATGGATGAAAATAAAACAAAAAAAGCGGCAATTATGCTGAAAAAAATTTTTGATTCCGATATTGTTTATATTAGTGAAGAGAATAATGTTCTCCATATTGAAGATGAACCTCAGGGAGTGAAGGTGACAAATTTATTGTACAATTTACAACAACCTACCAAAAAACTGACGTGCAAACGTATTCCAAAATATTGAGTGAACTTGATATAGCAGCGCAATTGGTTTACAATACCATGCAAAAAAAATTCTC
This sequence comes from Convolutriloba macropyga, assembly GCF_964194025.1. Lineage (NCBI taxonomy): Eukaryota > Metazoa > Xenacoelomorpha > Acoela > Convolutidae > Convolutriloba > Convolutriloba macropyga. The sequence goes on along the minus strand of NC_134478.1, from coordinate 7,234,346 downwards.
GATGAGTTTTACAGCGAAGCAGAGGAAGAGCAACCGACTCGAAAACAAAAGAAACAGCAGCAGCAACAAAAAAACCAACAGGAAGATCTGAAACAAAAGAAAAAAAACGCTAAACCAAAAGTCGATGAGAGCAAAAAGAAGACAGACGAAGACACGAGTAGAAAAGACTGGGCGTTCTATAGATGATAAGAAGAAACTTGATAACCTCTATTTAAAAGGACCTGCGTCATTTGGAAACGCAAAACGACTGCAAAATTTGAGTAAATTGTCAATGAAAAAAGTAAAAATGTATCTGGAAACGAAACCATCCTTCATCAAATATCGTTCACGTCGCCTCAAATTTCCAAGGCTTAAAGTAATTGTTAACGACCTAAATGAGATCTGATCCGTAGATCTACCATTTGTTGATAAACTTGAAAGTACAACAGTTGTGTAAAATACCTTCTTGTTGCAGTCTGTCAAGATATCTCAGGGTTGAACCACTAAAAACAAAATATGCTACAAAAACTGCAGAAACTTTCAAAGAGATGATCAAACATAAGCAACTAAAAAAAAAAATTTGGGTCGATGATGGCACAGAGTTCCTCGATGCTTTCAAAGACCTTTGCAACAAACGCGGAATTCATTTGCACAGTACGTTCAGTGAGAAAAAGTCTGCTTTTGCTGAAAGAAATATACGTTCCCTCAAGAGTATGATATACAGATATTTAGAAGAGAAGTGGACCTATTCACATCTAGATCAAATGGATTCGTTTGTTAAAACTATCAATTCTAGAGTTAATCGAACCATCGAACTTGCTCCAAACAAAGTCACAAAAAAACATTCCACGGCTTGTATCGTTGATTCCGAATGCAACATTTTCTCAACAACAAAATTTTTTTGTTGGTGATCTCGTACGAATACTGAAAAAAGAGGAGACGTTTGGAAAGGGTTACAATTAGTCTTTTACAGTCGAGATTTTTGAAATTTCGTCTCTGCCAACCTTGAACCCTCCAACGTATTCTCTCATTGACACCGATAAGGAAATTATTCAGGGTAAATTCTATCAAGCCGAACTCCAATTAGCACGAAAAATTCCTGTGCAAAATGGCAAGCAAACGTTTTGAAGATGAATTTACGGTACATGTAATCTCCTCCGCTTCGATGAAGATCTTCGATCAAAACACATTGGCTTCATTCAATAATTTTTTCAATGATGAAATACAACTGTCGTCAGACTGGAGAGTAATTTTTAGTGAAATTGTTTTCCCAACAAAATTAGAACACATCACAAACCGGGTCCAAACTTCTTACAGTTTAGGTGGTCTAGAAGATCACCAACAAAAGAGCTCTGGAGCCAATTTCATATCACGTCCATACAACGGTGAGCGATTAGCTTTCATGCCAGGATCGTTTGATACTGTGCCACAATTGTTAGCTAGCATTAAAAGAACTGTTGGTTTGCCAAATTTCTCATTCAGAGAAATTAAAAGTTCCGGTAAATTTGAAATTGTCGTTGGAAAAAATTAGGGAATTACTTCTCCAAGCCAAGAAATTTCAAGCATTATTGGTTTCAAGGGCGTCCCTGATTGGCGAGGAACACACATTGGTTACAAAATGGACACAATTGCAAACAAACTGATGAAAAAAGATGATACCAAGGCTTTTATGGGGGACTTTCCAGCTGATCTTTGCGCCGGGAAACATTTGATATTCATTTATACAAACATTATTGGGTATCAATACGTTGTCGATGCAAAAGCACTTTTACTACGGGTCATTGATTCAAACAACGGTTCAAAAACGGTAGCGTGTGCGAGCTTGAACCAACACAAAGAATAGTTTTTTCGAAATTCGACTACAAAAAACTACTTTCAAATACGATTCAGTCAATTTCTATAGAACTACGCACCGAAACAGGTCATTTAGTCCCTTTTTCAGGGACTGGTAAAGTCATTCTGACGTTACAATTCAAAAATTTTTGTGAGTAAAAGCAATGGAATCGTACTATACCAATCAAGCATCTGCATTGCCTTATTTTTGGGGCATTATAGTCAAAGAAGTAGCAGTTTTGGAGCTTTAGCAAGTGGTATTGGAAGAATCGCTCTACCTCTTGCAAGAAAGTTTATTATACCAGCAGCAAAATGTGTTGGAAAAGAACTTCTGTTACAGAGCGTACCAGAGTTAATGGACGTTGTCAGTAAAAAAAATAACCAAAGCAGGCGCTGAAAAACACGATATCAAATACAGTCAAAGAGCAAACAGGAAGCTCATTGGCACTGCGAATGAGACAAAGGCGAATGAATCGTAGACAATCTAATCGTTCAGGTTCAAAAACGAGGAAAGGAAGCCAAAAAAGAAAAGTAGTCATTTCAAAATACAAACAGCCAAAAAGAAGTCGGTCGGATTTCTTTGCCAAAGTTAAAGATGATCGGTAATATGTTACCAACGGAGGCAACACATAGTTACTTAGATTTATTCGAAAAACCAGCGCTTCTTGTAACTTTTGATGGGAGCTTTCGTCAAAAACTAGGGCCAATTTACAGTCCTAACGGACCTATGCTTGAGTTTGAGTTTATTGGAGACGGAAATAGTTTTATTAATCTGCAAAAAAATTTTCCTGGAAATCAAAAGCAAGATAGTTCAGGCTTCTGAAGCTGATTTAAAATATGATGCTGGAGCTGCAGCAGATGTAACCAAAACAGACGCTCCTTACTTTTGTAATAATGTTTTACATTCACTCTTTTCTGACTGTACAGTATCTGCCAACGGACTGAAAATTTGCTAAAGTGATGTTTTACATTCACTCTTTTCTGACTGTACAGTATCTGCCAATGGACTGAAAAAATGCAAATGGAAATTATGCTCACAAAAGTTTCAATGAAACCAATTTTTTTTTCACAACAAAGACGCAAAGGCTACGTGGTTGGCTTGCTAAGGTCATGCGTACGAGGATGACCCTGGAGCGATAGCAACAGCTGAAGTTAACAGACGAAAAACTTTGGTTAGACAATCTGCTAAATGTACTTTTTATGGAAAAGTGGCAGTAGATTTTTTTACATGTGATCGACATCTTTTGAGTGGAGTCACCTTGCGATTTTTTTTCGAAGATCAATAGATGATTTTTTTGTAATATCTGACGATGCCGGAAAATTATACAAAGTGAAAATTATAGAAGTTAATTTGTATGTGAGAAAAATTACATTGAACGACGATGTCGTTTCTGCCATTGAAAAAACTTTACTATCAAGCCCAGCGTCCTATGCTTACTTTGAAACTATAACAAAACATTTCTGGCTTTTACTGGTTTGCAAGTTGGAAACAAGAAGATGTTTCCAGCAGGAGCCTATTCGACGTCTTGCCATTTGTCTTAACACAAATGAAGTTTTCTTAGGAAGCAAACAACTCAATCCTTTTCACTTTCGCAAATTTAATCTGGAGCAGATATGTATTTATCGAAATGGACTCCCCGTTGCAGACAGCCCCATAAAAACAGCAGACGTTAAACGCTTGTACTTCAACACAATGTCAGATTTAGCCTATATTGACAATGGACATGGAATATGTTTGTCTGAATACCCTAACCTCAGCAGGCATCACATGATTTTATTCACCCTGAACTTAACAACTGTTCAATTTCAATTGAACTTAAGTTTTCAGCTGCGTTGCGCAGTAATATTGAATTTTTCATAATTGGTGAAAAAGCGAACACAATTTTTATCGCTCTGCGCGAAGAGTTTCGAAAAATCATATTCTTGAAAATTGTTGGATGAATATGAAATAAACAACCTCGTTCAAGGATGTAAACTTTTGAAGTACAAATTTCATGGTGTCTTTACAGTTGACAATTTTCCGCTGCACTTTTCTCAGAAGAGTTTCATTATAGTGAATGTATCAACTTCTCAATCAATTGCAACACATTGGATTCTTATTTGTTGAAGGAATGGAGATTATATTTTTGCGGATCCCTTGGAAGAAAATCTAACTTCATGTAAACATTTGCACAATAAACTTGTTTCCTCTGCTGGTAATTTATAAACTTTATATGAAATGCTAAGGAACCAGCCAATTCAAAAACCAAACTCAATATTGTGTGGCTGATTTTGTATTTAGATTACTCAGTATCTTTTTGGTGAAAAAGAAATTGTAAAGATGAGTGATGTTCAATTGATTCGTTTTGCGCTTCATATGATGCTCTAACACTCCTAACATGATTTGATGAATTAATTTTTTTTTTCAAAATTTTGTTTTTTCTTCAAAAACTAAGCGTTCACACAAAACATCAATTTCAATATCTAATTTCCCATAGCCACTCACAAATATATCCATTATTTGGCAAAAAGCACCAGCATGACGACCATACAAAATGTTTTCAAATCTCTTTAGAGTTTCAGTTGACAATTGCTGATTCAATGTTTTCTCAGCATTATCAATAGATTTGTGAGCAACAATTCCATTTTGGCGGTGAGTTTTGCTCAGGGCATTGCTCAAATTGGGTAAGCGCTTCTGAATGGTGTTTGCTTCTCATTTTGTCGGCGGTGCTGAACCGTTGTATTCCACAGCTAGTTTGCTAGTTTGAGTTTTTCAAAAATCTCTCCATTTGTCTCCACTGTGGCCCCGTTTGGTAAAAAAGTTTTAAAGGTTGTTTAAAAACAAGGAACTGCATAAAACTTATTTCAATTTAATATTTCCGTAGAAACGTCAGACACATCAAACAACACATGATAATGGTTAGAGGGTAACACTTCCTAATAGCCGTTTTCAAAATGTATGCATACAGTGTAATTCCTGGCAAACATTGCAGATGGTTTCTCTTCTGAGACAAAAAACCTGAAATTCTTTTGAAATTGTTTAAAGTAAGCGGGGACCGCTCGTACATAGCTTCCACCATTTTGTCAAAACGGTTTTTTTATTCAGATATTTTGTGCTCGTCGTCTTTTTGCGTCCATTTTCGTTTCTTTGCTGGCGGTGCTTTAGCTGTTATATCGTTATCATTAGAACTGTTAGCGGCGGATCAAAACTTTGGAGACTTTTTGGTCAGTTTTTCAAACTCTTCAAGCGTTAGTGTTATTCTTTGTTGGAATTCTTAATCATGTCCAGTTTTTTTGTATAATTTTAAAACGACGTAACTTCCACTCTGACCAAATGTTTTTCACTTTTCACGTCAAAATGAGCGTCTCCAAACTCGGCGTCTTTCTCAACTGTAAATGGCATTGTACAATTGTTTTCTCATTTTTTTGAGTCAAGCAGTTTTACTTCGATAATGAAATACCAATGAACTCTCTGGAAATGAAATTTGAACACACACACGCAGACAAATATGCAAGCTAAATATAGAATTCTTCAATTGATAAAAATAATGTAAAAAATATAACGTTTACCTACATGTTAGCTGTATGTTTAGCTCCATGGTTCGCTAAAACAAACAGTAATTGCAAACTACCATGTGTCACACAAATGTATCTCTACAGTATTTCCAACAAACAACGAGATTAATCTGAACACACACATACGCACACACCTAAAAATGTGAGCTAAAAAAGAATTCTTCAACTGATAAGATAAATGTATAAAATACAGCGTTTACCTACATGGTAGTTGCATGTTTAGCTACATGTTTAGCAACCAAGAACAGTAATTGCAACTGCAATGTGTCAAACTCATATATCTCAATAGTATTTTCAACAAAACAACGAGATTGTCAGTGCATTCCGTGTTATCTGCTAGCTTGAAAATAACGTCTGAAACCCAGTGTTTTGCGATAGTTGAATACATAAAAGTTTATTAGAATGTAGAATCATTTGTGACCCTGGGTGTGTTGATAGACATTTGTTTATAAAAGTGTTCTACATAATGAGCCAAACCCATTCCAGTTTAATATTTTGAACAGAATACCTGCTTGCTGAAATACAATTGTATATTGAAAAAGATACAATCTAAATAATTGCCTTTGTAAATTAAATGTACGTTCATTGACTGCTTCAGGTTTTATTCCAAAAAAATTAAAGTCTCCAGTAAATATTCCAAAATAACAACTTCAATTTTTTCTTCTACTGTATCGTTTGAACTTAAGCACATTAACATTTTATCTTCATATTTTCAACGCATTCTCAATGGCTTCCCATATTTTATCAGAAAGCGAAAACTCATTTGAACGCACAATCGTTTACCAAACAATGCACGAAAACTTTGTTGTGATTGTACAACAAAAAACATTTAAGCGAGAAAGGGGACTGGACAACGAAAGAACATTGTATGCTTCCAAAAATTTTTGTAAAAATCATTCCTCAGTTAACAGACAAACCTCAATCAACCAGTGGGGGTTTCATTACATCAGGAGGCATTGTACCACCTTCAACACTCTCTGACCCTATGCATGCTTACGATATATCAACTTTACCAGTGCAGACAAGGAAAATTATTTACAAATACGATTGCAACTGTGTTCCTTTCTATGACAACCCGCTCGGTGTTTTGCGAGAGTTTGACAATTTAGCAGATCTTTGGGGGCTTCCAAATTCTCCAGAATCACCCACAAATCCATCTCCACTATGCACTTTTACTGCAGACCCTAGCCCACGTTGAGCCCAGACAGCACACAGCCAAGCCCATCTCTTTTCTCAAGTTTGAAAAACAACAATTTGTGGATCAACTTTAACAGCTCACAAACTGTGAGCGACAATCTACTGCGCAATTTATCTGGCAACAACTGTGAAACTCCTCCACAGGGCACCGTACACCACGGGCATGAAGTCACTCAAACTAGAAAATTGTCAAAAACGCCTGAGAACACAGAAACCCCTTATGTTGTCAATGCTCCAAAAAAGACGAAAAATTCAGCAATGCGAGAATTCTTTGACAAATCTGAATAACTTTTTTAAATTAAATTGAATATTAAAATGTTGTATAAACAGTCCTTAAACGGTGTTCCTTATCTTTCGCTGCATGTTTCTAACATTTGAATTTCTAAAATTGACTTCATTTCTTCATAATTTATAATTTATTATATAGTCTTTTTAACTAAGAAAACATAAAAAAAACGAAAAACAAATTTTTCTTTGGAAGCACTGACAAATTTTGTACTACTTTTAAAGGTGCAAAACTTTTCGAAGGATAGCACAGCTTTAGGGTTAAAACGTAAAAACATATTGAAATGTTTTCAATGTCTAATAAAGGATTGAAGCAGAAAAAAAACGCAGGCATCGCTAAAACGTTTTAAAGTTATCATATGTTTTTGAAGAGAAATTCAAATATTGAATTGTAGGAGAATGTGTAGCAAGAGCAAATAAACTTTTTTCCACTTTCCAAAGCAAGAATTTTTTTTTATAAATTTTTTTAAGAATCTTATTTAATTTTCATATAAAATTCATTCTTTCATTTATCAAGACAAAAACTTGGTTTGCTTTTTATTTCACCTTAGTATCCAAATGACTTTTACCTGAAATTTTGGTAAGTGTCTAGCTATCAAACAACAAGTACAGTTTGAAAGTTGCACACGATAATATTTGCGCGAGGTAAATGTTAACTTTCTATATTCTGAAATTTCAAAAATGTTTGTCACACCCGTGCTCAGTTATTTTATTTTCTGATTTAGTTTTATTCTCTCAAGTTGGAAATTCTTCAAGCTATAACTGAAGCAAAATCTTAAAATCTTTTCTTACAACACACAACAATTACATTGCTTTTTCTCATACCTCTTCTTCTCTTCTGAAAATTTCTGTCTAACTAAACCTACAAATATTTTTTCATTTCTTTCAACCGTTCCTTTCTTGAATTTGTTCCAACCTTAATGAATTTTGCAATTTTACTCGAAATTTTTTTGTTTAAATTTTCACGAGTTTGAATACGCATTCACAATCCAACTGGTAACTTGTCTCAGCATGGCGATACAATGCCCCCACTGTTCAACACAACTCTGTAATCGACGGTCTCTTAATAAGCATTTACAGAACATCCATAAAATATTTCCGGATGTACCAACATTTCGCTGTTTTCATTGTTCCGAGAATGTATAAAGCTTGCCTACGCTGCGCAAATATTCTCATATTTCTCACCAGCAGCCTATTTTGAAAGTGTGTTACACTTGTCGTTTAGGATTTCAAACAAAACTAACTATGCGGAACACGTTAAAAACAAACATGGCATGTCAATATTGGACATGGAAGAAGATGAGATTGACTTGACAAGACCCACTGTGAGTTCAATCAGTAGTGGTGTAAACTACTATGAATTTCAACCGGGGAGAAAGATTTGGACATAATGGAATACATGTTCAGAAAGCGTGATGAGGTGTCAAGAATATTACTAAAACACACACACAAATTCTCCCAAATAACTTCAAGCAAACGTGAAAATGACACTTCAAAAGACTTTAGAGGAAGAAATTGAAGAAGTGAGCGTATACTTTAACAGAGAAACAGTGACTGTATACCACTCAGGGATTTCAGATGAAAACTACGAATCTCTCATTGATAGCATTGTGTCTAAGCTTGTACTCTTTTCAAGCTATGGAAGTGGCTGGCAGCTGCTCTCTATAGACAAGGATACCCTGCAACTGACTAGATGCGTTGCAGTGCGCGGTAGCAATTCATACCATTTCATGAGGGACATCCGTTGACAAGGCATTCGAATTTGCTAAACATACACAATGGAAGCGACAACAACTGCTTTCTATGCTGGTACACAGCTGGATACCACCTAGTTTACAAAAAAGAAAAACTGGATCAGCCAGCACCGTGCTTCAGACCCAGGACAAATGTGCTTACATACAGCGAGGAGAACCCATCAGCCAAGATGCCCAAAGGGAACTTTGAAATTCCAATGAGTCTGCATGAGATATCAAAGCTCGAGGATATCAATTAAGTGCAAGTCAATGTGTTCAAGTAATAATATTTTTAAATTATACCACTTTTGCTTACTAAAAAAACCTTTCGAAAAAAAAAACACTTTTATTAAAAACTCCCTTATCTAATGTCAAAAAATTGTTTTTTGTTTTATAATCTCCCTGAAAACCGTATAAAATTTCTGCTTTAGGTATGACAAGAAACAGCAACTGCCCCTGAAGGTGTCAAAAGGAAAAGAATTTCCCTTTTTTCTGGACTTGTTGCTCCTATAAAACGAGCAGACCTACACCTACGTACTCATTGTCAATTTAATAAAACTTATCGCAAAATCAAAGGAAGGGAGTATCGTAATAGGAACGAGCTCTGTCGGAATTGTTTTCATGTATGTTCATCATTAGAACTACCCACTTCACATCAAAAGGTTTTTCTGGAAATAGCAATGGCAGTACAAATAGCAATGCCCACACTCGACAAAAACAAGGTAAAGTTCGAGAACTATGCGGCAAGGTGGTTTTCACCTATTGTTGTGTACCTGGATCTAGAATCTCTGGTCGTGCCAGTTGCAATGGCAAAAAACAACCCAACTATTTCAAGCACTTCTACAATAGAACAACATCTTCCATGCAGTTATTGCATGATTGTTGTTTAGCGTGATAACACTGAGCCCCTCCATTTTGATATATAAACTGGACCCAATTGTATGGAACGCTTTGTAACAAAAATAGAGAAACTTGCAAAAAATTTCTATAAGCAAAAGCGGAACTTCCCACGTTTTCTCGGGACAACCCCTCCAAGAGACACATGGTCAAAGTATTGGATTTTTAATGTTGATTTCAACAATGATAACGAAAAGGTATTATAGCACTGTCACTTCAACGGACAATTCATCGGGGTATGCACATCGAGTTTAAGCTAAAACGAGAAACGTTAAACTACACTCCAGTGATTGCGCACATTCTGATGAATTATGACTTAAATCATATTGTGAAATCCATACACTCAGCTTCACAGTCGACAAAAATTGAAGTCATACCAACCAATGATGAGAAGTTTATTGCACTCTATTTTGTCGTTTTCGTTGAAACGCGAAAACGCAAGCGTGACGAAGTTCCAGTGTACGAGTACCTTCGTTTTATCGGCAGCTTCAACTTCATGCCTTGTAGCTTAGATAAACTAGTACAAAGTTTACCTGACACAAAATTTTCTCTCCTAGACCAATTCTATCGGGGCTATACAGACGAGCAACAAAAATTATTGAAGAAGAAAGGAAACTTTGTTTACTCATATGTGGACTCATTAAGTAAGCTAAATGATCTGTCTCTTCCAAGTCAAGCGAACTTGAAGAACAGTCTAAAAGACAACCAAATCGATGTCAACAATGAAGAACTCATTCTATTGAATAATGTGTTCAAAGCGTTCAACTGTGAAAGCCTCAAACAGTTCGTCGAACTTTACCTTGCAGGAGATGTTCTCCAGTTAGCGGGCTTGTTTGAGGAGCTGCGGTCCGTGTGTTATAACACATACGAATTGGACTGTTCGCAATTCTATATGGCATCAAACGTTTCAGGAAGTGCCTGCTTGAAAGTTTGTGCACCAGAACGTGAGCTAATGACTGATCGACAAATACTTGACATGACAGAAAGGATGATGCGTGAAGGATTGTCCTCTGTCTTTAGCTCAAGACACTAGGTTGCCAACAACATCTTGTTGCCGTATTTTGATGAGTCGAAAGATGTTTCATCAATAATCTACATTGATGCGAATAATCTTTACGGTGGCATTATGCTCCAATACGCATTGCCACTCAAGGATTTTGAGCTCGTTGAAGACATTTCATTGGACGAAATATTACAGACTGAAGATGAGGGGGATATTTATTTCCTGGTTGAAGTCGATTTGGAGTACCCTGACGAACTACATGATAAACATGCAGACTATCCACTCGTACCAGACAAGGAATCAATCGCTCCCCTAGAATTGAGTGACTTTCAAACTTCTCTAAGAAAGACCCTTATATTGACTGCATCAAATATCAAAAAGCTGAGACAGACATTCCATCCCAAGAAAAACTATGTGGCCCACTATCGCAACCTAAAGTTTTACGTTAACAACGGCATAAAAATTACCAAGGTTCATCAAGCTGTCAAATTCCGACAATCGAAGTGGCTTTCCAGCTAAATTGCACTCAACAAACAAAAGCAACAAACAGCGTCCAGCAAGTTTAACCAAAATTTCTACAAACTAATGTCAAATTTGACCTTTGGAAAAGTTGTGACTTTTGTGAAAGTTTGCGAAACCGAGTGTCAGTTTCATTTGTCAGAAAGGAAGAGGAACTTCTTAATGCAACAGTTGATATTAAAATTTCTTTAATCAAAATCATAGGCGAAAACTTAACTCTGATCAATAAGAAAAAGCAGTCTATCATGTGGAACAAACCAACAATTGTTGATGCTAGCATTTTAGAGCTTTCGAAGCTCTTCATGCTGGAGTTCCACTACAATGTAATGAAAAAGCGAGCCGAGTGTGTGCTGTTGTATTCAGACTCTTTCATCTACAAGCTTAAAACCAAAAACTTGGAAAGCTATAACGACTTGGAAAAAATTTGCATCTCAAAAGCCATTTCGATCTCTCAAGTTTTCCAACAGATCACAAACTCTATAGTAGATCGAACGAAAAAGTTTCCTAAAGTTGAGCTAGCGGCAACATCAATACAGGAGGTTTGTGCCCTTAAACCGAAAATGTACTCTATTCTGGTTGGTAACGGGAAAACAAAATGACCGCAAAAGGAACCACAAAATAGGCTCAAGCCAAATTGAACCATGAGATGTTCAAAAAGACATTAGAAACCGGAGATATAGTGAGAGTGGAAAACATCAAGTTCAACACCGACAAACACCAATTACAAACTGTTTGTCTCAACAAAATTGCGGTGAGCGCATATGATGATAAACGATTTATCAGCTCCGATCGAGAAACTACGCTACCATTTGGACACTTTTCGTTGAGGGATGAGTAGATTACGAAGAAAATGTGTGTCGAAACTAATTGGGATACGGAAGTGCATGAACCGTATAATCTTTTCGAATTTTCCGAAGATGGGGAGGCATTGGGCTGGGAAACACGTGATCCCTGTTTTCATCATCCATCGTATTTGAATGAGGAGTTATATGATGTTGTCGACCTTTCAAACCTGTCTGATCATTATGACGACTGTAATCATGAAATAAGTAACCCCCTCATTCCCAACGAAGCCGAGGAAAGCCCGAATAACTACCAGCAGCAGTGACAGTGATACTACTTTAGCAAACATTAACAAACAAGTAAAGAAAACTGCTAATGTGAACAAAAACCTACTCAATGGAAGCAAAGGTCTCGATTCTAGAAACTCTGACTCTGATTGAATTGGTATTTGTTTTGTATTTTAAATAATGACATCTCAGAAGGAAAGTTTCAGAATTACTAAGATTAAAATATTGCTAATCAAATTGTTTTTTTTCACAAATTTTTTTAAAGTAAACCTTATCTGAGAAAATTTTCAAGTCAACAAAAAATCAGTTTTGAGTGCTCTTTCATACCGCAAAATCCATTTCAGACCATTTTAGGACTTCGAAAAAATTTTTGAAATATTTGAAAATTTTAGGCTCCTGGTGTCTTATATTGGATTTTTTATGTTTTCACCAATAACATTTAGTGAGAGTCCAAAACTTAGGTAACACCTAATTCTATATACAGCGAACATTGCAACAGCGGGAATCTACCATTTGACTGTCGGGGCGGGGGTTCGAACCGCCACCCTATAAGACTTTCTACCACCGAAAGACTAATTTTTCTCTTTGTGAAACCAAGTTTTTTTGGTTAAGCTGAGCCAGCCGGCTTAACATAAGAACTTCTCACAGGCTAGTGAAACTTAACCAAAAAACTTGGTTTCACTAAGAGAAAAATTAATTTTTCGATGGTAGAAAGTCTTTAAGGGGAGGTCGGACCCCCCCTACAATCATATAGCGGATTACCATACTACTCTGATTGCATTTTGAAGTTAAATTCAAAGCCTCAGCTCATTCACGTTTCAGCGGATTTCGGTACATTGGTTAGCAAATCGCAATCAGCACATTTCTCACAAAATTTTTTCAGGGAAACGGCGCTGAAATTTTGACTCCTGTGGAGCACGAAAATGGCCTTTTTGGCGGGTTAGACCGTTCAAAAGAGATGGTGGCATTTTCTTTAGGAAATTACCTCAACTAATGGATTTCAAATAAAGTACCAATATCATCACGCTCAGACCAAAATAAACTCATTCAATGATCAATTTTGTGTAACTTTCTGAAATTCGGGGGCCATCTGCGCTTGTCAAAGTAAAAAAAAAATGAATCCCATTGTTAACTTTTGTTGTTTTCTCAAATCAAGATTTTTTTGTGTGAAAGTCTTTTTTTTAAAATGCGAGCTGTGGGTAGCTATGAACGTCCACAGGTGATTTTTCAAAAAAAGCAGAATTATAACTAAATAAACGTTAAGCAAAAAATTTGCTGAAACTAATTTTTGCTGCTTTACAACATAGCTGAAACGAAACGCGGCGCAATAGAAAAATCCTATCAATGAAGTCCTTTAGTTGGGGTCTTTATTTGGATTAGTGACAGCTATAATCTATCTCATTATTTGCTGTAGTTCTTAAATTAAGATATCAGGTACATAAGAATTCAAAAAAGAAGAAAAGTCAGACATTAAATTTTAATTGAATACTGATAGGCATATTAGATTAAACAAAATTAAATACAAAAAATTGCAATGAATATTTTTTTTACATATTGGTTTTGTTTTCAGATCTTAACTGTTTTTTGTTGGTTTGGTTAACGTTTTTAGCCACCCGTCTGTTGCAAATTGTAAATATTTCTAGATAAAAATGAAAAATTGACAACAAATTGATTTTTGTACTTCTCATTGTTTCACACAGCTCACGCTCTGTTTTCGCAAAACAGACAACACATTTTATCTTTGAAAAGGAGATCTGTTGATAGAAAAAACATAAGCAGGGCATAAAACTGGGGTTACTCAGCGCGTCTACGATAATTTAAATTTGTTTTTTTTTCTTACAAAACAAACAAACCAATTGTAATTATTTGTTGAACCAAACGAAATTGTTTACATTAAAGTTTACATTAATGCAGCGTTTTTTCTAAATTCAAACAATGTTTGATCACCGTAAATCTTGTTTTTATCATTTTAAAAATGAGATAACAGATTGTTTTGATAAAAAGAACAATTTTTTGAAATCACAATCAATTGTATTTTAATTTTAATAAATTTGATTTTTCGACAAACTAGGGAACCAAAAATGTGCTATTAGCAGGATATTGATCAATTTTTCTGCTTAATGGATTTTTTCTTAAATCAGGTACTGTTATCGACAACTGCTCTTCGCTATTTTTTAAATTATGTATTTTTCAAATGTGTGTTTCTTGTTGTGAAGCGGAGTTTTAAACTTTCAAATAACTGGAATACGGCTTAGGCGATTGTGGGAAGTAAAATGGATCAAAAATATTCATTATCTTTTGCCAATACTAAACAAAGCACCAAAATTTTTGACAAAAAATACATATATAACAAGCGTTTTTGGGCAGTGTTTGCATTGAATACAGCGGCAGAAAAATTTAATATTTTTTGCAAAACCAGAAAAATAGAAGGTTCATTTCTAAGTATGAAAATAAAAGACTTGCGCGTACAATTCTTTAATTGATCTTAATTATATTTAATTTAATCAAACACTTTTTTGGTTCCAATTTTCTGAGCAGACATCATTCTTTCTTCGAAAGATTAAGCTTTTAACAGAAAAACGCTTGTTTTTTTAATTGAGCAAAAAGAAAATCAATATTTGAAATAAAAATGATTGAGTGAAAACTTCCAGTTACTTCTGCCAAATCACCTTGAACAAATATCAGAAATCTTACTAAGTTAAGCATTTGTCATCTCTAGTATTGATTTCAATTTTTTGTTAGACTAAACTGTCATTTAAAGATTGAAAAAGATAATAATCGTTGCCTATATTAAATCAATATATTAAAAGGTGAGGATACAATGCTTATGATTCGTATTGAATTGTTTCTTCATTTAAAAACTTCTCATTGTAACAAAATGAGGAGATCCGTCAAGACCACTGATCTTTTACTAATTTCGAATAACTTACGTTTCCTAAAAGCATATTAAAACTTAAACTTTTCCTCTGTTCTGCTAAAAAAATGTAGTGGTTCTATGGAAAAGTTTGATCAATTATTTTCACATGACAAAGGATTCTTATTGTACTTTTCGTCATCAAGTTTTGTCCTTTAATGATTTAACATGACTACTGTTGAGGAATAGGTGGGAGTGGTGACTCAACATAGCAAACAGTTAGTAGATTGCCTAGGTCGCTTAGTATTCGGTATAAACTTCAAGCAACCAATTTTTGCAACAAAAATGAAACAAACAGTTTGTTTGGCAGACTTGTCATCAAATTCGGCGACAGCAGAACACAAGTTTTTGTTAAATAAAAATATAAAATGAATGCATCTCCTAAACTACGTTTTTAAAAAATCTAAAGAAAAAGATGTGAATCACTAATTAGATAAAACAAAATTTTAGGTTGCACAATGGAAGGTTTTTCCCTTTATGTTTCAAGTTTTCAGCAACATTGGTTTCTTTGCTGATTTGGAAAAAGATATAATAAAACATAACCGTTTTTGTTTTTTTTTTAAGATTTCATATTATTATGTTTTAATTTTTGTTACACATTTATGTCAACTTTTTTGAAACCAGAAAGCATTTAAAGGGCAGTTATTTCACCCTTCACTTTATTTGAACATGTATAAATTCTAGGTTCAAAAGTCAACGTAATATTTACTTTTTATTCAAAAGAGATTATTTACTTAAATTTTAATTTAAAAACCACACTTGTTTAATTAGCCGAAGAAATTTACGGAAGTAAAAATCAGAGTATTGAGTACTTTTTTACTGGCTCGACAATAATCGAATGCAAGAAACTTGAATAAGTTGATCATTTATGATGACTGTTTTTGCTTTAATATCTATTATACTAAATTGTGATTTGGAGGTTGAAAATAATAGTTATTGTTGCATATACATTATAATTGTTTTCACTATTTTTGGAGGCAAGGTAATCAGCTATCCGAAAAAAAAGATGAAAACAATTCGTTGCTACAATGTTTGAGAATTCATTTTACTTCTTGTTATTAAAATGGTACCACACAGTTTCCTGCTTTCGAAGAAAAAACATGGTCCAATAGCACATTTAATTTGAAACTGGCTCACCTTTTTGCTAATCTCAACTTTTTTATATCAGAACTTAAAATTTTAATAAAGTTCACGGCAAAAAAAAACTGGTCAACTTTCTGTCATCAACTATTGTCCTTTGATATTTTCAACATGGTTTTGTGAGATGTACAGGTGACAATGGTGAGCTGACATTGCAAATAACTGGCAGATTGCCTAAAAAATGGTGGGGAGAACAAAGAATGATGCGGAGAGTCTCATTATTCGGTACTAAAACTTCATACAACCCAAAAAAAATTGGCGATAAATACGAATACAACAGTTTGGTGGGCAGTATGGTAATCGACTCCAATGACACCCTAATCAGTCAGAGTGTCCATGATGGTAAATTTTACGGTATATTTGGGACTCATACCTTGGTAAAAGGAGATGCGAAATGGTGGTGTTCAAATTGGGACAATATTTTTGAGTTCATTCAAGAAGGTTACAACGACAACTACCGTGTGTATTCTCTGGAGGCTGATGAGACAACTGGATTACATTACTTGTACATGATACAAGGCGCATAGATTTCTCCTCTTCCTCTCTTATTCAGAGATGATTAGTTTATAGCTGCTCCATCGATGATATGTTTTATAGATAAATTATAGATCTCTCAAACATGCAACTTTGGGTTCCAAGATTTTAGGGGTCTTCACTCAATTGTTTTTAAGAAACGTAGCAAGCTCGGTTAACTTAAGTAAAAGCTATTCTTGAATATGGGGAAAGCGGTCAATATGCACCATAAAGGCATATTTTACCACCTGAGTAACCTTTAAAATCACATACGTTTTTGTTTACAAAGTGAGTTATGATTGCGTGAGACTGCCCTTGAATGGAGAAGTCAAAATTCATCCCAGTTGCTATACAACAAAAATACTGGGCTTAATACATAGCCGAAATGCTTAATTTCACAATATACAGAGTTTGGCCACTCATTGTTCGTTTTTTTTTCATAATCATAAAACTAAATTTTGCCTAATTTAATTTTTGATAACCTCAAAACAGACACCACAGAAGAGCTTTCTAGTGTCAATTCAAGAAGAGATTTATAGGCAAAACATTTTTTGTTGGTTTCTCTAAGCTTTTGTTGGTTTTTCTAAGCTTTTGTTGGTTTCTCGGATATTTTCCGTTTGTGCCCCCCCCCAGCTTAGTGGGTGCATATTATTTGCAACCCCCTGATGCACGTGCAATATTTTTACATAAGGAGAAACTATGTAATGACACGTGTTCTGTAACTGGGGGAGCATAACGTACTGGGGGGGCACAAACGGAAAAGATCCGGTTTCTCTAAGCTTTTGGCATCATGTTGAGGTTTATAAAAAAATCAAAAAATCTGATTGGTATTATAAAATTGGGAAAGATTAAAAACAAAACCCTGAAGTAATTTTCAGTCAAATAGAAAACAATTTCTAAAAATTGCACAACAGTAGAGGCTCAAAAACATTGCAGGTAATAGATATGCATCCAATACTACTGTTATTTACAAACAAACAGATTCCTTTTAAATTAATAAATTAACACTTTTCGCTACTAAAGCCGAAACAGCAAAAATAAGAGGCGAGCAGAGTTACTCGGATCGCCTTTCACTGTCAAACGCGCTAAGGTTACATGGGTTTCAGAAAATCAACTGTTTGTTTCGATGTAAAAATTAAACCAACCCACAAAACCGGACCTTTGGTGACAATTTTTCATCTGAATAAAATAGTGTCAAGAATTCAAAAATTCAAAAATATAGAAAATTTTTCCTTTTATTAAAATAGAAGATGAAAACTTATTATGGACTCTGCACGGACAAACCCACCAGGATATTTCTGTTCTTAGAGCTGCCAAACCGTAGTTTCTTAGGAAAATGAGCAGAATGGTTGAAAACTACTACTACTACTACTACTACTACTACTACTACTGTTTCAACACTTTAATTCCAAATATGAAATAAAGGCACGGTTGGCAACAAATACAAATACAAATACAAATACAAACAAAACAAGAAGAGTTATTTGTTTGGTTATTCTGTGAAGTGCTGTACGACGAAATTGTTGAAGGCATTCTTTGACCCGGTTGCTGCTTTCTCCTGCAATCTGGTGAACGATACTTTGTTTCGTACACAGTCTCCTTCGATTTGACTCATCCACGTTTTCCGTTGCCCCCCAGGAGCGCGTCTGGCATGGGCGTATTGATCGGGCGGGTCCCAATCGAAGGCACTGCGGGCTAATCTTCCTGGTTCCATTCTCTGGATGTGACCGTACCATTTTATCCGTTTGAGCATGATCATCGTGGATAGTTGGGGCATTCGCGATCTTGACATAATTTCATCGTTCGTTGCTTTCTCCAGATATGACACACGTAGAATTCTCCGAAGACAACCACAGTGGAAACTCTCAAGTTTTCTCTCCATTAATTTCGAAAGAGTCCAAGTCTCTGAGCTGTACAGCACGGCTGATAAAACGAGTGCTTTGTACAAATTGCACTTGAGGTGCACGCTGAGCTGCTTGCTCTTCCAGAGATTTTGGAAGTTAGCAAACCGTTGTCTACCTTCTGCAAGTTTGCAATTGACTTCCTGGAGGTCTCCATGCTTGAGGCTGACATATGATCCGAGATACTTGAACGCTTCTATGTTTTCAAACTCGTTTCCGATAACATCTTGTACTTTGCAGGAAAACACGCGTGTGGCAGCTGCTTTAGGTTTGCCACAGTATCTCGATTGGTGAACTTTTCGGCCATTGACTGTTTTGAACTTCCTTTCACACTTGTCACAGGTGAGGCTCGCCTCTAGTTGCTCGAACTTTGACTTGTCGACGACATTCTTTGACGAACCGGCTTTGCAGAATCTTGTTTGGTGCACTTTGCGTCCGGTAACTGTACTGAATTGCCGCTGACAGTTCTGACATCTTAAAGACTCTTGATCAGCCACCGCTGACCCACTCTCATTTTCTAGCGACTCTAAATCCGCTACTGCAGATTGTTGTTGTGAAGCTACCAACGCTGGCTTAGCCTCCGCTAAGCTTTTCAATCTGAGCTTCCGGCCATCTTGTGTTTCGAACCAGCCCGCTTTCTTTTTCGTTCCCAGCAGCACCTCCGTGCCGATGGTTAGTCGTGACTGGCTAGATGTCTCTGCCAGGAGTCCTAGTTTGCCTTTATGTGTTCCAGTGAGTATCTCCACGTTCTGTTGGATACTAGGCACTGCAACAACATTTGGGTTGTCGCATTTTACGCCCATATTCTTCAGACCAGCGGCTTCCGCTAGGGCCTCGATTCGATGTAGGTTTTCTTGCACCTCACTGTCTGAGACCCCCACGAGAGCAACATCATCAGCAAAATCTAAGTCAGCCACCAATCTCCCAATGTCTAATCCTCCATGCACCGAGTTAGCTAAAATGTAGTTGATGACAAGGCCGAATAGGATTGGGGACCACACATCACCCTGCCTAACGCCTGTTCTGACATCAAATAAGCGTCCCTTCTCACCTTCGGCTTTGACTCGACATTTGAATCCATCATAGCTGTTTCTTATGATGTTTATCACTTTTTGCGGCAGACCATAGTGTTTCATTATCTGGTACATCTGCTCACGATCGACAGAATCGAATGCCGCTCGAAAGTCTATGAAACAAAAGCTAATATCCAATTGAAACGCCATTGATTTCTCTATTATTTGACGCAGGGCAAAGAGTTGATCGGCGCATCCTCTGCTTTTTCTGAAGCCACACTGCTCTTCCCTTAAGACGCGATCCACTGAATCTTTGCATCGATTGAGAGTAACGGAAGCGAACACTTTGCCTGGTACTGACAATAGAGAGATCCCTCGGTGGTTCGAACACTCTGACCTCTTTCCTTTAGTCTTGTATAATGGGACAATTTCTGCTACCTTCCAGTCATCGGGCAGAACTTCCGTCGACCAACTACTACTACTACTACTACTACTACTACTACTACTACTACTACTACTACTACTACTACTACTACTACTACTACTACTACTACTACTACTACTACTACTACTACTACTACTACTACTACTACTACTACTACTACTACTACTACTACTACTACTACTACTACTACTACTACTACTACTACTACTACTACTACTACTACTACTACTACTACTACTACTACTACTACTACTACTACTACTACTACTACTACTACTACTACTACTACTACTACTACTACTACTACTACTACTACTACTACTACTACTACTACTACTACTACTACTACTACTACTACTACTACTACTACTACTACTACTACTACTACTACTACTACTACTACTACTACTACTACTACTACTACTACTACTACTACTACTACTACTACTACTACTACTACTACTACTACTACTAATACTACTACTACTACTACTACTACTACTACTACTACTACTACTACTACTACTACTACTACTACTACTACTACTACTACTACTACTACTACTACTACTACTACTACTACTACTACTACTACTACTACTACTACTACTACTACTAATACTACTACTACTACTACTACTACTACTACTACTACTACTACTACTACTACTACTACTACTACTACTACTACTACTACTACTACTACTACTACTACTACTACTACTACTACTACTACTACTACTACTACTACTACAACTACTACTACTACTGTTTCAACACTTTAATTCCAAATATGAAATAAAGGCACGGTTGGCAACAAATACAAACAAAACAAGAAGAGTTATTTGTTTGGTTATTCTGTGAAATGCTGTACGACGAAATTGTTGAAGGCATTCTTTGACCCGGTTGCTGCTTTCTCCTGCAATCTGGTGAACGATACTTTGTTTCGTACACAGTCTCCTTGGATTTGACTCATCCACATTTTCCGTTGCCCCCCAGGAGCGCGTCTAGCATGGACGTATTGATCGGGCGGGTCCCAATCGACGGCACTGCGGGCTAATCTTCCTGGTTCCATTCTCTGGATGTGTCCGTACCATTTTATCCGTTTGAGCATGATCATCGTGGATAGTTGGGGCATTCGTGATCTTGACATAATTTCTTCGTTCGTTGATTTCTCCAGATATGACACACGTAGAATTCTCCGAAGACAACCACAGTGGAAACTCTCAAGTTTTCTCTCCACCATTAATTTCGAAAGAGTCCAAGTCTCTGAGCTGTACAGCACGGCTGATAAAACGAGTGCTTTGTACAGATTGCACTTGAGGTGCACGCTGAGCTGCTTGCTCTTCCAGAGATTTTGGAAGTTAGCAAACCGTTGTCTACCTTCTGCAAGTTTGCAATTGACTTCCTGCAGGTCTCCATGCTTGAGGCTGACATATGATCCGAGATACTTGAACGCTTCTATGTTTTCAAACTCGTTTCCGAGAACATCTTGTACTTTGCAGGAAAACACGCGTGTGGCAACTGCTTCAGGTTTGCCACAGTATCTCGATTGGTGAACTTTTCGGCCATTGGTGAACTACTACTACTACTAATACTACTACTACTACTACTACTACTACTACTACTACTACTACTACTACTACTACTACTACTACTACTACTACTACTACTACTACTACTACTACTACTACTACTACTACTACTACTACTACTACTACTACTACTACTACTACTACTACTACTACTACTACTACTACTACTACTACTACTACTACTACTACTACTACTACTACTACCACTCCTACTACTAGTACTACAAGAAAAGTGAAGTGTATATGTAGTCAGTATTCCCGCCATAAAATGTCCTGGTTTCAATAAGTATAGTTATAACACTATAAACCGGCGTGGAGTTTATGAAATAAAACTTGAATAATCAATTTTTGGCGAATAACATAATAAATCTTTTTTCATACACAGAAATTTTTTTGAAGAATAGCAGATAATTCTTTAAACTTAACTTTTGAATACATTTTACCTGGTTTATTGTGACACCGATAACAAGGAAGAGCAGACCACGTTTGATGCAAGGCTATGGAAACGGGCAGAAACTTCAGATCGTGAAGGAAGACAAGGACATTGATTGGAGTAACCCGACCTATTCTATCACAAATATCACTTCTGATGGAACTTGGTACAGGATAACTCTAACTTCAGGGGCACCGGAATATTCAGGTAAGAGGAAAATGGTAATATACGATTTTCTTTAAATCAAAATAAGCACCCAATTAAACATTTTATGAATTTTATACCATGACATTGAGTTTTGCCATTTCCGTGGCAAACCTTGGTATGTCCTATTACCATATTTTTAAACTGATTTTTTTAAATTAGTCCATATAAAACGTATACACTAAATAAAGTTAAGGTAATTTTACCTTAAAAACATCCTAACTCACCTTAACTGTTAAGTTTGATTTGCCATTCCTTAACTCTCCTTAACTAACCCTAACTTTACTTGATTTTTACCTGAAAAGTTAAGGCCTCACTGCCTCTTAAAAAAGCTTAAACCATGCTCTAACTTGCCTTAAAATTACCTTAATTAATCACCTTAACATTCTCCTAACTTCGCCTTAACCAAGCCAGAAATAACTATTTCCTTGAAACATGCGTGAAGATATTGTAAGTTCTTACATGAATTCTTACAAAGAATCTTACCAAGAATAAGATTTCCTACCTCTGGGCAAGAATATTTTTCCAGGTGACCAGAGTGTTTGGACAAAAAGCAGTTGGGCTGAAACAGAAAAGGCGATACAAGAAGGATATTCAAAGAAGAAAATAATAACTGGTATCTGCTACAACAGTGGTCAATCATCTTACATGGTTGTTATGACTCAGTCTTCATCTGAACAGCTTTACAAATGGTTCGGACCGAATGAAGGAACAGAGATGAAAAAATGGTTGCAAAAGCAATTTGAAGAAAAAAAGTGCCCAACAATTGTGTTCAAAGATCCATCTAACGAGAAATACTTGATAGTGGTAACCTCGGATTCCAACCGAAGTGGTTATGCATGCTTGCCTGGGTTCAGATTAACCGCCGAGATTACACAATCAGTCACAGAAAACGTTCAAGAACACAGCCAAGATCAAGCAACCTGAGATAAATTTCGGCTAGGGTCGGTTCCATAAATTTAACAATGGGAATCTGAATTAATTCGGGAATAAAAGGTAACCAAGAACCCCCATGTTTTGTTACAAAAAAGGAGTTCTTTGTTACAAAAAAGGAGTTCGGCTTACAGAATCAATAAAATTTGTTCAGCATGATCACATTTATGATGTCTGCCGTAGCTGGAAAAGCATGATAGTCTGATTGGCGAGATCATAATTTAAAAATTGCAAGCTGCTAATAACCTGCTAACTGAAAATGTCAAATTTGAAACCGAACAATACCTATTTAGTTTATAGTATGCCCTAAAATAGTGCATGCAGTGCAAAATTCAATTTACTTAAAATTATATTAAAAAATCCTGAATATGTACTAAGTTTTATAATAATGCAAATATTTGTCTATTTTAATGCTGAAAGTTTTGATGCTGAATGCAAAAGTTCTGTGGACGATTTTCCCATCTCCATTAAATCCACTATTTTTTATTGGTTTTAAAGACATCTGACTGGATAATCTCTTTAAAACTCCAACTTTCCTCTGATTGCATGGAGTCGACACTGATCAATTTTGTTTCTCATCTGGATGTGAAGTCTGCAACTAAATTTTTCAAGAAAAAAAAGGATAAAAAAAGGTTTTAAGCATGAGTATGTGTCTTTCAGCGCTATATTTTAAATTATAAAAATTGTAAAAGTTGGCTGAATTCCGTATTGAGTTAAATTAGGTACATTTGCTGGTCTTTCTTTTTGAAAAAAAAAGATGTAGAATAGTTCTCGTCATTAGCAATAGCAGATCAAACAGTTTAAACTTTTCTTTTGTACAATTAATGGCACCAATACGACGCAGAGGTATGCACAAATCGTCATGGGCAGATATGCCCGATGCGTGTATCTCGTGTTTGTTCTTACTATGATAATACATTGAAAGTGGAACAATATTATGGAAAATAGCTACTTTAGAAGAAACCGGCAAAATGGAAGGGAAATTAGCAACCCGTGTTCGCGAAATTGTCCTAATCCTAGCCGCGAAATACAAGTACAAACTTTAAAACCTATTTTTCGCACGGCTTGTATCACGCATCCCCTCCATTTATGTATCGATTTATCGCACGCAATGTAGCTCGATTTAGCTTAAAATCCGCAATTAAGACTAATTTAAAGCGCTTTGGGCATAAAAGTGATTATTAAAGCTTTATTTCTACTTTATTATTACTTATCAAAAGGTCCTAGCCGCTCATTTAATCTACCCCAGTACATCACCATGACCTCATAGAAGTTTTTTTTTATTTTTCCCCAGTAATTGAAACAGAAAACATTTGAAACGAAAAATTTTTTATTAATCAGAATAATTTGTCACGTTGAATTAACATTGACACAGGAGATTTTGTATAAATCTGATAGATTTGACCAGTGAAAATAGATTCAGCTACTCCCACATTGACAAACAAAGCATTTTTCGGCCAATGAAAATAGATTTGATCAGTGAAAATAGATTCGGCCACTCCCACATGGACAAACAAAGCCTTCTCTGAGCGAGGGATTTTTCGGAAAAAAAAATCAATTTTTGTGGCACCATATATGCAACAAAATAGATTCGACCAGTGAAAATAGATATGGCCGATGAAAATAGATTTGACCAGTGAAAACAGATTTGGCCATTCCCACATTTTGACAAACAGAGCATTTTTTGGCCAATGAAAACAAATTCTATCAGCGAAAATAGATTCGGCCACTCCCACATGGACAAACAAAGACTTTTTTGAACGAGGGATTTTTCGGGAAAAAAAAAATCAGTTATGTGGCAAATTTTGTGAAACTTCATGGTTTTATTTTTTGAGAGCCGGCACAAAGTGAGCGGATCAATTACCATTTTTATTCTTTTCTGAAAAATTTAAAGCACGTTTGGGGTCAATGAACTTATTTTTTATGTGCTCCTGCAAATCAAGCCAAAAATTAGATTGAAATTGTCGAAAGAATAATAAAAAATTAAAAAGTCCACAAAATATTTTTGTTTCAAACGCGCAGAATTAGCAATACACTTATCACCCAGGATTTTAAAATGTCTCTTTTCCCGATCAAGTGAGAATTGGCTAAAGCCTCGCAGCTATTAATGTCAATTTTGAACGGAATTTTCACTACACAATATTCAGAAGAAACTCTTAATCTCCTGTATTCATCGTATCAATTGAAACCTTGAAAAAATCATTCTGTCAAAAACATTTGTTGAATTTTTCCGTTTGCAAGTTGGTTTATTTTGCACTGTTGCGGTTTGAATGTCGAACGAAATTTTTGCTTGCTCGAAAATTTTTGTTAAGAAAACTTTGGCCCAATTTTCTTTACTTGAAAAGACAAAATATGTTTTCACAAAAAGCACGTGACAATGGAGTCACTGAGCAAAAGGCACGCAACACAAATGCGTCTGTAAAACAAAAAGTTTGACAATTTGCTGTTTTTTTTTCGGGAATGAATTTGATTCAATTTGTCTTTGTTTTGGATAAAGAGTTTCTAAATTTAAGGTTGTACGAACCGCGCAGTTCGTAAGAAAACACAAAGCGCAGCCAACAGTGAATTGAGGAAGCTACAAGATAAAAATAAGTTTAGTTGTCTAGATTATATACTGTCACAGGTATATAGCTTAGTTGTTATTTTGGCGGATACAATCAAAATTAGAATGAAAGGTTAATTTTCTGTTTTCACTTGCAGAAATTCATATGGGTTGTTTTTGTTCCAGACAGAAATAAGATTTTACAGCTCTTCTTGAAAACCAAAAATTTGAAGGTGGCGGAATTATTAAAATTTAATTAAGGTGATTTTTATATCAGTGTAGGAAGTCACTTAGAGATTAATGTAGGTCAACTAAGTTCTCGAAAGAAGATGTCTATATACAGCTTAAAAGCGACTGCTGAGAACAAAAAACACAACACTAACAACATTACAGAAATTAAAACTTGATACGCAATATTAACACTTTGAACCACCTACACCCAGCAGTCGAGAAATAAGTAGGCATTTAAAAAAAACAGACAATTTTTCTGCGTTTCCTAACATTATTTTTCGAATGTACCAATTTTTCAAGTATTGACCTCAAAGCAAAAGTTTTTAGTTTAATACAATTGATATGTATAAAAGATACACGAAAATAGTATGAGCAACATTCTACCACTTCTTGACCCATAGGTTCACATCAAATTTTTTAAATAAGAGAAGAAATTTGAGAAACACTGGACAAAATTGCAAAACTTGACTTTATATAACAATAATCTTAAATTTCTTTACATTATGGCCACAATTAGCCTGACACAAAATTTTCTTAGCAATTTGAACCACCTAGATCCAACAGTCGAGAAATATGTAGGCGTTTCGCATAAAAAACAGACGAAATTTTTGCGTTTCCTAACATTATTTTTCTAATGTACCAATTTTTCAAGTATTGACCTCAAAGCAAAAGTTGTTGGTTTAATACAATTGATAGGTATAGAAGATACACGAAAATAGTATGAGCAACATTCTAAAACTTCTTTACCCATAATTCACATCATATTTTTTTAAATAAGAGATGAATTTTGAGAAACATTGGACGAAATTGCAAATTTGATTTTATATAACAATAATCTTAATTTTCTTTACATTATGGCCACAGTTAGCCTGAACACTTATTTTCTTAACAATTTGAACCGCATAGATCCGAAAGTCGAGAAATAAGTAGGCATTTCACATAAAAAACAGACGAAATTTTTGCGTTTCCTAACATCATTTTTCTAATGTACCAAATTTTCAAGTATTGACCTCAAAGCAAAAATTGTTGGTTTAATTCAATTGATATGTATAGAAGATACACGAAATTAGTATGAGCAACATTCTACAACTTCTTTACCAATAGTTCACATCGTATTTTTTAAATAAGAGACGAATTTTGAGAAACATTGGACGAAATTGCAAAACTTGATTTTATATAACAATAGTCTTAAATTTCTTTACATTATGGCCACAGTTAGCCTGAACACTTATTTTCTTAACAATTTGAACCGCATAGATCCGAAAGTCGAGAAATAAGTAGGCATTTCACATAAAAAACAGACGAAATTTTTGCGTTTCCTAACATCATTTTTCTAATGTACCAAATTTTCAAGTATTGACCTCAAAGCAAAAATTGTTGGTTTAATTCAATTGATATGTATAGAAGATACACGAAATTAGTATGAGCAACATTCTACAACTTCTTTACCAATAGTTCACATCGTATTTTTTAAATAAGAGACGAATTTTGAGAAACATTGGACGAAATTGCAAAACTTGATTTTATATAACAATAGTCTTAAATTTCTTTACATTATGGCCACAGTTAGCCTGAACACTTATTTTCTTAACAATTTGAACCGCATAGATCCGAAAGTCGAGAAATAAGTAGGCATTTCACATAAAAAACAGACGAAATTTTTGCGTCTCCTAACATTATTTTTCTAATGTACAAAATTTTTAAGTATCGAAATCACGGCGAAAATTTTGGTTTATTACAATTGATATGTATAGAAGATACACGAAATTAGTATGAGCAACATTCTACAACTTCTTTACCAATAGTTCACATCGTATTTTTTAAATAAGAGACGAATTTTGAGAAACATTGGACGAAATTGCAAAACTTGATTTTATATAACAATAGTCTTAAATTTCTTTACATTATGGCCACAGTTAGCCTGAACACTTATTTTCTTAACAATTTGAATTGTCCAGACTTTCGTGCGACCTATGATCAGACCATAGTGCGACTTTGCCCTCTGATCAGACCGTAGTGCGACCATTGTCCAGACTTTCGTGCGACCTATGATCAGACCATAGTGCGACTTTGCCCTCTGATCAGACCGTAGTGCGACCATTGTCCAGACTTTCGTGCGACCTATGATCAGACCATAGTGCGACTTTGCCCTCTGATCAGACCGTAGTGCGACCATTGTCCAGACCATTTTCCAGACTTTGCCCTCTGATCAGACCGTAGTGCGACCATTGTCCAGACCATCGTGCGACTCAAGCGTTTCCCAGACCATGTGATTTGGGTCGCACCACGCCACCGGTGTGCGACCCAAATGGTCTGATCAGAGCGGTCTAGGGTCGCGCACCTAAACCTGGGTACCATGACATTGAGTTTTGCCATTTCCGTGGCAAACCTTGGTATGTCCTATTACCATATTTTTAAACTGATTTTTTTAAATTAGTCCATATAAAACGTATACACTAAATAAAGTTAAGGTAATTTTACCTTAAAAACATCCTAACTCACCTTAACTGTTAAGTTTGATTTGCCATTCCTTAACTCTCCTTAACTAACCCTAACTTTACTTGATTTTTACCTGAAAAGTTAAGGCCTCACTGCCTCTTAAAAAAGCTTAAACCATGCTCTAACTTGCCTTAAAATTACCTTAATTAATCACCTTAACATTCTCCTAACTTCGCCTTAACCAAGCCAGAAATAACTATTTCCTTGAAACATGCGTGAAGATATTGTAAGTTCTTACATGAATTCTTACAAAGAATCTTACCAAGAATAAGATTTCCTACCTCTGGGCAAGAATATTTTTCCAGGTGACCAGAGTGTTTGGACAAAAAGCAGTTGGGCTGAAACAGAAAAGGCGATACAAGAAGGATATTCAAAGAAGAAAATAATAACTGGTATCTGCTACAACAGTGGTCAATCATCTTACATGGTTGTTATGACTCAGTCTTCATCTGAACAGCTTTACAAATGGTTCGGACCGAATGAAGGAACAGAGATGAAAAAATGGTTGCAAAAGCAATTTGAAGAAAAAAAGTGCCCAACAATTGTGTTCAAAGATCCATCTAACGAGAAATACTTGATAGTGGTAACCTCGGATTCCAACCGAAGTGGTTATGCATGCTTGCCTGGGTTCAGATTAACCGCCGAGATTACACAATCAGTCACAGAAAACGTTCAAGAACACAGCCAAGATCAAGCAACCTGAGATAAATTTCGGCTAGGGTCGGTTCCATAAATTTAACAATGGGAATCTGAATTAATTCGGGAATAAAAGGTAACCAAGAACCCCCATGTTTTGTTACAAAAAAGGAGTTCGGCTTACAGAATCAATAAGATTTGTTCAGCATGATCACATTTATGATGTCTGCCGTAGCTGGAAAAGCATGATAGTCTGATTGGCGAGATCATAATTTAAAAATTGCAAGCTGCTAATAACCTGCTAACTGAAAATGTCAAATTTGAAACCGAACAATACCTATTTAGTTTATAGTATGCCCTAAAATAGTGCATGCAGTGCAAAATTCAATTTACTTAAAATTATATTAAAAAATCCTGAATATGTACTAAGTTTTATAATAATGCAAATATTTGTCTATTTTAATGCTGAAAGTTTTGATGCTGAATGCAAAAGTTCTTTGGACGATTTTCCCATCTCCATTAAATCCACTATTTTTTATTGGTTTTAAAGACATCTGACTGGATAATCTCTTTAAAACTCCAACTTTCCTCTGATTGCATGGAGTCGACACTGATCAATTTTGTTTCTCATCTGGATGTGAAGTCTGCAACTAAATTTTTCAAGAAAAAAAAGGATAGAAAAAGGTTTTAAGCATGAGTATGTGTCTTTCAGCGCTATATTTTAAATTATAAAAATTGTAAAAGTTGGCTGAATTCCGTATTGAGTTAAATTAGGTACATTTGCTGGTCTTTCTTTTTGAAAAAAAAAGATGTAGAATAGTTCTCGTCATTAGCAATAGCAGATCAAACAGTTTAAACTTTTCTTTTGTACAATTAATGGCACCAATACGACGCAGAGGTATGCACAAATCGTCATGGGCAGATATGCCCGATGCGTGTATCTCGTGTTTGTTCTTACTATGATAATACATTGAAAGTGGAACAATATTATGGAAAATAGCTACTTTAGAAGAAACCGGCAAAATGGAAGGGAAATTAGCAACCCGTGTTCGCGAAATTGTCCTAATCCTAGCCGCGAAATACAAGTACAAACTTTAAAACCTATTTTTCGCACGGCTTGTATCACGCATCCCCTCCATTTATGTATCGATTTATCGCACGCAATGTAGCTCGATTTAGCTTAAAATCCGCAATTAAGACTAATTTAAAGCGCTTTGGGCATAAAAGTGATTATTAAAGCTTTATTTCTACTTTATTATTACTTATCAAAAGGTCCTAGCCGCTCATTTAATCTACCCCAGTACATCACCATGACCTCATAGAAGTTTTTTTTATTTTTCCCCAGTAATTGAAACAGAAAACATTTGAAACGAAAAATTTTTTATTAATCAGAATAATTTGTCACGTTGAATTAACATTGACACAGGAGATTTTGTATAAACCTGATAGATTTGACCAGTGAAAATAGATTCGGCTACTCCCACATTGACAAACAAAGCATTTTTCGGCCAATGAAAATAGATTTGATCAGTGAAAATAGATTCGGCCACTCCCACATGGACAAACAAAGCCTTCTCTGAGCGAGGGATTTTTCGGAAAAAAAATCAATTTTTGTGGCACCATATATGCAACAAAATAGATTCGACCAGTAAAAATAGATATGGCCGATGAAAATAGATTTGACCAGTGAAAACAGATTTGGCCATTCCCACATTTTGACAAACAGAGCATTTTTTGGCCAATGAAAACAAATTCTATCAGCGAAAATAGATTCGGCCACTCCCACATGGACAAACAAAGACTTTTTTGAACGAGGGATTTTTCGGGAAAAAAAAATCAGTTATGTGGCAAATTTTGTGAAACTTCATGGTTTTATTTTTTGAGAGCCGGCACAAAGTGAGCGGAGAAATTACCATTTTTATTCTTTTCTGAAAAATTTAAAGCACGTTTGGGGTCAATGAACTTATTTTTTATGTGCTCCTGCAAATCAAGCCAAAAATTAGATTAAAATTGTCGAAAGAATAATAAAAAATTAAAAAGTCCACAAAATATTTTTGTTTCAAACGCGCAGAATTAGCAATACACTTATCACCCAGGATTTTAAAATGTCTCTTTTCCCGATCAAGTGAGAATTGGCTAAAGCCTCGCAGCTATTAATGTCAATTTTGAACGGAATTTTCACTACATAATATTCAGAAGAAACTCTTAATCTCCTGTATTCATCGTATCAATTGAAACCTTGAAAAAATCATTCTGTCAAAAACATTTGTTGAATTTTTCCGTTTGCAAGTTGGTTTATTTTGCACTGTTGCGGTTTGAATGTCGAACGAAATTTTTGCTTGCTCGAAAATTTTTGTTAAGAAAACTTTGGCCCAATTTTCTTTACTTGAAAAGACAAAATATGTTTTCACAAAAAGCACGTGACAATGGAGTCACTGAGCAAAAGGCACGCAACACAAATGCGTCTGTAAAACAAAATGTTTGACAATTTGCTGTTTTTTTTCGGGAATGAATTTGATTCAATTTGTCTTTGTTTTGGATAAAGAGTTTCTAAATTTAAGGTTGTACGAACCGCGCAGTTCGTAAGAAAACACAAAGCGCAGCCAACAGTGAATTGAGGAAGCTACAAGATAAAAATAAGTTTAGTTGTCTAGATTATATACTGTCACAGGTATATAGCTTAGTTATTTTGGCGGATACAATCAAAATTAGAATGAAAGGTTAATTTTCTGTTTTCACTTGCAGAAATTCATATGGGTTGTTTTTGTTCCAGACAGAAATAAGATTTTACAGCTCTTCTTGAAAACCAAAAATTTGAAGGTGGCGGAATTATTAAAATTTAATTAAGGTGATTTTTATATCAGTGTAAGAAGTCACTTAGAGATTAATGTAGGTCAACTAAGTTCTCGAAAGAAGATGTCTATATACAGCTTAAAAGCGACTGCTGAGAACAAAAAACACAACACTAACAACATTACAGAAATTAAAACTTGATACGCAATATTAACACTTTGAACCACCTACACCCAGCAGTCGAGAAATAAGTAGGCATTTAAAAAAAAACAGACAATTTTTCTGCGTTTCCTAACATTATTTTTCTAATGTGCCAATTTTTCAAGTATTGACCTCAAAGCAAAAGTTTTTAGTTTAATACAATTGATATGTATAAAAGATACACGAAAATAGTATGAGCAACATTCTACCACTTCTTGGCCCATAGGTTCACATCAAATTTTTTAAATAAGAGAAGAAATTTGAGAAACACTGGACAAAATTGCAAAACTTGACTTTATATAACAATAATCTTAAATTTCTTTACATTATGGCCACAATTAGCCTGACACAAAATTTTCTGAGCAATTTGAACCACCTAGATCCAACAGTCGAGAAATATGTAGGCGTTTCGCATAAAAAACAGACGAAATTTTTGCGTTTCCTAACATTATTTTTCTAATGTACCAATTTTTCAAGTATTGACCTCAAAGCAAAAGTTGTTGGTTTAATACAATTGATAGGTATAGAAGATACTCGAAAATAGTATGAGCAACATTCTAAAACTTCTTTACCCATAGTTCACATCATATTTTTTTAAATAAGAGATGAATTTTGAGAAACATTGGACGAAATTGCAAATTTGATTTTATATAACAATAATCTTAATTTTCTTTACATTATGGCCACAGTTAGCCTGAACACTTATTTTTTTAACAATTTGAACCGCATAGATCCGAAAGTCGAGAAATAAGTAGGCATTTCACATAAAAAACAGACGAAATTTTTGCGTTTCCTAACATCATTTTTCTAATGTACCAAATTTTCAAGTATTGACCTCAAAGCAAAAATTGTTGGTTTAATTCAATTGATATGTATAGAAGATACACGAAATTAGTATGAGCAACATTCTACAACTTCTTTAGAAATAGTTCACATCGTATTTTTTAAATAAGAGACGAATTTTGAGAAACATTGGACGAAATTGCAAAACTTGATTTTATATAACAATAGTCTTAAATTTCTTTACATTATGGCCACAGTTAGCCTGAACACTTATTTTCTTAACAATTTGAACCGCATAGATCCGAAAGTCGAGAAATAAGTAGGCATTTCACATAAAAAACAGACGAAATTTTTGCGTCTCCTAACATTATTTTTCTAATGTACAAAATTTTTAAGTATCGAAATCACGGCGAAAATTTTGGTTTAATACAATTGATATGTAAAGAAGATACACGAAAATAATATGAGCAAAATTCTACAACTTCTTTACCCATAGGTTCACATCAAATTTTTTAAATAAGAGAAGAAATTTGAGAAACATTGGACAAAATTGCAAAACTTGACTTTATATAACAATAATCTTAAATTTCTTTACATTATGGCCACAGTTAGCCTGAACAACTATTTCCTTATCAATTTGAACCACCTAGATCCAACAGTCGAGAAATAAGTGGGCATTTCACATAAAAAACAAACGAAATTTTTGCGTTTCCTAACATTATTTTTCTAATGTACCAATTTTTCAAGTATTGACCTCAAAGCAAAATTTTTTGGTTTAATACAATTGATATGTATAGGGGATACAACGAAAATAGTATGAGCAACATTCTACAACTTCTTGACCCATATGTTCACATCATTTTTCTTAAATAAGAGACGAATTTTGAGAAACATTGGACGAAATTGCAAAACTTGACTGTATAAAACACTAATCTTAAATTTCTTTACACTATGGCCACAGTTAGCCTGACACATTAATTTCTGAACAATTTGAACCACCTAGATCCAACAGTCGAGAAATAAGAAGGCATTTTACAAAAAAAAACAGACGAATTTTTTGCGTTTCCGAACATTATTTTTCTAATGTACCAATTTTTCAAGTATTGACCTCGAAGCAAAAGCTTTTTGTTTAATACAATCCACATGAATAGTAGGTACTACGGAAATAGTATGAGCAACATTCTACAACTCCTTAACACATAGGGTCACATCAATTTTTTTAAATAAGAGAAGAAATTTGAGAAACATTGGACAAAATTGCAAAACTTGACTTTATATAACAATAATCTTTAATTTCTTTACATTATGGCAACAATTAGCCTGACACATAATTTTCTTAGCAAATTGAACCACCTAGATCCAACAGTCGAGAAATATGTACGCGTTTCGCATAAAAAACAGACGAAATTTTTGCGTTTCCTAACATTATTTTTCTAATGTACCAATTTTTTCAAGTATTGACCTCAAAGCAAAAGTTTTTGATTTACTACAATTGATATGTATGGGGGATACAACGAAAATAGTATGAGCAACATTCTACAACTTCTTGACCCATAGGTTCACATCATATTTCTTAAATAAGAGACGAATTTTGAGAAACATTGGACGAAATTGCAAAACTTGACTTTATATAACAATAATCTTTAATTTCTTTACATTATGGCCACAATTAGCCTGACACATAATTTTCTTAGCAAATTGAACCACCTAGAACCAACATTCGAGAAATAAGAATGCATTTTACATAAAAAGGAGACAAATTTTTTGCGTTTCCGAACATTTTTTTTCTAATGTACTAATTTTTCAAGTATTGACCTCGAAGCAAAAGCTTTTTAATTAATACAATCCACATGAATAGGAGGTACTACGGAAATAGTATGAGCAACATTCTACGACTCCTTAACACATAGGGTCACATCAAATTTTTTAAATAAGAGAAGAATTTTGAGGAACATTGGACAAAATTGCAAAACTTGACTTTATATAACAATATTCTTAAATTTCTTTACAATATTGCCACAGTTAGCCTGACACATAATTTTCTTAGCAAAATGAACCACCTAGATCCAACAGTCGAGAAATATATAGGCGTTTCGCATAAAAAACAGACGAAATTTTTGCGTTTCCTAACATTATTTTTCTAATGTACCAATTTTTCAAGTATTGACCTCAAAGCAAAAGTTGTTGGTTTAATACAATTGATAGATATAGAAGATACACGAAAATAGTATGAGCAACATTCTAAAACTTCTTTACCCATAGTTCACATCATATTTTTTTAAATAAGAGATGAATTTTGAGAAACATTGGACGAAATTGCAAAACTTGATTTTATATAACAATAATCTTAATTTTATTTACATTATGGCCACAGTTAGCCTGAACACTTATTTTCTTAACAATTTGAATCGCATAGATCCGAAAGTTGGGAAACGTTGTACGAAATTGCAAAACTTAATTTTATATAACAATAATCTTAAATTTCTTTACATTATGGCCACAGTTAGCCTGAACAATTATTTTCTTAACAATTTGAACCGCATAGATCCGAAAGTCGAGAAATAAGTAGGCATTTCACATAAAAAACAGACGAATTTTTTTTTTCGTTTCTAACATTATTTTTCTAATGTACAAGTTTTTTCAGTATCGAAATCAAGGCGAAAGTTTTGGTTTAATACAATTGATGTGTATAGGAGATACAACGAAAATAGTATTAGCAACATTCTACCACTTCTTGACCCATAGGTTCGCATAATATTTTTTAAATAAGAGACGAATTTTGAGAAACATTGGACGAAATCGCAAAACTTGACTTTATATAACAAAAATCTTAAATTTCTTTACACTATGGCCACAGTTAGCCTGACAAATTATTTTCTTAACAATTTGAACCACCTAGATCTAACAGTCGAGAAATAAGTGGGCATTTCACATAAAAAACAGACGAAATTTTTGCGTTTCCTAACATTATTTTTCTAATGTACCAATTTCTTCAAGTATTGACCTCAAAGCAAAAGTTTTTGATTTACTAAAATTGATATGTATAGGGGATACAACGAAAATAGTATGAGCAACATTCTACAACTTCTTGGCCCATAGGTTCACATCATATTTTTTAAATAAGAGACGAATTTTGAGAAACATTGGACAAAATTTTAAAACTTGACTTTATATAACACTAATCTTAAATTTCATTACAATATGGCCACAGTTAGCCTGACACATTAATTTCTTAACAATTTGAACCACCTAGATCCAACAGTCGAGAAATAAGAAGGCATTTTACATAAAAAACAGACGAAATTTTTGCGTTTCCGAACATTATTTTTCTAATGTACCAATTTTTCAAGTATTGACCTCGAAGCAAAAACTTTTTGTTTAATACAATCCACATGAATAGGAGGTACTACGAAAATAGTATGAGCAAAATTTTACGACTCCTTAACCCATAGGGTCACCTCAATTTTTTTTAAAAAAAAAAGACGATTTCTGAGAAACATTGGACGAAATTGCAAAACTTGGCGTTATATAACAGTAATCATAAATTTCTTTATATCATGGCCAAAATTAGCCCGGCAAACTATTTTCTTATCACTTTGAACCACTTAGACTCAACACTCGAGAAATATGAAGGCATTTTACATAAAAAACAGACGGATTTTTTGCGTTTCCGAAGATTATTTCTCTAATATACCAATTTTTCAGGTTTTGACCTCAAAGCAAAGTTTTGGGTTTAAAAAATTTGACATGAGTAGCAGATACTACGAAAATAGTATGAGCAACATTCTGCAAGTTCTTGACCCATAGGGTCACATCATATTTTTTAAATAAGAGACGAATTTTGAGAAACATTGGACAAAATTTTAAAACTTGACTTTATATAACACTAATCTTAAATTTCATTACAATATGGCCACAGTTAGCCTGACACATTAATTTCTTAACAATTTGAACCACCTAGATCCAACAGTCGAGAAATAAGTGGGCATTTCACATAAAAAACAGACGAAATGTTTGCGTTTCCTAACATTATTTTTCTAATGTACCAATTTTTCAAGTATTGACCTCAAAGCAAAAGTTTTTGATTTACTACAATTGATATGTATAGGGGATACAACGAAAATAGTATGAGCAGCATTCTACAACTTCTTGGCCCATAGGTTCACATCATATTTTTTAAATAAGAGACGAATTTTGAGAAACATTGGACAAAATTTTAAAACTTGACTTTATATAACACTAATTTTAAATTTCATTACAATATGGCCACAGTTAGCCTGACACATTAATTTCTTAACAATTTGAACCACCTAGATCCAACAGTCGAGAAATAAGAAGGCATTTTACATAAAAAACAGACGAAATTTTTGCGTTTCCGAACATTATTTTTCTAATGTACCAATTTTTCAAGTATTGACCTCGAAGCAAAAACTTTTTGTTTAATACAATCCACATGAATAGGAGGTACTACGAAAATAGTATGAGCAAAATTTTACGACTCCTTAACCCATAGGGTCACCTCAATTTTTTTTAAAAAAAAGACGATTTCTGAGAAACATTGGACGAAATTGCAAAACTTGGCGTTATATAACAGTAATCATAAATTTCTTTATATCATGGCCAAAATTAGCCCGGCAAACTATTTTCTTATCACTTTGAACCACTTAGACTCAACACTCGAGAAATATGAAGGCATTTTACATAAAAAACAGACGGATTTTTTGCGTTTCCGAAGATTATTTCTCTAATATACCAATTTTTCAGGTATTGACCCCAAAGCAAAGTTTTGGGTTTAAAACATTTGACATGAGTAGCAGATACTACGAAAATAGTATGAGCAACATTCTGCAAGTTCTTGACCCATAGGGTCACATCATATTTTATAAATAAGAGACGAATTTTGAGAAACATTTTGACGGAATCGCAAAACTGGACTTTTTATAAGACTAATCATGAATTTGTTTAGATCATAGCCAAAGGCAGCCTGACAAACGCTTGTTTTATCACTTCGAACCCCCTAGAACCAATAGT
The DNA here is from genome assembly GCF_964194025.1 of Convolutriloba macropyga. Lineage (NCBI taxonomy): Eukaryota > Metazoa > Xenacoelomorpha > Acoela > Convolutidae > Convolutriloba > Convolutriloba macropyga. The sequence continues at coordinate 7,196,468 of NC_134478.1, read as the reverse complement.
CCAGAAATATGAAAGCTTTTTACATAAAAATTCGACGAATTTTTTGTGTTTCCAATCTTTACTTTTCTAATGTACCAATTTTTCAAGTATTGACTCCAAAGCAAATTCTTGGGATTAAAGCAATTCATATAATTAGGAGAAACTACGAATACAGTATGAGCAACATTCTATGACTCCTTAACCAATATTGTCACACCAATTTTTTTCAAAAGAGACGAATTTTGAGAAACATTGGACGAAATTGCAAAACTTGACTTTGAATAACACTAATTTAATTTTCTTTATATCATAGCCGCAGTTAGCATGACACATTATTTTGTTAACACTTTGAACCACCGAGACCCAACAGTCGAGAAATAAGAAAGCTTTTTACATAAAAAACAGACAAATTTTTTGCGTTACCGAACATTATATTTCTAAAGTATCAATTTTTCAAGTATTGACCCCAAAGCAAAAGTTTTTGACTTATTACAATTAATATGAGATGGAGATACTACAAAATTAGTATGAGCAACATTCTACAACTTCTTGACCCATAGGGTCAAACCATATTTTTAAAATAATAGACGAATTTTGAAACATTTGACGGAATCGAAAAACTGGACTTCATATAAGACTAATCGTGAATTTTTTTACACCAGAGCCAAAGGTAACCTGACAAAAATTTTGTTAATAACTTTCCACCCCCTAGAACCAATAGACCAGAAATATGAAAGCAATTTTCATAAAAAAAACAGACGTATATTTTGCGTTTCCAAACTTTACATTTCTTATGTACCAATTTTTCAAGTATTGACCTGAAAGCAAAAGTTTTCGATTTAATACAATTAATATAATTAGGAGATACTACGAAAACAGTATGAGCAACATTCTACAACTTCTTGATCCATATGGTCACATCATATTTTTTATATAAGAGACGAATTTTGAAACATTTGACGGAATCGCTAAACTGGACTTTTTATAAGACTAATCGTGAATTTTTTTAAATCAAAGCCAAAGGCAGCCTGACAAACATTTGTCTTATCACTTCGAACCCCCTAGAACCAATAGTCCAGAAATATGAAAGCATTTTTCATAAAAAACAGACGAATTTTTTGCGTTTCCAAACTTTACTTTTCTAATGTACCAATTTTTCAAGTATTGACTCCAATTAAAAATTTTTGGGTTTAAAAAAAATTCATATAATTAGGAGAAACTACGAAAACAGTATGAGCAACATTCTACGACTCCTTAAACAATAGGGTCACACCAATTCTTTTCAAAAGAAACGGATTTTGAGAAACATTGGACGAAATTGCAAAACTTGACTTTGAATAACACTAATTTAAATTTTTTTATCATAGCCTCAGTTAGCACGACACACTATTTAGTTAACACTTTTAACCACCGAGACCCAACAGTCGAGAAATAAGAAGGCTTTTAACATAAAAACCAGACGACTTTTTTGCGTTACCAAACATTATATTTCTAAAGTACCAATTTTTCAAGGATTGACCCCAAAGCAAAAGCTTTTGATTTAATACAATTAATATGAATTGCAGATACTACAAAAATAGTATGAGCAACATTTCACAATTTGTTGACCTATAGGGTCACATCACATTTTTTAAATAAGAGTCGAATTTTGAAACATTTGACGGAATAGCAAAACTTGATTTTATATAAGACTAATCGTCAATTTGTTTACACCATAGCCAAAGGTAACCTGACACACATTTTTCTAATCACTTTGAAGACCATAGAAACAATAGACCAGAAATATGACAGCATTTTTTGTAAAAAAACAGACAAAATTTTTGCGTTTCCAAACTTTACATTTTTTATGTACCAATTTTTCAAGAATTGACACGCAAGCAAATGTTTTCGATTTAATACAATTAATATAATTAGGAGATACTACGAATACAGTATGAGCAACATTCTACAACTTCTTGATCCATATGGTCACATCATATTTTTTATATAAGAGACGAATTTTGAAACATTTGACGGAATCGCTAAACTGGACTTTTTATAAGACTAATCGTGAATTTTTTTTACATCAAAGCCAAAGGCAGCCTGACAAACATTTGTCTTATCACTTCGAACCCCCTAGAACCAATAGTCCTGAAATATGAAAGCATTTTTCATAAAAAACAGACGAATTTTTTGCGTTTCCAAACTTTACTTTTCTAATGTACCAATTTTTCAAGTATTGACTCCAATTAAAAATTTTCGGGTTTAAAAAAATTCATATAATTAGGAGAAACTACGAAAACAGTATGAGCAACATTCTACGACTCCTTAACCAGTAGGGTCACACCAATTCTTTTCAAAAGAAACGAATTTTGAGAAACATTGGACGAAATTGCAAAACTTGACTTTGAATAACACTAATTTAATTTTTTTTATCATAGCCTCAGTTAGCACGACACACTATTTAGTTAACACTTTGAACCACCGAGACCCAACAGTCGAGAAATAAGAAGGCTTTTAACATAAAAACCAGACGACTTTTTTGCGTTACCAAACATTATATTTCTAAAGTACCAATTTTTCAAGTATTGACCCCAAAGCAAAAGTTTTTGATTTAATACAATTAATATGAATTGCAGATACTACAAAAATAGTATGAGCAACATTCCACAATTTGTTGACCTATAGGGTCTCATCACATTTTTTAAATAAGAGACGAATTTTGAAACATTTGACGGAATAGCAAAACTTGATTTTATATAAGACTAATCGTCAATTTGTTTACACCATAGCCAAAGGTAACCTGACACACATTTTTCTATTCACTTTGAAGACCATAGAAACAATAGACCAGAAATATGACAGCATTTTTCGTAAAAAACAGACAAATTTTTTGCGTTTCCAAACTTTACATTTCTTATGTACCAATTTTTAAAGAATTGACACGCTGTTTTCGATTTAATACAATTAATATAATTAGGAGATACTACGAATACAGTATGAGCAACATTCTACGACTCCTTAACCCATAAAGTCACATCCAATTTTTTTTAAAAAGAGACGAATTTTGAGAAACATTGGACGAAATAGCAAAACTTGACTTTATATAACACTTATCTTAAGTTTCTTTACATCATAGCCAAAATTAGCTTGACACACTATTCTCTTAACACTTTGAACCACCCAAACCCAACAGTCGAGAAATAAGAAGGCATTTTACATAAAAAACCGACGAATTTTTTGCGTTTCCGAACATTATTTTTCTAATATACCAATTTTTCAGGTATTGACCCCACAGCAAACGTTTTCAATTTAATTCAATATTTATGAAGAGGAGATACTACAAAAGAGTATGAGCAACATTCTACAACTTCTTGACCCATAGGGACACATCATAATATTTAAATAAGAGACGAATTTTGAAACGTTTGACGGAATAGCAAAACTGGACTTTTTATAAGGCTAATCGTGAATTTGTTTACACCATAGCCGATGGTAACCTGACAAACGTTTCTCTAATAACTCTGAACCCCCTAGAACCAATAGACCAGAAATATGAAAGCATATTACATAAAAATTAGACAAATTTTTTGCGTTTCCAATCTTTACATTTCTTATGTACCAATTTTTCAAGTATTGACCCCAAAGCAAAAGTTTTCAATTTGATACAATTGATATGAATAGGAGATACTAAAAAAATTGTATGAGCAGCATTCTACAACTTCTTGACCCATAGGGTCACATCATATTTTTTTTTATAAGAGACGAATTTTGAAACATTTGACGGAATAGCAAAACTGGACTTTATATAAGACTAATCGTGAATTTGTTTACACCATAGCCGAAGGTAACCTGACACACGTTTCTCTAATCACTCTGAATCCCCTAGAACCAATAGACCAGAAATATGAAAGCATTTTACATAAAAAAAGACGAAATTTTTGCGTTTCCAAATTTTACATTTTTTATGTACCAATTTTTCAAGTATTGACCCCAAAGCAAAAGTTTTCAATTTAATACAATTAATATGAATAGGAGATACTGTAAAAATTGTATGAGCAACATTCTACAATTTTTGACCCATAGGGTCACATCATATTTTTTATATAAGAGACGAATTTTGAAACATTTGACGGAATAGCAAAACTGGATTTTATATAAGACTAATCGTGAATTTGTTTACACCATTGCCCAAGGTAACCTGACACACTTTTCTCTAATCACTCTGAACCCCCTAGAACCAATAGACCAGAAATATGAAAGCATATTACATAAAAATTAGACAAATTTTTTGCGTTTCCAATTTTTACATTTCTTATGTACCAGTTTTTCAAGTATTGACCCCAAAGCAAAAGTTTTCAATTTGACACAATTGATATGAATAGGAGATACTAAAAAAATTGTATGAGCAGCATTCTACAGCTTTTTGACCCATAGGGTCACATCATATTTTTTATATAAGAGACGAATTTTGAAACATTTGACGGAATAGCAAAACTGGACTTTATATAAGACTAATCGTGAATTTGTTTACACCATAGCCGAAGGTAACCTGACACACGTTTCTCTAATCACTCTGAACCCCCTAGAACCAATAGACCAGAAATATCAAAGCATTTTACATAAAAAATAGACGAAATTTTTGCGTTTCCAAATTTTACATTTCTTATGTACCAATTTTTCAAGTATTAACCCTAAGCAAAAGTTTTCAATTTAAAAAAATTAATATGAATAGGAGATACTGTAAAAATTGTATGAGCAACATTCTACAATTTTTGACCCATAGGGTCACATCATATTTTTTATATAAGAGACGAATTTTGAAACATTTGACGGAATAGCAAAACTGGACTTTATATAAGACTAATCGTGAATTTGTTTAAACCATAGCCGAAGGTAACTTGACACACGTTTCTCTAATCACTCTGAACCCCCTAGAACCAATAGACCAGAAATATGAAACCATTTTACATAAAAAATAGACGAAATTTTTGCGTTTCCAATTTTTACATTTCTTATGTACCAATTTTTCAAGTATTGACCCCAAAGCAAAAGTTTTTAATTTAATACAATTAATATGAATAGGAGATACTGTAAAAATTGTATGAGCAACATTCTACAATTTTTGACCCATAGGGTCACATCATATTTTTTAAATAAGAGACGAATTTTGAAACATTTGACGGAATAGCAAAACTGGATTTTATATAAGACTAATTGTGAATTTGTTTACACCATTGCCCAAAGTAACCTGACACACGTTTCCTTAATCACTCTGAACCCCCTAGAACCAATAGACCAGAAATATAAAATCATTTTACATAAATATTAGACAAATTTTTTGCGTTTCCAATCTTTACATTTCTTTTGTACCAATTTTTCAAGTATTAACCCAAAGCAAAAATTTTCAATTTAATACAATTAATATGAATAGGAGATACTGTAAAAATTGTATGAGCAACATTCTACAATTTTTGACCCATAGGGTCACATCATATTTTTTATATAAGAGACGAATTTTGAAACATTTGACGGAATAGCAAAACTGGATTTTATATAAGACTAATCGTGAATTTGTTTACACCATTGCCCAAGGTAACCTGACACACGTTTCCCTAATCACTCTGATCCCCCTAGAACCAATAGACCAGAAATATGAAAGCATATTACATAAAAATTAGACAAATTTTTTGCGTTTCCAATCTTTACATTTCTTATGTACCAATTTTTCAAGTATTGACCCCAAAGCAAAAGTTTTCAATTTGATACAATTGATATGAATAGGAGATACTAAAAAAATTGTATGAGCAGCATTCTACAACTTCTTGACCCATAGGGTCACATCATATTTTTTATATAAGAGACGAATTTTGAAACATTTGACGGAATAGCAAAACTGGACTTTATATAAGACTAATCGTGAATTTGTTTACACCATAGCCGAAGGTAACTTGACACACGTTTCTCTAATCACTCTGAACCCCCTAGAACCAATAGACCAGAAATATGAAACCATTTTACATAAAAAATAGACGAAATTTTTGCGTTTCCAATTTTTACATTTCTTATGTACCAATTTTTCAAGTATTGACCCCAAAGCAAAAGTTTTTAATTTAATACAATTATTATGAATAGGAGATACTGTAAAAATTGTATGAGCAACATTCTACAATTTTTGACCCATAGGGTCACATCATATTTTTTAAATAAGAGACGAATTTTGAAACATTTGACGGAATAGCAAAACTGGATTTTATATAAGACTAATTGTGAATTTGTTTACACCCTTGCCCAAAGTAACCTGACACACTTTTCCTTAATCACTCTGAACCCCCTAGAACCAATAGACCAGAAATATGAAATCATTTTACATAAATATTAGACAAATTTTTTGCGTTTCCAATCTTTACATTTCTTATGTACCAATTTTTCAAGTATTGACCCCAAAGCAAAAGTTTTCAATTTGATACAATTGATGTGAATAGGAGATACTAAAAAAATTGTATGAGCAGCATTCTACAACTTCTTGACCCATAGGGTCACATCATTTTTTTTCTATAAGAGACGAATTTTGAAACATTTGACGCAATAGCAAAACTGGACTTTATATAAGACTAATCGTGAATTTGTTTACACCATAGCCGAATGTAACCTGACACACGTTTCTCTAATCACTCCGAACCCCATAGAACCTATAGATCAGAAATATGAAAGCATTTTTCATAAAAAATAGACGAATTTTATGCGTTTCCATACTTTACTTTTCTTATGTACCAATTTTTCAAGTATTGACCCCAAAGCAAAAAATGTTAATTTAATACAATTAAAATGAATAGAAGATATTACAAAAATTGTTTTAGCAACATTCTACAACTTCTTGACCCATAGGGTTACATCATATTTTATATATAAGAGACGAATTTTGAAACATTTGACGGAATAGCAAAACTGGACTTTATATTAGACTAATTGTGAATTTGCTTACACCATAGCCGAAGCTAACCTGACACACGTTTCTCTAATCACTCTGAACCCCCTAGAACCAATAGACGAGAAATATGAAAGCAATTTACATAAAAAATAGACGAATTTTTTTGCGTTTCAAATTTTTACATTTCTTATGTACCAATTTTTCAAGTATTTACCCGAAAGCAAAAGTTTTCGATTTAATACAATTAATATGAATAGGAGATACTACGAAAACAGTATGACCAGCATTCTACGACTCCTGAACCCATAGGGTCACATCAATTTTTTTTTAAAAAAGAGACGATTTTTGAGAAACATTGGACCAAATTGCAAAACTTGGCTTTACATAACAGTTATCTTAAATTTCTTTATATCATGGCCAAAAATAGCGCGGCAAAACATTTTCCTATCACTTTGAACCACTTAAACCCAACAATCGAGAAATAAGAAGGCATTTTACATAAAATCCGACGAATTTTTTGCGTTTCCTAACATTACTTTTCTAATGTACCAATTTTTCAAGTATTGACCCCAAAGCAAAAAAATTTAATTTAATACAATTAAAATGAATAGGAGATATTACAAAAATTGTTTTAGCAACATTCTACAACTTCTTGACCCATAGGGTTACATCATATTTTTTATATAAGAGACGAATTTTGAAACATTTGACGGAATAGCCGAACTGGACTTTATATTAGACTAATTGTGAATTTGCTTACACCATAGCCGAAGCTAACCTGACACACGTTTCTCTAATCACTCTGAACCCCCTAGAACCAATAGACGAGAAATATGAAAGCAATTTACATAAAAAATAGACGAATTTTTTTGCGTTTCAAATTTTTACATTTCTTATGTACCAATTTTTCAAGTATTGACCCGAAAGCAAAAGTTTTCAATTTGATACAATTAATATGAATAGGAGATACTACGAAAACAGTATGACCAGCATTCTACGACTCCTGAACCCATAGGGTCACATCAAATTTTTTTAAAAAAGAGACGATTTTTGAGAAACATTGGACCAAATTGCAAAACTTGGCTTTATATAACAGTTATCTTAAATTTCTTTATATCAGGGCCAAAATTAGCCCGGCAAAACATTTTCCTATCACTTTGAACCACTTAGACCCAACAATCGAGAAATAAGAAGGCATTTTACATAAAATCCGACGAATTTTTTGCGTTTCCTAACATTATTTTTCTAATGTACCAATTTTTCATGTATTGACCCGAAAGCAAAAGTTTTCGATTTAATACAATTAATATGAATAGGAGATACTACGAAAACAGTATGACCAGCATTCTACGACTCCTGAACCCATAGGGTCACATCAAATTTTTTTAAAAAAGAGACGATTTTTGAGAAACATTGGACCAAATTGCAAAACTTGGCTTTATATAACAGTTATCTTAAATTTCTTTATATCATGGCCAAAATTAGCCCGGCAAAACATTTTCCTATCATTTTGAACCACTTAGACCCAAAAATCGAGAAATAAGAAGGCATTTTACATAAAATCCGACGAATTTTTTGCGTTTCCTAACATTATTTTTCTAATGTACCAATTTTTCATGTATTGACCACAAAGCAAAAGTTTTCGATTTAATACAATTAATATGAATAGGAGATACTACGAAAACAGTATGACCAGCATTCTACGACTCCTGAACCCATAGGGTCACATCAAATTTTTTTAAAAAAGAGACGATTTTTGAGAAACATTGGACCAAATTGCAAAACTTGGCTTTACATAACAGTTATCTTAAATTTCTTTATATCATGGCCAAAAATAGCGCGGCAAAACATTTTCCTATCACTTTGAACCACTTAAACCCAAAAATCGAGAAATAAGAAGGCATTTTACATAAAATCCGACGAATTTTTTGCGTTTCCTAACATTATTTTTCTAATGTACCAATTTTTCAAGTATTGACCCCAAAGCAAAAAATTTTAATTTAATACAATTAAAACGAATAGGAGATATTACAAAAATTGTTTTAGCAACATTCTACAACTTCTTGACCCATAGGGTTACATCATATTTTTTATATAAGAGACGAATTTTGAAACATTTGACGGAATAGCCGAACTGGACTTTATATTAGACTAATTGTGAATTTGCTTACACCATAGCCAAAGCTAACCTGACCCACGTTTCTCTAATCACTCTGAACCCCCTAGAACCAATAGACGAGAAATATGAAAGCAATTTACATAAAAAATAGACGAATTTTTTTGCGTTTCAAATTTTTACATTTCTTATGTACCAATTTTTCAATTATTGACCCGAAAGCAAAAGTTTTCGATTTAATACAATTAATATGAATAGGAGATACTACGAAAACAGTATGACCAGCATTCTACGACTCCTGAACCCATAGGGTCACATCAAATTTTTTTAAAAAAGAGACGATTTTTGAGAAACATTGGACCAAATTGCAAAACTTGGCTTTATATAACAGTTATCTTAAATTTCTTTATATCATGGCCAAAATTAGCCCGGCAAAACATTTTCCTACCACTTTGAACCACTTAGACCCAACAATCGAGAAATAAGAAGGCATTTTACATAAAATCCGACGAATTTTTTGCGTTTCCTAACATTATTTTTCTAATGTACCAATTTTTCATGTATTGACCCGAAAGCAAAAGTTTTCGATTTAATACAATTAATATGAATAGGAGATACTACGAAAACAGTATGACCAGCATTCTACGACTCCTGAACCCATAGGGTCACATCAAATTTTTTTAAAAAAGAGACGATTTCTGAGAAACATTGGACCAAATTGCAAAACTTGGCTTTATATAACAGTTATCTTAAATTTCTTTATATCATGGCCAAAATTAGCCCGGCAAAACATTTTCCTATCATTTTGAACCACTTAGACCCAAAAATCGAGAAATAAGAAGGCATTTTACATAAAGTCCGACGAATTTTTTGCGTTTCCTAACATTATTTTTCTAATGTACCAATTTTTCATGTATTGACCACAAAGCAAAAGTTTTCAATTTAATACAATTAATACGAATAGCAGATACTACGAAAACAGTATGAGCAGCATTCTACGACTCCTTAACCCATAGGGTCACATCAAATTTTTTTGAAAAAGAGTCGATTTTTGAGAAACATTGGACCAAATTGCAAAACTTGGCTTTATATAACAGTAATCTTAAATTTCTTTATATCCTGGCCAAAATCAGCCCGGAAAAACATTTTGCTATCACTTTGAACCACTTAGACCCAACAGTCGAGAAACAAGAAGGCACTTTAAATAAAAAACAGACGGATTTTTTGCGTTTCCGAACATTATTTCTCTAATATACCAATTTTTTCAGGTATTGACCCAAAAGCAAAGTTTTGGGTTTAATACAATTGATATGAGTAGGAGATACTACGAAAACAGTATGACCAGCATTCTACGACTCCTGAACCCATAGGGTCACATCAAATTTTTTTAAAAAAGAGACGATTTTTGAGAAACATTGGACCAAATTGCAAAACTTGGCTTTACATAACAGTTATCTTAAATTTCTTTATATCATGGCCAAAAATAGCGCGGCAAAACGTTTTCCTATCACTTTGAACCACTTAAACCCAAAAATCGAGAAATAAGAAGGCATTTTACATAAAATCCGACGAATTTTTTGCGTTTCCTAACATTATTTTTCTAATGTACCAATTTTTCATGTATTGACCACAAAGCAAAAGTTTTCGATTTAATACAATTAATATGAATAGGAGATACTACGAAAACAGTATGACCAGCATTCTACGACTCCTGAACCCATAGGGTCACATCAAATTTTTTTAAAAAAGAGACGATTTTTGAGAAACATTGGACCAAATTGCAAAACTTGGCTTTACATAACAGTTATCTTAAATTTCTTTATATCATGGCCAAAAATAGCGCGGCAAAACGTTTTCCTATCACTTTGAACCACTTAAACCCAAAAATCGAGAAATAAGAAGGCATTTTACATAAAATCCGACGAATTTTTTGCGTTTCCTAACATTATTTTTCTAATGTACCAATTTTTCAAGTATTGACCCCAAAGCAAAAAATTTTAATTTAATACAATTAAAACGAATAGGAGATATTACAAAAATTGTTTTAGCAACATTCTACAACTTCTTGACCCATAGGGTTACATCATATTTTTTATATAAGAGACGAATTTTGAAACATTTGACGGAATAGCCGAACTGGACTTTATATTAGACTAATTGTGAATTTGCTTACACCACAGCCAAAGCTAACCTGACCCACGTTTCTCTAATCACTCTGAACCCCCTAGAACCAATAGACGAGAAATATGAAAGCAATTTACATAAAAAATAGACGAATTTTTTTGCGTTTCAAATTTTTACATTTCTTATGTACCAATTTTTCAAGTATTGACCCGAAAGCAAAAGTTTTCGATTTAATACAATTAAAATGAATAGGAGATACTACGAAAACAGTATGACCAGCATTCTACGACTCCTGAACCCATAGGGTCACATCAAATTTTTTTAAAAAAGAGACGATTTCTGAGAAACATTGGACCAAATTGCAAAACTTGGCTTTATATAACAGTTATCTTAAATTTCTTTATATCATGGCCAAAATTAGCCCGGCAAAACATTTTCCTACCACTTTGAACCCCTTAGACCCAACAATCGAGAAATAAGAAGGCATTTTACATAAAATCCGACGAATTTTTTGCGTTTCCTAACATTATTTTTCTAATGTACCAATTTTTCATGTATTGACCCGAAAGCAAAAGTTTTCGATTTAATACAATTAATATGAATAGGAGATACTACGAAAACAGTATGACCAGCATTCTACGACTCCTGAACCCATAGGGTCACATCAAATTTTTTTAAAAAAGAGACGATTTCTGAGAAACATTGGACCAAATTGCAAAACTTGGCTTTATATAACAGTTATCTTAAATTTCTTTATATCATGGCCAAAATTAGCCCGGCAAAACATTTTCCTATCATTTTGAACCACTTAGACCCAAAAATCGAGAAATAAGAAGGCATTTTACATAAAGTCCGACGAATTTTTTGCGTTTCCTAACATTATTTTTCTAATGTACCAATTTTTCATGTATTGACCACAAAGCAAAAGTTTTCAATTTAATACAATTAATACGAATAGCAGATACTACGAAAACAGTATGAGCAGCATTCTACGACTCCTTAACCCATAGGGTCACATCAAATTTTTTTGAAAAAGAGTCGATTTTTGAGAAACATTGGACCAAATTGCAAAACTTGGCTTTATATAACAGTAATCTTAAATTTCTTTATATCCTGGCCAAAATCAGCCCGGCAAAACATTTTCCTATCACTTTGAACCACTTAGACCCAACAGTCGAGAAACAAGAAGGCACTTTAAATAAAAAACAGACGGATTTTTTGCGTTTCCGTACATTATTTCTCTAATATACCAATTTTTTCAGGTGTTGACCCCAAAGCAAAGTTTTGGGTTTAATACAATTGATATGAGTAGGAGATACTACGAAATTAGCTTGACACAATTAGCTTGACACACTGTTTTGTTAACACTTTGAACCAACCAGACCCAACAATCGAGAAATAAGAAGGCATTTTACATAAAATCCGACGAATTTTTTGCGTTTCCTAACATTATTTTTCTAATGTACCAATTTTTCATGTATTGACCACAAAGCAAAAGTTTTCAATTTAATACAATTTATATGAATAGGAGATACTACAAAAATAGTATGAGCAACATTCTACAACTTCTTGACCCATAGGGTCACATCATATTTTTTAAATAAGAGACGAATTTTGAGAAACATTTGACGGAATCGCAAAACTGGACATTATATGAAACTAATCGTGAATTTTTTTACACCATAGCCAAAGGTAACCTGACACACATTTTTCTAATCACTTTGAAGCCCCTAGAACCAATAGACCAGAAATATGAAAGCATTTTTCATAAAAAACAGACGAATTTTTTGCGTTTCCAAACTTTACCTTTCTTATGTATCAATTTTTCAAATATTGACTCGAAAGCAAATGTTTTCGATTTAATACAATAATTATAATTAAGAGATACTACGAAAACAGTATGAGCAACATTCTACCAATCCTTAACCCATAGGGTCACATCATATTTTTTAAATGAGAGACGAATTTTGAGAAACATTGGACGAAAACGCAAAACATGAGTTTATATAACACTTATCTTAAATTTCATTAAATCACAGCCAAAAGTAGCCTGACAAACTTTTCTGTTATCACTTTGAACCACCTAGACCCAATAGTCCAGAAATAAGAAAGTATTTTACATACAAAAGAGACAAATTTACCGCGTTTCCAAACTTTATTTTTCTGATGTACCAATTTTTAAAGTATTGACCACAAAGCAAACATTTTGGTTTAATACCATTCATATGAATAGGAGATACTATGAAAATAGTTTGAGCAACATTCTACGACTCCTTAACCCATAGTGTCACATCATATTTTTTAAATAAGTGAGGAATTTTGAGAAACACTGGACGAAACTGCAAAACTCGACTTTGGTGTTCAGAATAAATTTTTTGATTAGTTTACAAACTTTGTTTTTTTTTCGGTGAATTAAAAACAAAAAAAAGAATATATTTGATTTTTTTTCTAAAAAAATCCCTCAATATTTTTTGATGATATTTCTTGGTTTTTGAGGTCGATTTTCCCTTCTTGTTAAACAAATGCCCCTTTGTTTCTACATCAGTGCCCCTATCTATAGTTCCCCTGAGTTTGCCAGTCCAAGATTGGTATACAGGCTAGGGTTTTTTCGGAAAAAAACAGGTGGGTCGATTTTCGACTTTGTCTTTAAAGTTGTTTGTATTTAAATCGCTTTAAAGCTTTAAAAGCCTCAATTGAATCTTTAATATAATGCTTATTGAAAAGTATTAAACACCTTTTGCGTGCTCAAAATGCGCGCATCTATTTAGGCTCGATTGCGGATTAGAGATAATTTTAATGCGAATAATAGATACCGAAATTGGGCGGAAACGTGCTACAAGACTTGTAACCTACACTTCGTTCCGATTGTTTTTTTACAAAGTATTAAACCACTTTTGCATGCTCAAAATACGCGCATTTAATTAGGCTCAGTTGCGGATTAGAGATACGTTTAATGCGAATAATAGATACCTAAATTGAACGGAAAAGTGCTACAAGACTTGTAACCTACTTTTCGGTTCGAATGCTCTTTTATTTGCAAAATTGGCGGAACCCTTTTGCGAAAAGTAAGATACAAAGTATGTCTCCTAATTTTGTTCATTGTATAAATCCATTTTTGGAGCCAATTTTAATAAGGCGGAAATTTTGGGGTATACCTTTGCGTCGTAATGACCGTTTCAAATTTTCAAAAATACTGTTATTTCCAAATCACCGAACCAATGTTTTCAAGATCTAGGATACTATAAAAGTTGTCTCTCAAACTAAATTTTAAAAACATTAAAAATTAAAACTCACATAGACACACCTAACAATTATATAACTAAAGATTGTAAAAATTCTATTGTTTCAAAGACCACGGATGTCGATGAAAACCTTTGCCAGTAGAATAGATCCAACCTTAACCGTGACCTTCGTTCATTTTATTCAGGAATAACAATCTTTATATCAGGAATAACAATTGCGGAATGAATGAAAGAAGGTCACGATTAAGGTTTGTTCTAATCGCTATATAACTACCTTTTCAGACACAGCAGTTCATTTAAGAAACAAATAGCCCAAAAATTAGTAGCAAAACAAACAGATACACACACACACCCACACACCCACACACACACAAACACAAAAAACCAGACAACTTTCAGTGTTTTGAACCAAGAAACAAACTTTATTATTTGCACCCCCAAAAATCTAAGATTACCAGAATTTCAAGAGCGATTTTTGCTTTTCATTGAAACAGAAATGTCTAAGTAGATTGAAAGCTTTTTAGAATAGTTTCCTTAAAAATTTTTTATAAAAAATCGAGCCCTTATTGTAGCCGATAGCATCAAGAAGATTCTAATAAAGATATTTTTATTCATGGTTACGTTATATGGAACAAATTACCTTTGAATACGTAATACTTTCAAAGCATAGCTGTGCTAGCTTTTGTAAATGCATATTGTTTACATATGTTAACGTAAAAGTTTATTTAGCGTCAACAATATGCTTGAACATTTATAATTGGGGCGCCTAACTAAGCGGGGGGGGGGGCGCTAGCAGAAAGGATCCATTATTTACGAAAAAAAATATGTCATAAAACAAACAACTTCGTATTTGAAACTTGTTACCCTTTCCAAAAAATTTGATATTAATTCGTCAATTCGTCTTACTTGACGTAGCAACAGATACAGCATCACGTTTCAGCTTTCTCTCAACTCTTAAAAGTGATATACAACTATGAAAATGAACTACCACAAATCACACAATTCCAAGACAACAGAGAAATTGTACTTAAAAGTACACCATTGTAAAAAGATCCAGCAATCATTATTAGCAAACGAAACCACTATCACATATGCGACAAAACGCAGATATTGTTATCAAATTAGGCGGGTCTGCTACAGATCTCACGATACGGGATCTCTTATGTATGCCAGTCTAACTTGACAAGATATAACAAATCGAAGGCAAAGATATATGCCTAAGACCTGTCTGTGCTATAAGTCTCAATTTAAAATTGTTGGGGGGCTGAAAGTGTTTAATTTATAAAAGAATAATTATAAAATTACAGCCTACTAATTACCAGTTGCGCCGTTGTGATATCGAGATGAGCTGCCTAGCGATCGATCAGTTCTTCTGGTTAGTCGGGTGGTAGTTCTGTTCAGACAAAAAAATTGTAAAATTTTATGAAGGAATTGTTAGTTAGGTTGTTTATTTGTTAGTCAAATTTTGTCTTGTTGGAAGTTATATGCAATCTCTTTTTTATTTTAGAGTTTGTTATCAAAAAATGGAAGCAGTTATCTGCTGCTGATTTCTAGTTGTAGTTTATGTCTCTCTACTTTTATTCCG
Organism: Convolutriloba macropyga; assembly: GCF_964194025.1. Lineage (NCBI taxonomy): Eukaryota > Metazoa > Xenacoelomorpha > Acoela > Convolutidae > Convolutriloba > Convolutriloba macropyga. The sequence goes on along the minus strand of NC_134478.1, from coordinate 7,180,512 downwards.
TCCCACTTCGCTGAGGGAAAAAATAAATTCCTCTCAGCTCAGTTTGGGCCGATAGGGAGCGAATCACAAACTCACGTTCATATTGAGGTGCTTCTTAATTATCCTATTGGCCAAGAAGGCAAGAGAATTAACTCTTTTTTATCTCACGGAAAATTTATTGAAACTCCAAAAAATAATAAAAATCTGAAAAGCTGAGAGCATCAATTATTGATCACGTAGGCGACTGTTTTCTTCTTTCCCCCCTTCTAAAACCGCAACAATTATGGTTTTCTTGGGGGCTTTTTATGAGACTCTATTGTCTTTTCCCCTGAAGCAATCTGCTTCATCTTTATTGAACTTGGGGGAAAAGATCTGCCTTGCAACTGTCAAAAGCAGAAACAATTTAAATTAAAAGTGAGTGTGGTTTTACAGGCCGCCTACGCTCGACAGCGTACATTTTCTATCCTGGATATAAGCGAGGAGATCCAGGCCTAAAGTTGTGTTTTTTAAATAAGTCGAACTGAGTTGTTTAAATACTTGTGTACTGGTAGTCTTAACGAGCGTTAATTTGTTTAGCGCGCAGCGAAAGAATGCGGGATTAATTATCCGTTCATTTGTAACGACTCTCGTAATACTACAGCGTTTATAGTAAGAAGAATAAACTTATGAATAAGACAGCAAATATTATCCCAGCCACAAATATTGCATCCAAGAAGACTTTTAAGGCTGTAATAATTTCAATCAACGGTCACACAAACCAATAATTACAACGGAGAGCCTCCTATAATAACAGAAATACCTAACAATAACTAAATAATGACACAACTTAGTTTACCATAAAGGAATGCATCGTTAAACTTTAAAATTATGTTTAAAGAAGACATCTACTGTAATTAGAACATTGCGACAACATCAAACTCTTTCGCAATCAATTGATGGTCATTTAAAAAATCAATTTCAGGAACAAAAAAAACTGCTAGAAAGAAATCCTCGCCTATAACTGTGAATAAAAATAGGGCACATGAATTCTCAGTGGCGCCAATTTATTTCTACTGTATTTGTGAGCATAAATTTTAGTTTGATCAAATTTTCAGACTTTGAACAGATACCTATTGCCATCAGAAACACCATATGAAAGTTTTAGTTAATTAATCTCACAACATCCAATGAAAAATTTTCGACTAGTGTTACCGCACCGCTGATATTTTCTCAAGGATTTGAACTAAAATAACTTAGCGACCAATATCATGTATTCAAAATTGAAGCGCGCATCGCTTGACAATCAGAGTTTCACTGACCAGCACAATAGCAATCAATACTCAAACAAAAGATTGATTGGCTAAAAATTTGTTGAAAATGACGACAAGTGTGATTTTGAGACAATTAGACAACACAAGAAAGCTATACCACAAACAGTGCGTCAATTTTCAGGAAAAGTGATTCATTCTCGAGCAACAAGAAGAGAAATACTTGTCAGAAATGCTCAATTAATAATTATCCAGAAATTCACTGTTCAAAAGCGATCGCATTTTTCTTGAAAGTGATCAATTCATCGACTAGAGAATCAGTAATCCAAAAACACGCAACACTTTAAGCCATAACTCTAGACCAGAAAGAAATTTCAAATTTTTTTTGACAAAGTGGATACCGCAGAAGTCAACCTAAAGATGCAGCACAATAATGCGACACCTGTAGTCTAATCAACAATAGCTGTAATGCCCGCCATTGACCAGAATTTGTCCAACTGTTTGAGATCTCTTAGGAATATAATTATACAACAAGACATTTTTCTTGCCTTTGACGGCGTAGCAAAATTCGAAAAGCAGATTTAATCAAACTAAACAAAAAACTGTGAATCATCTCAAAAAGTAAGGAAAACATGGATTTATTCTGTTTCGCCCACCCCCTCAGTGTTTTTATGACCCCAAGTTACAAATTATATGTTGTTATGTAGCGCGTTACTATGTACGGAAATAGCACGTGCACCTGGGGTCATAAAAAATTTATGCTCACTAATATATATGCTGGGGGGGGGGGGAATAGAAAAGATCCGACATCATTATTCAAACCAAACAACGTATTCCAAACAAAACTGATTTTTCGAATTATCAAGAGGTAATTCAGAAGAAAAAATACTAAATATGAACAGACTAAAACAATGTCCTGAAAAAAATAATGCACAAGTGACACAAAAGATAATACAGAATCTCTTACCGATAATGATTCAAGGTTACACGGAACAACGTTATTCACAATATGAAGTAATTAAAAGAATGTCAAAGTATCTACTGAGTTCAACCTCACAATTCCAATTTCAGCATTAACTTAATACGTTTTACCACACTCAGATCAAAATTTACAGCTCAATTAAATTACTTCAAACACCAAAAAAAGTACTAAAAAAATGAAAAGCTTGCATTATTACAAACGTTTCCACTTTCAAGCAATATATAAAAACTCTTACTCTCCCATATTGATTCTAGATCTGGCAACATCATATACTCCTTTTATATAGACATCTTGCATAGAAATATAAGTTAGGACCAAAATAGGAGTTCTCTGATATGCTTCGCTAATATTGGGCATTTTAGTTCAATAAAACTGAAGATTGATGATTTCTTATAAATTTAGTAAACTCTGAAATAAAATGTTGGTTTTCCATACAGTCAGGAACTTCGACAAATCTCTTTTCAGAGGATAGATAAGGCTCATCAAGAGGGAAAATATGTTTCATAAATATTATTCTTAAAGTTTTGTCCTGCTGATGTTTGCAACGAGATACTTCGTTTTTTTGTTGGTTTCTCGCTTTGCATCATTGCTCTTCAATGCTTGATTGTATGAGTAAAGGAAAGTGTGGGAATAAAATGATGGTTTTTAATACAGTCAGCAATTTCGACAAGTTTAAAGCTTTTTAGAGGATATATAATACTGATTAAGAGGGACATTACGTTTCATAAATTTTATTCTTAAAAAGTTATGCCCTACTGATATTAGCAACGCAGAATTTCATTGGAAACCATTGTTGTTGGTTTTTTTGCTTGGCAACATTATATTTCAGTGCATGATTGTATGAGTAAAATAAGGTGTTGAAATCCTAGAGTTCTCAAACACTACTCAGGTTTTAAAAATTTCTTCAATTAGAGATGAGGACTTTTATTTTTGTATTTCCATACATGAAAAATAATCCATAAATCTTTATGTAGCAACTAGTCCATAGAAAAAATCAATTTCTAACGCTTAATAATTGCACAGCAAAATTTTGTCCGCCTGATCGAAACAAGGGAGCTCGGTAAAGTGCGATGGCACATAAGGTTCCGACCCCGCTCATCCACAATTTTGGCATAATTGTCTACCAAATAAGGAACAGATAAGGAAAACCCGAAAATTATATTTTGGGAATAACAAAAAACCCAAAAAGCCCAAGTATCTTTCAAAAGAAAATTATACAAACGATATATAGCCTCTAAAGCAAAAAACTCAGTGAAGTAAAAATTGATGCATTAGATTGCTGTGATATGCCAATATTAAGAAAGCGAGTCAAGACGAACAGCAAAATCAAACAGCAAAAACAACAAACATTAATTACATCAAAAACTTTATGTCCGTTTTGAAAAACAAAGTTTAATAACAAAGTCAACATACCATCAGATAAACCTAAAACTAATCAAAATAACTTATAAATCACCAGAAAAGATATTGGACCAGTCTATTAAAAAGTTTGGTAACAATTAGAACAAAAACAGTACAATGAAAAAATTCGCTTATTTTTTTAAAACAGTTAACTTCAATAATGAAAACCATTAGAAATCAAAAAAATATCTCAAAGGTCTAAAATTACCAATGCTTCTATAGAGGGGCATTAGGATCTTTTCTTATTCAATTTTTTAAGCGGCTAAAAAGAACAACAAAAAACAACAAACAAAAAGTCAATTGAAGCTTGCCAAAAAAACGCTGTCAAAACCGTCAAGTCATAATTTGGCCCTCAAAATATATTCGATTGCGTCTTTCTTCAAACAATAGTATGTGGCCTTTTATTAGTGAGACTAGGTAACGAGCAGACAAAAAAGAGAAAAGGGCAAAAGTATGTAATGATTTTGTTTTTTTTTCGAAACAAATTACATCCAACGTCACGAAAGACATTAATTACAAAATGAAACCTTCAAATAGGCTCATTTATTCATTCAAAGGATACCCTTGAGACCTGCAATTATCCAAAATATGTTTTGCGTCAACAAAAAAGAATGTTAAAAATTACAAAAAGCAAATGAATATACTTTTTATGTGAAAAACAGGTGTCGAAGCCAGTAAGGTCATAACGAATTCTTTTAAGAAACAGATTTTGGGACACCAATCCGTTTTGACAACTTCCCTTGATACCCATAATATTTGATCTGTAATTAACGAGACTAGGTAACAAGAAGAAAAATAAAAAGAACAAGATTCCGAAGTTTTTTTAGTTTTGGAGAACGATTGTTTTTAAAGTCGTGAAAGCCATCAGCAATCTACTAATATCAGAACATCGGCTCATATTTTTCTCCATGAAAAGTCAATGAGACCTATAACTATACAGGAAATTTTATACCGCCGAAAAGACCTAGTAAAAATGACAGTAAGAGACAAAATTTAAAAAATTCAATTAATTTTTTCAAGAAAGAAGTGTCGAGGCCGTTAAAACGGTAATCTATATCTTTTTGGAATTTTAGTATGTTCAATCGTGTCTTATTTTGAACGCTAATATTGTGATATGAGAACTGTCAATAATCTGATAATGTGACAAAACTAGAAATCATGAAAAACTGGCAAATAACTAAAAACAAAAAAAATCTGAAATCTAGCAGCATCAAAGCCAGAAAACAATAAATTCAGGCTTAAAACCCCAATAGAGACTAAATTTTAAATTAGTATAATGGAAAAGCATTCTTTCTTTGCTGACACAAAACTACAAGTTGTCCAAATTAAAAAAAAGAGAAAAAGTTCATTAAGCCATTATTTACTTAAAAATCAATTATTTTTAAAAGTCGAAACGACCATAAACTGTCAAGTAAAAAAGTAAATGCATTAGCTTGGAACTGCTTAGGAAGCCAATTGGATCTATCACTCCTGAGCTTTCATTTTGATATGTTCTGTTCTTTATTATTAAAAAAAGGTCTTTTTTCAAAAAAAAAAGACCAACTGCTTGCAATCCGAATTCTTTTTGGATTGTAACAGTCCAAGATTGGCCCAAAACCAGCCCCACTAATGTTTATTGTCCATTAGGAACAATTGATTTTACCGAATTTTGTAGATATAGATAATTTTTTAGTTGAAAACTCAAAACTAGATTCTGCATTTTTGATAATCAATGAGCAAAGTCAGCAAAAAACGGCAAAGGTTTAATTACAGAGCATTCTCAGCGGAAGTTGAAGTAGGAGTAGCCCCTTTCTGAGTCTACAATGGTTGTATCAGTGTTGTTTGGGAGTGTACTGCCGTTTAATTTAATCAAAGTGGACTAAAGTAGCTTATTTCGTGTTGTTTTTGATGAAAAAGGTTGAATTTTGAAATTTTTAGCCAAAATTTTTGACCAAAAAAATTAAACCAGAAAAATCAACAATGCCTGTCTGTCTTTAAAATTAAAATGAACGACACTATTCTTATAAATTTTAACAATATTTACGAAAATTTAGGCAAAAATTTCGGAAAATGTGAACAAAAAGAACGTGAATTCACCCTACTTTTCTCGGAAGTTTAAACCTCGATGTAGAAAACGAAAATTAAAACAGTCTTTTTAATTCCACAATCTACGCTGGACGAGCTTTCTAATGATAACAGTCTCTACTCTCTACGATGAATATATCGAGCGGCGAAAATTCACGGAACAAAAAAAACCCATTTGAGTATATAGTTCCTCCCCCCTCAAGAGGGTCGGAACAATCAATCCTCTATTTACCTCATTTTTATCAAAAAATATCACAGTTCTCATTCATAACATTCAGTTAACAACAAAATTGCTAAAAAGCACTTGTTGCAGAATTTTTTTCAAAAAAATGTAATAAAATTCAATTTTCCTAATGTGTTGAAAATTGGGGAGCAAATACAGGAGAAATTACTAAGATTTATCCAAGATGGTAGCGAGTGCGGATCTAAAGATGAATCAAACTGAACTGATATTAATTACAATGATCGGCCGTGAACCAAGACTTTGCCAGTGAGAGTTAAACCTAGTTTTCGTCATGAAATTAAAGTAAACTCAAATGTTGTTTTCCTAGTATGCGGTCGCATGCGTCGTACAAGTCAAGACAATCTTCGGGCAAGCGTGAACATTCCCCAGGTTTTCAAATTACACTAATGATTAAAAAATTGATTAATTTGCTCATTGGTCATGTTATGCTGAATGATAATGTCGACTTACAAGATAATCAAGCTGATGATAACTTTTAGTTGTTTTGTTTTTCAGGCAATTTACGACGATCACCTTTGCGCTAACGTAATTATAGCTCTTGGATTCGGAGAGGGGGAATATTGTTGTCAGGAAACCCTAGATTGGATTTTCCATATCTACTGCCGTTCCAAAGTTTTCTCGAATTCTTTGATTTTGAAGAAACGAATTTGAGAAATTTGCTGACTTTTGATTGGTTTAAATTGGAATATATCTGCAAAGACCAGCAATGGGTGTGTGAACAGGAGGAAACTGCAACCATTTTAGCAAATTTGAGACGAGAGTTAAAATCAAAACAATCAACAATGCTTGTTCGTCTTCAAAAATAAAATCAACGGCACTATTCTTAAAAATTATAACAAATTTTAGCCAAATTGACGAAAATTTACGCAAAAATTCCGAAAAATGTGAATAAAAACAACGTGAATTCACCCTTTTTTTCTCAGAAGTTTAAACCACGTTAACTCCCTGTAGAAAACGGAAATTTTTAAAATCTTTTAAATTCCATATTCTACGCTGGACGAGCTTTCTAATGATACCAGTCTCAACTCTCTACGATGAATATATCGATCGGCGAAAATTCACGGAACAAAAAAACCCCATTTGAGTATATAGTTCCTCCCCTCCCTCAAGAGGGGTCGGAACAATAAATAAATAAATGCAACCGATGTACGCTCAAAATAAACAAGATGACAAACTGATCTTTTTCTGAGCCGGCTGGAAGACCAATGGTATATTTAAGCAAACACTCCGATGAGCACACTATCAAACTAAAAAAACTAAACCTTATACAAAAATTATGAAACCTTTATGGAATCAAGACTGCTGTAAATCACCATTTCAACTTTAATTTTACCGAAGGTTAATAACTAGTGAAAAAAAGAAACATAGCAAGTACTCTAAATGTTAAAGCGAGGTTGTCAAACTGAAGTAATGCAGAAAAATATTCCACAAAATAACTGGGATCTTTTCCCAGGCTCTCACAAAGTATATCTGCTGCTCGCAAATCTCTTTCACTCCAGAATTTTTTTTTTTACAAAAAGCCATTTGCCAGCTATTTTGTGACTGCATTTCAAAGCCAAATGAGCAGCTCGAAGTAATACTTTTCATCATTTGTACCATGATCCACGTTCTGCTGAAAAACACATTGATCCCTCAGAACCCGAGAATTTATAACAATCTACCCTTTTTAAACAGTTGATGAAACCAAAGTTTTAGTGCTAAAAATGATGTTGCAGGATAAACAACAAGATTTGCGTATCTTAGATAACACAGAGATAGAAAAACATTGTGAGGTTTTAAATAGGAAAATTCATTTTGATACTTGCCTAAAATTTGTCTTCATTGAAATAGTTTTATAACAAAGACAAAACTAAAAGCTATTTTAAAGATCAATACATTACAAGTAAGGCGGAAACGCCTAAGACTGGATTAAACAACCTGCATCCGTTTTGAATGGAGGTTTGATTAAATGAACAAAACAAAAAGCTCTGGCAAACATTGAAGTTGTCTTGATGTTGAGATTTGCACAAATTGCAGAAACTTTCGGAACGTTTATTTTAATTTACAAGACAATTGAGCAGCTTGATACCTCTTGAGAAATGATATTTCATCAATTTTATGAAAATCCAAATGGGTTTAGTTGGAATAGCTGGAAATATGTTTAGTGCAAAAAAAAAAAACCACGAAAACTCTTAATAGACAACGTCTATTTAAATTATGCGTCTGGCACCAATTTTTAAGAAACAGGAAAAAAGACTGGCTGAAAAATAGTTTTTAAAATCGACAATTTTATCAGTTTTGTAACTCTCTAGAAAGAATACGGAAAACGTTAAAAAAAACTAGCAGCTTTTGGAAATTTGTATCCGTTGACCGTGACAAAAAATAAAGGAACAGTGAGCAAGAAAGAGGCTATGATTGGAAAGTCAGGTCAAGAAACCACCAGTTTTTGTTGAAGCCAGCGGTTGAGGGAAATATGGAACGTTTCATCGAAAAAGTTAACATTGGCATTTTTTTGTTCTTATATCTTCGATACAGCAGGAATCAGTTCATGGGCAAGGGAGATTTCAGATTTAATAATTATACAGATATATTTTACAAAATGTTAATATGCTACTTATGAACTTCAAGAAAACTAGGGTTTCACAAAAAAAAACGTTCTGAAAGAAGGGAGACATCGGAAATTCACAGTTGTTTGCATTAAGTTGTTATGGAGGCACGATTGTGTTGTGTATTATTTTGGGCAGTATTCACTGAGGATATCAAACAGTGAGATTAAGTTTTCAGGAAATTTTGAGTTCTCGCTTAGCTCTTCTATTGTTCTACGATTTTTGTCGCTCCAGAACTGTATTTCTTAAAATTGGGCTTTTCATTAAGAAAAAATTTTTATAATCGCCTTTGGATTTGAGTTAATTAAAAGATTGTTGGTTCAATCTTCAGAGCCAGAAAAATTTTGAATTGAACTGCCACTTAACTAGTCTGCTGATAGATTTTTTTGGATAATTACCTGAGTCATAAAAAAACAAATCATGTCGTTAAAGCAAACATATTTCCTGGAAGCATCGGAAATATTCAAAGTCAAAAGGATGTTATAGAAAGCAAGAAAAATTCATCATAATGTCATTAAATGTTTTCTTCAGTTCAAGGAGAAGAGGCCTCGGCTCTAGGCCCTTCAATGTAACAAAAAAAGATTTTTTTGTCATAGATTTTGGTCCAGCCCGCCCCTCTTCAGTAAAAAAATTTTCTGAAGCAGATCGTTAGAAGAACCTCGGACCACTGGCCCACGTGAACACCCAAAATCACAACGATGACCCCCCAATCAGAGTCACGGGACGAACTTTCGTCAACGTATGACTATTTCATTGCTAAGAGTCAATCAGTTTGAAGTCAAGCTAAAGCATCTAAGTAAGCCAGCGCTTGCAATAAATCTGCAAGCGCTTGCCGGCTCCAGGAGTAGTACCTCACGTCAAATCTGAAAAAAATGGGCCACAACAAACGAGAAAAATCAAAAAGGCCACAACAAACGAGGGCCTTTTGTGGGTGCCAAAAAAGTGGACACGGCGAGAAATCTGTCCAAAGGCATGCGTCACGGGGATTATTGGGTCACCAAAACGAAATCTAGCAAAAGACTGATATTCACCACTTATTTCATCATTTATTTCAACATTCGTCAATCTGATTCATTTTAGGTCTCAATTTTAAGACTGAGACTAGGTTTGTAACAGAAATGTTGATTTGTTGTTTTACGGAACTTGAAATCAAAAATTCCTTGAGAAATATCTTCAAGGGAAAAGGAATACAACCACAATTCTAGCGGGCATCAAGTTCAGGTAAACACAGATGGTTTAAACACAGATGGTAAAAATTTAACACCACGAATTCAACATTGGGCATTGCTTTCAATTTTGCAGAAATTTTTGAGCAGTATTTTGAAATATAATTAGCCACATATAAAGCCCAATACTTGGTTGGCATTTAGACAACAAATATGGTTCATACAAATTTTACAACAAATTGAGCAAAAACTATGTTACTCAAATTGTTCTGTTATAAGCGAAACGGCTCATAGTTGGTAACACAAACTACAGCTTAAGAAAGCTAAATAGAGTAAAAATCACTACAAACAGCGGATTCAAGGTGGCACATCAATTGTAATATCATCATTAACTATATTTTTTAATAAACAAGTCGGCTATTCGTTAGTGAAGAAGATATTTCATTTTGCAGTAGTACTAAACAGCAACAAAGAAAAATTTGAGCAGGCCCTAAACATGATATACAAAAAATTATCCAACTGAATTTTTAAAAAATCAAATTGATGGAAGTTTTGTTTGCAAAATTTCAATTTTAGATGAGGCTATTTTAAAAATAAACAAAAATAGTTAGTATAGTTAAAATAGTTAATTCGGTCTATTAAATTGAATTCTTAAAATTGATTTAAAAACATAACGAAATTTATCAGCGCATTTCCGAATTTTTGAAATCAAATTTTGATAAAGCTGTGTACGGTTTTCATCGAAACTATCAATTGTCAAGCCATAAAAGCTCTGCGGAGTAATAGCAAATAAAAATCTTTGGTCTTAGAGATAGCTACTATGATATATTTTTAATTAGTTGTATTTGTAGCCAGGTTGTCACTACACAAATGTGTACCTAATTGACAAAAGTTACTTTCAGAGAGTTTTTCCAAAAGAGACTCTAGAGACTGAGGTTAGATGAGAGGCTATTACAGTTCTGATTACCAATTAGTGTCATTTTTATTGCTATGTAGTCATCTAATGCAGAAATCAAAGTTGCAACTCGCAATTCCGTGAACTCTAAACCTAGAGCAAAATTGGGAGCCCGAACTATGGTGTCACGAAAAGTATCCGTTGTTTCATTAGTCTGCAGAAATGGCCTTTTTTCATCATCAAACATGTCTCCTTGAAAATATTAAACAGCGAAAAATAACAATATGAGTAACAGCAGTTAAAAAGAAACAACAGAAAATATTATATTTCCAGTCTATATCTCCTAAAAGAGTTCTTGGAATGTTGGATTATTGCCAACACTTAAAAAAGAGCATTAGTAATTTCTGGTCTTTTAAATAGGGACAAGAGATGCAGTCATTTTACAAAAAACATTTCACATTGTTGCAAAGAAACAATTGATTCTAAATTGTGATCATAGAACGCAGTCTATCTTGAAAAACAGCAAAAATCTAATATTCAGTATGATACATATATAAAATTTTCATTATAGCACATGCAAGTGTTGCGGCTGCTCAAGAATCTAAGTGGAACCAAATTATCACATCCTAGTTCTTGAGCTGTACGCCGGCCTGGCTCTTCGCTGGGTTCCAATTGGCTAACAATGTCTTCGAAACTTTTAGTCGCTCGGTTGTATTGAAGGACTGTAGCTTTAATATATTGCTGGAAGTTGAGAAAATCCTAAGTGAGAGAATGTATTCAATCTCAATCCTTAGTGATAAATTGTATTCAATCTCGTGCTGAAGTTTGTAAGGCTCCAGCCAGTCGCTAATTTTGTTGCTTCTTTCTGGAAAAGAAAACTCAACTCACTTAAAACTTCCAAGATCTTAAGATCTAGCAAATCTTAGCATAAAAGAAAAAAAATTGATGAGGAATCAAATTTTTGTCTATTCTGAGAGCCAACTGCTCTGGTAACAGTTTTTATTGGTTCTGAAATGATACAATTTCTTTATCCACATAAACAGTTGAAAATAATCTTTAAGTTAAATATTTATAACATCATCATAACTTTTTCCTGATTGGTTAATCAAAAAAAGTTATTTCGGTCAAAACTCACACTGTAAATATCAAGTTACTGCAATATTTGTTTTCGTTGACATAAGCAAGTGTGGTTCCTGCGTAGCACTAGATGCCTTGAATATATAGCAATTGCCAATAAACAAAAGCTAAGAGTTCGCAAAATTACCATATGCAAAAATAACTATCAATCAGAATTATATGAAATTTGCGCTTTTGCACTTAATAAGTGTTAATAGCCACACTTGTGGGTCTGATGCAAAAACATTCGCGAGTTCCACGGGTAGCTTAAAGGTTACCAAAACCAAGTGTTATGACTGTTGGTTGCTCAGGTTTTCAGGTTTTCCCGTCAGAAAATCGGGGGGGGGGGGCTAAAATTTCAGTTTTAGTCAGTTTTGAATTTTGAGAATTTCTAAGTTTTTCCAGTTTTAAAAGATTATTCTTGCTGTTTGATAGCTCTTGCTTATGTTCAACAGTGGTGCCAACATCGCCGGCCCTGTTTTCGATTTTGGAAACACCATCATTGAATACTGGCGCCAATTTCGTCCGTTGAATTCGCCATGTGGCAGTTTAATGCTCGCTGATTGCACAAAACCATCGTTGTCTTTGAATATTTGAGCGACTCTTCCCATTTTGTTTTTACATTGTTTCACAGAATCATCTACGAACCAAACAAATTTTCCTGCTTTCAGCATTTGCTCAAGTTCTGTTGACCACATCCATCTTTGGTTCCATTGTGGAAGATATTCACGAGTCCATCTTCAAGTCATGTCGGCATAAAATTGAGCCGTTTTGAAGAATTTTTTTCATAATAGCACTCACTGAACGGCAAAATTTGTTCACTGGCGTTTTCTTGTCATAGCATGAAGTGATTTGGTGCGAGGGCTGTCAAATCCTCTGCGCCGTCACCTACAGCTGTCAGAGTTTGCTCTACAAGGCACATTGCTGTGCTGAGTACCTCGTCCACGAGGCTTCGGTTGTCCAAGTTTGCAATGATGACCTCCTTGCAACTTTGAACCAGTCTTTCTCAAATTCCATCAAATTGTGGGACTCCGGGAGTTGATTACCAGCAGTTTTGCATCCGTTCAATTTCACAAAAAGGCAAAAAACTGAAAAATGAAAAATTTAGTTTTAATGATAATCAATTCCTTGAATTTATATACGTTTACGATAAAATTGGTAGCTGTTTTCTATGCAGGTCGTGAAAAATGTTGAAAGTACCCATGAATATCGAAATAATGCTGAAGTGTAGCACTCCGACAGAATAAACTGAACTCTCTGATCTGCTTTTGTCAAACTGACCCAACAATTGGCTTACTGTTGACAGGAGGCTACTTAAGATATGCGATTTCTCGGGCAGAGAGACCCTACTTTTTATTTATGCCCAACTATAACCTCTGAGGGCGACTCCAACTATAACCTCTGAGGCTTTTTGTTAGACCTGATCAGAGTCCGAATAAGGCTTGAGATCGTGCCTTTTTTTCAGGCAATTTTGGCAGATATAGTAAGGGCTGGTTATACGCGTAGCTCGAGGTAGGTGGAAAATTTTATTTGCCTCAAAAAAGAATGAAAATCTTAAATATCACTTGCTTAAACTCTTGAAAACGCCAGCTGTAGTTTTATAAATCATGCTTGCCAAATATTAGTTCATGAGAAGTTCATCCGATAAGGTCATCCGAACTCTTAAGCCTCTTTTGAACCATATATGGTCGATGGACATACATTCCAAAATATGTTATTAAATTTACAAAGTTCTGTACAGTTTGACCTCTAATGAACTCTGGTTTGTAAGAGGTCATCGGGGTCAGCTTCTGTCAAAAGCCTCACACTTCTTGACCTCTGAACACACCGCGCGTAAATATCTTTCGTAAAGTACATTTTGTACCGCCAGAACATTCGAACTTCACTTCGAAATTGCGCGTTTGTGACGTAAAACACGCTGGGCGTGAACGAAACTGTAGCAACAATTATGAAATCTGCAATTGTTTTTGTCATGACCAGAAAATGGATGCCTAAATACAGATCAGCCACGTAGCGGAAAGTCGCGTAAAAGTTGATAATTTGAAAGCCGCCCTCAATCACAAGGGCAAATAACAAAAACACAGAATTCCACCCAAACATTCGGGTAATTGCCCGCTCGTAGAAAATATCATAACTCGAGCATTCGTCTGTTTTGGTTTCATAGCATCCGAGGGTGGCCGATTCTCGAATTTTGTAATAAAGAACCCCAATCACGACCGGACCAAACGCTAAAACAACCCAATTTATCCAATCCAGGGCTAAGATGAAGTACAAAGTCCAATTGCTGTATTCGTTGATCACAAATTTATCGATAAAAAGAACGCCTAAATTCTCGTACTTGAAACAGGTTACAGAGCCTTGAAGGAAAATTTCCAAAATGGTCGAGAACGCAATTACGTTTAACATCGGGCGAATGTTTTTGAATAAACGGGTAACTGGGCTTTCGTGGGCAGGTGAAACAAACGGAGCAAAAGTCGCGTAACGATTAAAAGCTGTTGCGACCACTAAATGCAAACCCGCCCTCGACATAAAAATGTAAAATATGATATAAAAAACGCAGAATGCTTTGTTTTGGGTTCCTAGCAAAAACGATGACGCGAAAAACGCCGAGAAGCAAATAACCGAATCAACTAAACCGTAAGAGAAAGCAATTTTGTCGGAATTGGTTTTAAGTCGTCGGTATAACCCATAACACCACACTATATGAGAGTTAGTGCAAAATCCGATAATACTTGTGAATAAAATAAGCCAAGTAAACGTTTCAGAAACAATACATTCGTGAGAAAAAGTTTTGTCTGATAGAAGTCGACAAGATTCGTTATTTCCAGAGAAAATTGAAATGTCGTTCGTGATATGAGGGATAGGGTAGGATTTTGAAATTCCGTTTGATGTGGTAACTTCGTTTATTTCGTTAACCGTCATTTCCGTTGTCATTTCATCAGATATAATTCAGTTATAAATAACTTATTTTTCTACCAATGCGATTTCTGTTTTAGCAAAAGTCAGTTCTTTGGGGTTAAAAAAGAACTAGCGACCTTTATCAATATCTCAAAATTTGAAACCAGAAAACAACTTGAAACCTATAAACAGCTGGCAAATAATAGCAAGCTGTTTGGTATTATAAAATGTTTGGTCTCAGTAATAATTTGTTATAATACTGAACAAAGTTCCTTTTCACTTAACCAAATTAGTTACAAGTACTTCTGGCAAACATTAAACTTATGATCTGAAGTGTATGAACTGACAAACAAAAGCTCAGATTTTGGTCTTGCGGCGATCGTTCTTATAGCTAACAGAGAAACTTTAGTTCGATTGTGTTCATGTTAAGACAAATAATAGACAAATAAAACGAGTCATTTTAGTAAACCGTGACTCACATAACAGCGTCGTGCGACACGAAAATGATGAACAAGCTATCAGTTATGTTGAATAAAGATTGATGTTTTTAACAGTTGAATGTTAAAACTGTTGAAACTGAGGAGTATAAATATTAGTCTAGACTTGAAATTTCGGATGTGATGTTTTTGTTTATTTATCAAGAAGCAGGCGACGCCTTTTGGAACCTACTTGCAGATTAATTATGTAGGTTCTTATACTTAACGCCAAGTCAGTATCAGTACTGGGCAAGTCTAATTCCAAGTTTAGTTATCAGTACTGATTCAGAGCTATGATCATAACACATTTAACACTTGTCAGACATGTAAGATTTGTTTTAAGTCTTGCCCAGTACTGAAAAACGAAATAAGACTTGGATTTTGACTCAGTACTGATATAGACTTGGAGTTCGGTACGGGGTTCTGGTTTAATCAAACTTTCTTGAAGTTTACAAATTTTTGCACCAATTGCCTTCAACTGCTCAATCAAACAACTTTTCCCAGTTTCGTTATAGAGATAAACGTTTGCTCTCAAGATTCGACTTGTTTCAATTTTGCATTCCAAGGTCCGTATCAGAAAGCGGCCTGATCATCAAATCTCTCAAATCTGTCAAAACGTAAAAAAACCTAGGAAAAATCCCTGCCTCTTAATTTTAGATAGGAAATAAATCCCCACTTAACTATTAAAGAGCATTTAGCGCGTTTGGCTATGCATTTCGGGCTATGACCGGGCTTAAGCAGCCAGTGGACTTAATATGAAGCTACCATAACCGAAAAAATCACGAACAAAATTCATATTTAAAAAGGGAGTTTATTTCCTTGGGATTTATTTCGTTGGGGGTTTATTTCGAATCTATAATTAAGTGTCTTTTTTTTCGTGGGGGTTTATTTCCTCTACCTTTTCAAAATGATAGTCTCTATTTCACGCTGCATGTAATTCAGAGATAGTTGTTGTACCGAGGCTGTTACTTGTGCTGTAGCAGATAAAAAGCCTGAAGAGTTCGTATCGAAGGAGCTAACGGCAGTTTTCCTCTAATGCTCGTCTAATTTTCATCTGAATCGAATAATCTTAGTTTTTTTAAATCGGTCAACTGATTCGAAAAATTTTGACCAAACTGAAAAAAAGACTAGCAGACTGCCCAAAAAGTCCACCGGTTGGACATCTGTTTTTCTTTGCACAGTTGTATTGTTCTAAAACATGGGTATGTGTCGACAGTTGCAGAATTATGTGATAAAAATAACAGGGGTTAAATCAATTTTTGCTTCCACAAACCAAAATGGGAACGCCTGACTAATGGTGCAGTAATTTAAGACATTCAGTTAACAAAACAACAACCCGGCACATTTGTGCTCAGATTTTTCCCATATATCTGGCAAATCCAATTAATTTATGGCTGGAATTTTCAACTGGGTCAAATGTTCTCTCAGTTAACTGGTTCTGTTCACAAATAACATTTAGTTGTTCAAATTATTGTGTGGAAAGCCTGAACTGATAAAAAAAACACTTTAGTTGGGTGTGCCGATCGAAATCAACAAGCAAGCAAAAGAAAAATAAAAGGACGGTTATTATCGTATAAGAACAGCAAGGGGAGACTCGGGAAAACGAATGATTTGTTCAATTTGTTCAATTTGTTCAATTTGTTCAATTCAACCAAGCGCAGTTGGATGTACAGTTACCATACAGTAGTGCGAACAAAGACTACTATGTTGATATGACCACTAACGCACAAGACAGGGACGAAACTAGCAGAGACCGAGAAAGCGAACTCAAATAATTGCTTGTCAAATATGGTAATCGTGAAATTACGGTCTTGGTGGATTCAAGAAGTGTCGTCAGTTTTGTCACTAAAAACGTGGCAAAGGATTTAGAGCCTTTTTTTGGGGAGTAGACGTAACAAATCCCATTCAGATAGAAAACTTCAAAAACTCCCGGATAACAAACTCTGTACCCTTTCTAGGAAAATCTCTTCAATTGGTTTGAGTGAGAGGACACGTGCATTTTATCGATATACCAGGCCCACTCAGCAGCTTCATCGGTTGTCACCTGTGAATTTGCCTTGTTTGAAATTCTACCAGGAATCTATCTCACAAGATTCAGAAGACGAGAACTTTGTCAATAGTAAGCATGATCTAAACGAAGACGCGCATGAGGAAGACAACTTAAAACAGAAAATTGCATCACTTGTTCCAGATCTTAAATCTCGTTTAGGTAGATCTAAGCACCACGTTGTCAAATGTAAGTTTAAGCGTAACTTCACCGCGTTCCACAAAAAAGGAGACGTTTACCCATCAATATACACCAAAACGAAAAACAGGAACTCAAAAAGCTAATGAATGCTGCGCATATACTTAAGCTTGACAGTTGCAGCGAACAACCCCGACTTTCAATACGTTCAAACGTGAGAAATCAATAAAACTATTTCTGGTTTTGAATGTAATTTACAAGACCATTCTCACAAATAGGTACCAAAAGCCGAGCCTTGAATGTCTTATGGATTCGATATGACAAGAGATTACTAGCGATGAATAAGAAGGCCCTGCATGGTTTTCTACGATTGACCTAAATTATCCATATAGCCAAGTACCACTGCGCCCAACCACAGCAAATCAATGTAACTGAATTATCAAAAGCGGGGAAGGCACTGGAACGTAAAGGTTTCTAACTGAATTTTAA
Organism: Convolutriloba macropyga; assembly: GCF_964194025.1. NCBI lineage: Eukaryota > Metazoa > Xenacoelomorpha > Acoela > Convolutidae > Convolutriloba > Convolutriloba macropyga. The sequence goes on along the minus strand of NC_134478.1, from coordinate 7,162,785 downwards.
TGACTAACAGCAATGCTCGCCAAACCTGTATACAAATGCTTACAATTGAATAATGCAAAATTTGCAAAAAAAACTCAATAAAAATGTTGCTTCGCCAAGCAAGAACTACCTTAGCTCGGCCGCAAGGTTTTGAAGTCTGGCATCTTGCCGACAGGTACGAAAACATCTGCAAACCCCGAACTCAAACGACCCCAAAAAGCAAAGCGATTAAGATCTTTCCTCAGAAGCGTCGATCAGGTCTCAAAAAATAATCTAGTTGTAGCAAAACTATGTAGCTCTTACGGAATCCTTCTGACATTCTTAACTATGTAAACATGGTCTGGCAATCACCAAAAAATGAACTTAGTAGGAAAGCAGCTCCGCAGAGAGTAAAATCAACCGATCGAGTTGTACCTTTCGAGTTCAAAACTGGAAACCTCGCTGGTAACAATTGGAGTTCGTGAAATACATCTCTCGTAGATCGGGCAAGCCCGCCAATTCAATCTCGAAACACGACGAAATGTTCGAAGTAATCCAAATAGATTCACATCAAGAAATGATAAATTTACTAGCAAGTAGGCAATAGAAAATTTTTTACTGAACAGAGGTCTTTCCAGGGAACACAAACCAAACGTAAACGTAATGGAAAACGCCACAGAGGTCGCCCTATAAAAGAAAAAACAATGTAATACCCTGGAAATTTCTCAAATTGGCTGAAAACATTCTTGATGCCGACCGCGCAAAGTAGTACAAAGCTTTGAAAAAGAGTACGAATGTGCATAAGAAAATTTTTAATGCGCATCCATTTAGCAAGAAAACAGAATTATCTCGTCAGACGTCACACGAACGCAACGCTAAGAAAAACAAAAGGCAATCACACGATGAATGAAATGCTCAGGAAAACCTAGCAAATGCAATGCTAAAAGATATGAAACGCAATCGGGAATCGATGGCAAAGCAAAGAAAATTGTTGCGCAATCGCACGACGTTTAAATGCATAAAGGCAATAGTATAACCTCTGCAAGTAAGATTTTTATTCTCGTAGGGATGTATCAGTTGATAAAAAAGAATCAGTTTTTGTGTTAACTACACGCTACGAAGCGGCTCAAAAGTAGACGTTCAACCCAGTACAGCAATCGAAAGTTTAAGTAGTCACGCACACTTAGAGCAATTGAACTTGCCATAGTTAAAAACTTCGATATTATACACGTTGCAAATTACTTTAATTAATCCATTTCAGCTAGTTCTAATTTGAGTCGTCTCGGACTAAGAAACTCAGTAAAAAATGCAGGTCAATTCAGATAACACACAAACTGGTGGATAATTGACCACAGCAAACTGCCCTAACTCAGAGGTAGCAAGCGCAAAAAATCAACGTGACAACTTTTTCAACGTCGAGAGCCCAGCTATTTCAGAGACAAGTCAATCCACTACAACCCTCACTGGTTCTGCCAAAAAATTTCTACCAAAAAATCCTTTAGATTCACAGACCGATTTCTACATCAAGCGACTGTTCAACTTCATCTGCTTATCCTCACTTACGAACGGGGCACAGTGCTCCGAGAAATAAGAGAATAAACTAAACTTAACAATAAGAGTAGATGTCATCGCCTCAGCAAGCTTGTCCATGCACGCTATAAGAAGTTGGGTATCCGAAATGCTTGCATCTTTGTCAACAACCCTTGCAATTCTCAACGCACTTAAAAAGTCCATTTTAGACGTTTTTCATGCTATTCATCCAGGACACTAGCGAATGACGACATTTTTATGAGCAATGAGAGCAATTGGAAGCGTAAAGACCTGCTAAGTGACAAGGAAGTACAACAGTAAAGCGCTCATTGGCAAAGCTGCAGAAACAAACACGAAACAACCTCGCACATTTGAGCTTAGCGCTAACTCTCAGTCTCAACCACGAAATTCTACAAGCAAACCAACTATTAATATTGCCCGGCAGATTGCAACAGCCAAGCGCGCAAAAATATCTAGAATGATTTTTTGAACTGAGGCCAGAGCGCGCCGGCATTGTAATGACTGCAAGCACAACGGCAACAATCAGTTTGTCAAGACTGAATGACACGGATTCAAAATCCGAATTAGTTAAGTATGAAACCTTGCAACAAAAGTGCAAACCATTCGAATCGATTGTGCATTCAACCCCCGTCTTAAAAAGATCCAACGGTTGTTCTAGCCGAACGAATGATGAAACATTCCGAGTACAAAAATCTAAGAAACTAGAAAGCAACAGCAACAATTCGCAAACAAATGGAAACACCTGTAGGTAAAGATTCCAAAAAGTGAAGTTTACAGAATGTGTGCCGCATTCGTGTGTCAGAGCGAAAATTTGTACCGTTCGTTTTAGTACCGAAGTCAGCCAAAGTGGGGAAATCTATCAAACACAAGATAACAACACAAGCCCATCAGCGCTATAAGAGACCTCGACGAACAGCAAAACTTCCTCCGATAGGTTACACAACTCGGCACCAGTTACCAAAAAGACATCTACCGTCAACCCCCAGAAAGAGTTCACACCAAAGCCGGTCTTGAGGTATGGAGAGGCAGCAAAATTACACGAGCTTTCCCTCTGAACCCAATGGCACGCCACCAGCAGTTTCGTCAACGGGTAGCCAATTGCCCCGTTTGTCCATCCAGCAACCATGACGCAACCAAGGAGTCGATTCTTGGGATCCAAATTCGATCGACAATTCCCCCGTTGAGAACTGGATCAAAACAGCGGAAAATCAGGAGAAAAAATTGCTTCCAGAAGCATTGCAACATGCACTAGTTTATCTCAAAACTTTAGCCTATTTTCATAAAATTTCACTGCATGGCTAAGTGAAAGTGATGGATATTTTTCTGATGTTGTAGCAAAGCTTCCCTCCTGTCTCAGGTTTGTAATATATGTTATTGAAAGGTAACCTTAGTGTCTGTAACTAAACAGGTGCTATATATTGATGCTTTGTATGAGAAACAGATTGAAACGACATGTTTGCCTTGCGTTAAAAGAACTTAGTCTTAATTTCTTTTAGTTTTCATTCGAAGGTTACGTCATCGTATTGATCTTATCGTAGGCGTCATCTACCACAAAAATAAAAAAAATCACATACAAGTAATATTAAATATTTAACGACCATCTAATAAAAACAAAGTAAACCAGTTAAAAATTGTGGACGTCCTTTGAAAATCTTTACTATCAATTCAAAGTACCCGCGTCAAAGTTTGGCGGCAAATTTTCGCAAGAAATGCTGTGAAATGCGGTGAGAAAAATAATTTTCACCGCGTTTTTCTTACATCTTTTTGCGCTGAAAAAAGGGAGTGCGGTGAATCGCGGTGAATTATTTACTTTCACCGCGCTCATACAAAAAAGAGACTTCCATACACGCTTTCACAGCATTTCTTACATTAATTTGCCACAAAATTCGAAGCGGAGACTTTTTGTAAGAAAGGCGGTGAAATGTGGTGAAATGAGTTGAAAAATTTGTTTTTTCACCGATTTCACCACAATTACCGCATTTCCTACAAAAATTCACCACATTCACCGCATTTTTTTTTTTACAAAAATGAACCCAAAAACCTCGACCCGTGTAATGGCATTCATTTAACAATCACAAAAATTTTGTTAAGTTTCTAACGATTATGAATAAAGATTTTGGCAACCGTTAACAATTGCTGAGTTCTTGTAAAAATAGTGACTATCACGTGAGAATAATAGAAGTTATCTTCGATGCATATTAGCCATATAAAGCGCCTGACTAAAATGTTAAAATTATGACAACTGTGAAATCGCATTGGCTAATAATTCAAAATCACAAAAATGTAAAATCTGAGAACTGAATTTGATTCTCTCGCTGTGATTGCAATGATAGTTCTCCGGAATTGTAATGAGCAACCTACAGGCTTCCCGTGTTCTAATGTTTTCCCGTGTTTTCGCTATTTAATGAAAAAGAACTAATGATGAAAGTTTTAAAAATTATTACAATTTTTGTTAAAGTTGAGAGAATCATGAAAAGACGCCTTCAGCAAAACTTAAGAAAAATTCAGTAAGAGTAATGACTTTCATGTATATATCACAACAATCATATGTAATTCAGGACATTGGTTTAGAGAACACGACTGTTTTTTAAAAATCGTGACAACCATTTATAGTTAACTTCCGTAAAAATTATGAAAGTCACATGAGTCCTATCTTGTCGAACCACATCAAACGCAAGACAGCAATGATGAAATCACGACAATCAAGTAAAAAAAAAGATTTGAGACATTTCAAAATTTTGACTATAACATAAAAATTGTGACAATTAAGAAAATTTCTTGGCAATTTTGTAATATTACGTCGATACATATGATGTAATAAAAATCAGGAGAGCTATGTAAAAATCATGACAGTTATCTGAAACTCATGGCTTATATTTAAAAATTCTAAGGTATGTTTGCAAGAATCATAACAATTATTTAAAGCAAAATCCATCATTGAAAATTCTTGACAACCTCATAAAAATTTGGACCAACATTTACTAATCTTGAATATCATGCATTAATCATGGCGATCCTAGAGCTATATATTGAAAAAGAACAAATGATAAAATACTTGTGAATTAAAATCACTCAAAAAATAGACATCTGAAAAATTAAATTCAAAATCCTAACAAAGCAAAGAAACTTAGACAATCATAAATAGTTTGTGCTTATACTGAAAACCTATGGAAATTATGTAAAATTTTTAAAATCAAACAAAAATATTGTGCATGAAATATGACAATTGTTTTAAATTCTTGTCGACTATCACGTAAAATTTGCGGCAATCATTTATATATATATATGTATATATATATATATATATATATATATATATATATATATATGATGAGTTATTTGGAAACTATCAATTTGGAAACCATCAATTATTTGGAAACCATCTTCTAAATTAAAAGAAATGCTATATAATTATTGCAGTCCTGTTACAAACAAAGATATATTATAATAACTTGACATCGAGTAAAAACTATGAAAATCATTTAAAAAATTTGACCAAAATAAGTTACTTAAATGTTTATGAAAAAAAAAATCAAAAATCTATGACAAAACACGAAAGAAATTTTTGATTATCTGACTGATTTTCTGTCTTTTTTAATCAATTTGACCAGGAGGGTAGTCCTTGTGACTTGGAAAGACACGCCAAGATCTTGCCAAAATCTGGGAGTCCTTTTTGTGGGTCTGAAACAAAATTTAGGAAATAGAAACTTTTGCGCAACTGCACTACAGCCAAATATAGTGTTGCTTGGTTTCGACTGCAGTTTGTGTCTAATTTGAACCTTTCGAAAAGAACTCAGATGACTTGAAAAACCACGCAAGATCTTTCCAAGATCTTGAAAATGGTAGTTCGATTCTTGGCAGATCGAATATCTTGCGTGCACTTGGAATAACTATTTTGAAATCTAAGATCCGGCGTGGACTTGGAGTGCATGGTGTGGGTCTTCGCACTGGGCAGTCATTGTTTTAAAAAGGACCATCATGTCATAGTTACGATTTTCGCGACAAAGTTGTAACGTTCATATACAAATCATAACAACCATCTCATTAGAGAAACAAAAAGGTTGTAAATATGCAAATCTATATAAAATTATGACACTCGTGAAGAAATCTTTCAGGATTGTAAAAAAGTTATTTAAATTTTTGTTCAAGTTGAGAGAATTATGGAAAAAGAATACAATCATGTAAAACTAAAGTAAAACTTAGTACGAATAATGAAAATCATTTTTATATCACAACTATCATGTAAAATTCAAGACATTCATTTAGAGAACACGATCGTTATTTAGAAATTGTGAAAACCACTTATAGTAAGACTTCCGTGAAACTTACGAAAATCACATGAGACGGTTCCTATCGAATTACATCAAACGCACGACAGCAATGATAAAATCAAGATGATCAAGTAAAAATTTTCGAAAGCATGTCAAAATTATGACAATATCTGAAAGTTATGCCTCAAATGTAAAAGCCAAGCCATTTATGCAAGAATCATGGCAATCATGCAAAACAAAAAGAACCGTCGAAAACTCTTGACAACCTCATAAAAATTTGGACTACTAACTATTAATCTTGAAGATCATGCAACAATCACGGCGATCCTAGAGAAATCAAGACAATATTAGGAGAACATTGGAAATATTCATAGAATCTTTTGCTATCACGTAATAATTTTGAATGCCGTGCAGAAACAATGAAAATAACTAAAAGATCTGACTAAGATTTAAAGAATCTTTACTTATATGAAGTAATCAAGACAGTTATGTAAAAACCATGAAAATTTTTTGAAAAACGCAAAAATCTTGTGAAAACCAAGACAATCTTCAAAAGCAACAGTCATTTACATGTAGTGACAATCAAATTAAGGTCCTGAAAATCAAATAAAATCCGTCAAATTTGCTAAATATCATGAAAATCACCTAGAAATCTAGAAAATAATATATAAAACAATCCTGAAACAATATTGGTCATCGAATAAAATTTATAGCTCATAATAAAATTACCAGGTATTGAATTCCAAAAGCCAATCAACTCGAAGTCACACTCGTGGAACCAAGTCAAGCAACGCATGCAAAAGTATGGAAACGCCTGCTTCTAAATTATTCTCCGACATTAAAACAAATAAGGAATTATTAAAGAAGTAGTTCCGGAAAGGGCAATGTAATTTGGTGGCGTGAGGCGTGGCCACCCCTTGGAATCAAGGCACTAAGGTTTGTCACTAGATTGTTTGTCGGACCCGACTAAACCGCTAAGTCTCAAGAATTAAAAACAGTATTAGGTTATGCAACGAAACCGACCACCCATAAATATGTGTGCCCCAGACCCCTAACATGTTAAGATAGGTTCAATAACACTGCGAGATATCAATGACGGCCTTTAAAATCAGAGTGTTTCGCCATTTTGATTTCGTAATAACTCGCCTTTTTAGATTGTTTTATAATCACTCGGGTGTAAAGTCAATTTGACGTACAACCAATGTATTAAAACTCTGATTGATGTGACTATAGGAAACAAAACATAGAAAACATAGGAAACAAACGATTCATACTTGAGAGAAAAAAGGAACACGGTCAGAGATAGGCCACGGTCGTATTCAGTTTTAGCTGAATTTTCTAGATTCTTTCAAGTGAAAAATCATATTGAGTGAAATGTGCCACTTCTCGCTTATAAAGCATTTTATAATGCTTTTTGTTTTTTTATTTGTGCAGTTGTGTGAATGAACGATAAAATCATGAAAATTATTCTTCTTTTTCTTAAAAAAGAAAAAGATAAAAATAATAAAAAGTTTTTCTTTTTCTTCTCCTTCTTCTTCTCCTTCTTCTTCTTCTTCTTCTTCTTCTTCTTCTTCTTCTTCTTCTTCTTCTTCTTCTTCTTCTTCTTCTTCTTCTTCTTCTTTAGCTCTTAAGTACTTCTAGATGCTGCGGTACATCAGCTGTATACTATTTACTCTTCTGTTAAAGTGTTCATTAGTTGTTTAAGTTCAAAATCGATTTGCCTAGCTGGTTAATTCTTGTTTATTTGGTGCAACATAAGGTACAAAATGTTTAAATTATGAGTATGAAGAGGACACATTTGTCAGGTTTTTGCATGCTTTATCTATGTTTGAATTTTCTCTGCCCATTGTTTAGTATATGCAGTTTATATTTAATTTTTGTAACCATAACTCAAAGTTTGGCTATATCTATATTTTAAGAATTACAATATGTATGACAGTTTGCTGCTTAAAATAGTTGTAGAAATAATTTCTGAAACCTTGTGCTTGTTTATCTATAGAACACGTTTATGTAATTTATCACTAGTCCTTAACTTCTCCTGAATGTGTTTTTGTTTTTTCTTTCCGAATTTTTTTTTGGTAAGTTTTTGAACCTTCTCGAGAAATTTTTAATTAGCGGTTAGTCACTCCAGTTAAATTAACACATATTTTTGAAATGTTCTCTCATCTCACTTTTTTCAAAACTTCTAGACACGTTTAACTGCATTTTTCAGTGTTTTCTTTGTAATGCTCAATTAAATTTAAAAAATCTGAGAAAAGTATTCAATTTCCTTGGTGAAAACTTCTGCAGGTAAATTTTTATCACTTATCGGAAGATCCCTTGCGCTTTCAAATTTTTACGCATATGTCAAACCTTAAAAGCCAAATTAATTTGTCTATTTTGCCTCTGGAGTGTTGAAACAGGCAAAGATTGGAGAAAAATTGCACTGAAAATAAAATAGGATAGGATAAGGTACTTAAAACACGATTCTTGCTTTTAAAGTTATTAGATGTGTTGCGAAATAAATTGGAATGACAGTAGTCGCCATTTTTGATGACAATTTTCAAGCTCTACATCAATTGTCAATTTTTTGTCGATTATTAATTTTTAAGCCCAGAAAACAACAGTTGGCTTCCAGTTTAATGATATTTGCATTATAATCAGATTGCACAATTGCGGCTCATCTTTTGTGAAAAAAATTACTCCGGTTTTTTCCGTGTTCAAGGTCAACATATTGTGTTCATTTAATTATCGGTTTTGTGAACACTGCGGAAATTTTGGGAATGTCTTTCTCTGTTTTGGAATGGCATATATTACATGTGTCAACTGAGCATTTTAGAATTTTTTGCGTTTTTCGTATTTTCCGGGAAATATTTAATTTTTGGTATAAAAATTAGTTGCAAGAAGACTCTCCTTTGAGGGAATCTATTTTTAATTGACACCTGATTTAAATACATGATACTGTTTTTATTGCTTTGTTTTCTATTAGATGGAAACAATTTTAGCATAATTTTGGAACCCATGCCAAACCTCCACTTTGCAAATTTGTGCAAGACACTTTGTAAGAAATTGAGTTGAACGCTTTTGGTAGATCCAAAAAGTACTAATAGGAGGTTCATTCTGCTTTGATGGTCCCTTCAGTTAAGAAAATGACAGTATCAGTCAACAAATTTAAAAAAAAATCTGAAATGATTCTTTTTTAATATCTTATTTTTTTAAATTTGTTCAACCATTCGGTGGAGTCGTAACTTTTCGAATATTTTAGCGAGTGTTATTG
>NC_134478.1:7002065-7153549 GCF_964194025.1 Convolutriloba macropyga | reverse complement strand
CGAAAAATTGATCTCAACCTGCTTCAAAGTTGAACTTTGACCTTTTTAAAGTTCGATAGCTTCGCAAATTTATGGGACTATTCATATCTAATTGCATTTTCAACCGCTAACAAGATGAACGCTAACACTCTAGCCACTTTGATGATCTATTTTCCCGGATACTGATATCTCTTAAAACTTGTTATTATACTATCAGTTTCAGCTGCCTTACCAGAGGCTCTCTAATTGTGATGCTAGACCGTTCATTTGTAGTCATTGTTGCCCCTATAAGGTAATATTATTGCAATAAAATTAAAATCTTTGTACGTAAACTAACCTTAAAGTAAAGTTATTGTAACATTTCTCCAGTTTAGACGTGCAATTATTAAAAGAGGGTCCTCAACCGATATCAGGCATGGAAAAAAAGACTGTCTTGGATAGATTTTTGGTATCAAAAGAATGTCTGGACTTCAACAGTTTCCCATTACCATGCAGAGGCATACCCAAATCGTCAAGGGCAGATATGCCCGATGCGTGTATCTCGTGTTCGTTTTTACTATGTTAATACATTGAAAGTGGAACAATATTGCGGAAAATAGGTACTTTAGCCGAAACCGGCAAAATGGAAGGGAATATCGTATCCCGTTTTCGCAGAAGTGTCCTAATTTTAGCCGCAAAATGCATGTACAAACTTAATAACCTATTTTTCGCGCGAGTTGTATCACGCATCCGCTCCATTTATGTATCAATTTTTTCGCACACAATGTAGCTCGATTTTGTATATAATCCGCAACTAAGCCTAACTTAATTACTACTTATTTAATTAAGCCTAACTCATTACTACTAGTAGTACTTTATTACTCCTTTATTACTACTTATAGAACTTTATTACTACTTTTTACTACTTATTAGTTCTATTTAATACTACTTATTAAAATTGGCCTGTCCCACATTGATATACAAAGTCTTTGATGTGCGAGGGATTTTTTGGAAAAAAATCAGTTTTTGTGGTTGCATGTATTTAAAGCATTTTGAAGCTTTGAAAGTTTCAATTGAATCTTTATTAAAGTGCTTATTGCATGCTCAAAATGCGCGCGAATAATAGATACCTATATTGAGCGGAAACGTGCTACAGTATTTGTTACCTACTTTTCGCACCGAATGTTCTATTGTTTCGCAAAATTGGCAGAAACCATTTTGCGAAAAGTAAGACACAAAGGATGTCACCTAAATTCGTTCATTGTATGTAACTAATATTCGAACCAATTTTACTAAGGCGGAAATTTTGGGGTATATCTCTGCATCGTAATGCCTTGACTTTGACTGGAACTAAAACAGCCGTTCTCGAATTTGGTCAGGCAATAAAACGTGTCCTGGAATTTGGGTGGATAAATAAAAAAAATCATCGAATTACGCTCACAACCGTAGCAATGTTTTGTTTCTAATTTGCTTCAAGACAACGGACAAGTGGCGCAATTGGTTAACCATTGAAAAGGGTTGAAGAAGGGCACGAGGTCAAACCCAGGTGTTGGCGAAGCATTTTAGTTTGACTATTTTTTGTATAAAAAAATGACTGGTCATATGAAAATTGTTCACCATAGATTTCACTGGGGTCCTAGACCGTGTAACATAATTCAATAATTAAACCACACCTGGAATTGAGATATTGAGATTTCTTTTTAAAACTCCATGAAATTCCAGGCCTAGACGAGGGCTATCTTGACATCAGCAGTAAACATTAATTTAACTTAACTTGTTTCGAGTAAATTTAATTGAGTGGATAAAAAGTGATGTCAAAATCGTACAGTAAGGTTAACCTACACTTCCTACTCACTCAACTCTTTTAGTTCAATGAAACTTAGATTTAAAAAAATTAACTCTTTTGTTTAGTTTTTTACAATTGTTTTATCTTTTATAATAACAGTAGTAGATCTGACAGTTTTACATCACTTTTGTAGCAATTATATAAATTTCTATCAACCAATCCCAAAAGATTCATGTTTCTTCCCGTCAATTGTTTTATTTGTAGCAGTTTTGGGGTCTTTCTCGTTATAGCCCCAACAACCCCCCCCCCCCCAGCTTCGTGGTCAAATAGCCTATAGCCCCCCAATGATGGTAATTATACCAAAATGGGGGCTATAATTTCATGGGGGCCATAAATGGGAAAGACCCCAGTTTTGTGTTAAACGGGAAAAAGTACAATTAAAACTTTAATTAAATCCCCCCTTTATTACTTCAGTTTTCCCCACTTTTGCATAACATTAATAACTTTAGATTAATTTTAAATTTTGTTGCAGTAAATCTTGTTTCTCAATTTGCTGACTAAAACTATCAATTTCAAATTCTAAACGAATTCACTTGAATTTGCTCCTTAAATTTTATTTTGAACTCAATAAAGTTGAATTGTATTTTGTCTTATTGAAAGTCTTATCTGAAGTTTCTCTATCCTATAACTCTTGTAATCACAAACCTTTCAATTTATATAATAAAAACGACTATCGTGTCAACTTGGAAATATTATGAAATCTTTGTTCTGAAATAACTTAACTTTCCTCGATTCTTTTGTCTCCCAAATTATCTCCCCTTTTTTCGGCTATGAATCGTTAATATATTACAACTTTCCTGTCAAACAACTTAAATTGAAATTTATTAATGACTTTAGTTGTGTTTCCAGACAATTCAAGCTAACCACCCGCCAAACCCTCTCAGAGTAAAAAAAATTATTCAAAACATATCCACGTAGCTGAATTGAAAGTGGATTATAAATTGAGTCAGTGATATAGGAACTAGAAAAACCTTTGGTGCAGTTAGATTGCAACCAAATAAATTAATTCGTTACCATTTGCATTACAAATTTCATCGGTACGTTTTCAAGGACATCAAGTCGAATGGCCGCTGAAGGACTATCGCCTGTTTTAAAGCGTTACTAAGTACTTTGAAAAACAGCAATTGAATAGGTTCTTTGGAGCATTGCATTATATAGATCAATACAACTTGGTTGATCGCGACATTACAAAAAAAATTAATTGATGTTTCTTTTGAAAAGAAAAATAGAATTTTCAATTTTTAAAATTTTTGTGTCCATTTCCAAATTAACTGTGCCAGCGGATCAGAATTAAAGTGTAGTAAGTTTTTCAGATTTTATATATTGATATATACATATATTTATATACATATATATATATATATATATATATATATATATATATACATATACATATACATATATATATATATATATATATATATATATATACTTATACATACATATATATATATATATATATATATATATATATATTTATATATATAAGTATATATATATATACATATACATATACACACATATATATATATATATATATATATATATATATATATATACATATATTTATATATATATATATATATGTATATATATATATATGTATATGTATTTGTATATATATATATATATATATATATATTTATATAAGTATATATATATATATATATATATGTATATATATATATATATATATATATATATATATATATATATATGTATATGTATGTATATATATATATATATATATATATATATAAATATATAAAATCTGAACAATTTACTACACTTTAATTCTGATCCGCTGGCACAGTTAATTTGGAAATGGACACAAAAATTTTAAAAATTGAAAATTCTATTTTTCTTTTCAAAAGAAACATCAATTAATCTTTTTTATATATATATGTATATAGGATTCCAGATCCTTTCAAATAACTGTAGGAGATTTGTAATTACTGTTGTGTCCATTCTAGCAATTGTACTGAAAAGGGACAGTTTCTTTATATTTGTAACTGTTTGCTTTTCTAGAATTGGCAGCCTTTTTTTCTCTCTTCTGCCAGCATAAACTGCTCAATTTCTATGTGTTAAACTAATATTCAATGTTCAATGGTTGTGAGACTTGTAAATTCCTTGAGCTTTTTGTAGGAAAAATCAGCACATTAAAAACATCAAATTCAGAAATAGAAACAGTTTGGTTAGCAACAAAAAAAATCTGAGGAAGAATTTCTGCGACTCCAAAACACAGAATCAAATATTGGTACATGGGGCAAATGAATCGTTTATAATTTTTATAGTAAATTTCTGTGTGATATAACAAAAAAGAAAACAAATAATAATAATGAAAATTCTCGTGTGATATAAGATGGATATGATGGATTTCTTGCACTTCTGTTTGAGAAAACTGTGCATGATCTTCGAACAACATTTAGTTTCATTAAATTTTCGGAAAAATTTTGCCGTCTGTTGATTTTCTGACAAAAAGCTAAGCAATTTGCTAGTCAATCCGAGGTCATAATTGGCTTGTTTCTGTGCAAACATACCGTCTATATTAGTGTCTTCAGGATAAAGTAATTAGCTATTGTTTTTTGGTGTTTGATTATTTATGCTGGAAAAACAGAGGACCAAAAACTGATTCTTGCAGTACACCGTGTCCTATTTCTTTGAGAGTTGGATTCTTTTGAACCATAAACTACCAACTTTTGCCTATTCACTAGATAAAATTTTAGAAGAGTATGCAGAGGTCGTCTAAGGCCACGCTGATGTCACTTGTCTAGTAAGATATCGTGATCAAAAGTGTCGAAAGCTTTAGATAGATCAAGCAACATGCAGTAGGCAGGTTATTTTATTGGTGTCTTTGCAAATGTTCAAGTGTATCTGCAGGATCATTTACAGTTGATCGCTTACGCAGAAAACCCAAGTGTCTATTTGAGGGAATGTTATTTTTGATTAGGGAACTCAGTAACTGACTCTGAATCAATTTTTCAAATAACTTCCAAAAATCAAAAGAAGAGATACTGGTTGGTAGTTGCCATGGTAAACTTTCTCACTAATCTTTAGACTGGGACTACCTTAGCTGCCTTAAGGCAATCATTAAATTGCATTCTTTTATCATCTTCTAGAACATTATTTTGAGTATTTTACAGAGTACTGGGTTAAGTGCTTTTATTAGGCAATTAGACAGAAAGAAATAATCAAATTTCTGTTGTTCTTCAAACATGTGGGTGGGTTCTTTAACACCAGACACAATGAATGCTCTCTTGCTAAATTTTGCAGATCAGGTCCGATTAAATTTCAACACTTCAACTGCTCTGGTTCTAATATTGGTGAATTTGTGTTATCTGTTAACTTCCTCCCTGAACTTAAACTTTTGATGTATATGAAAGAAATCATGCGATCTTCTTTTGCAAAGTATCCGTTCAGTCGGGACTTTTTACCTCTCTCGTCATTATTTTGACCTTAGTATTTTGCTCCCGTGTTTTTTTAAGTTAGTGCTATCATTCGACTTCCACATTTCTCTCCAAAAGCATCGTTTTTTGCTGTTGGATTTTTGATATCATTGTCAATTCCTGCAGGCGGTATCTCGGATGCATTGTTTAAACTCATCGTATTGCATTCTGTCAACTGCTTTCAAAATAGGTGCAATTAAATTGATTTTCCGTTTTGGAAAGTTTTCCCAGTTTCCTATTGTTGCAGTTTTATTGTTTGCCAGTTCTACCCAACGGTGGTCACCGGATTCCATTGGCGCTATTATTATGGTGTTGTGATCAGGGATGGTTGCTTAGTGCTTCTGGTTTAAAATTGTTGATCGAAAACACAAAATGAACAGTTGAATTTGTTTGTTTTGTTTTATAACATAACACATAGGTGTATAGTTCGTCACATAAAGTTGCAACGGTCAAAAATGGAGCTTCGAAAAACTCTTTGCATGCATTTGAACAACGAAAAATTGATCTCAACCTGCTTCAAAGTTGAATTTTGACCTTTGAAAAGTTCGATAGCGCTGCAAATTTATGGGACTAACCATATTATGGGACTAATCATATCTAACTGCATTGTCAACCCCAAACAAGATGAATGCTTACACTCTATCCACTCTGAAGAGCTATTTTCCGGGATACTGATATCTCTTAAAACCCGGGTCGAGGTGTCACCGCCATTCAACGCAAAATTATTTAAGATAAGCGGTTAATGCGGAAATTTTTCAAGATAAGCGTTGAATGCGGTGAAATTACATAAATCATGCGATGAATGCGGTGAAAAAAAATTTTATCGCCTGGTAGCGCTGCAATTACATAATTTCACCGCTGAATTTAGCGGTGAAAATACATAAATTCACCGCTTCGAAAAAAGTGTCCAAATCATGTAAGATAAGCGGTGAAGGCGGTGAAATTACATAAATCAGGCGGTGAATGCGGTTAAAAAAACTTTATCGCCTTGTAGCGCTGAAATTACATAATTTCACCGCTCAACTTAGTGGTGAACTTACATAAATTCACCGCTTAGAAAAAATAGTTAAAGATGTTTGAGATCAGCATAGAATGCGGTGAAATTAAAGGTGAGTGTGGGAGGATATGTTAATTTTGCCTTTCCACTAAAACTACCCCTTAATCCTACGTCTTTTTGACACTTTTTTCTTAGCGGTGAATTTATGTAATTTCACCACTAGAGTAAGCGGTGAACTTACAAAAGTTCACCATATTTCACCGCTAAAAATTGCAAATCTTACAAAAAATTCATCGCGCATGTTTTGCAGAAAGTGGAGTGAATTCGATTTATATTCAAACAAAAAATAATAGAATTTAGTGAGATATGGCGCAATGGAAGAAGAAGTGGATGACATGCAGGAGTTGCGAAGTTCGGACCCTTGTAAGGGCGGTAAAATTACAAATTTTAGCGGTGAATTGTGGTGAATTTTTGTAAGATCACCGCTTAGTCAAGCGGTGAACTTACATAATTTCACCGCATTCACCGCATTTCACCGCAAAATTAAGTACAAAATTTGCGGTGAAAAGACTAACTTTTCATCGCTTATCTTACATATTTTGCATTTTTTCTCGACCCGGGAACTTAATAAAACTCTCACCATTTATTGTACTATTTGTTTCAGCTGCCTTAACAGCGGCTCTAATTGTGATGCTAGACCGTTAATTTGTAGTCAATGTTGCCCCTATAAGGTAATTTTATTGCAAACAAATTAAAATCTTGGTACGTAAACGTACCTTAAGGTAAAGTTATTGTAACATTTCTCCAGTTTAGACGTGCAATTATTAAAAGAGGGTCCTCATCCGATATCAGGCATGGAAATAAGACTGTCTTGGATAGATTTTTGGTATCAAAAGAATTTCTAGACTTCAACAGTTTCCCATTACCATGCAGAGGCACACCCAAATCGTCACGGGCAGATGTTCCCGATGCGTGTATCTCGTGTTCGTTTTCACTATGTTAATACATTGAAAGTGGAACAATGTTGCGGAAAAAAGGTACTTTAGCAGAAACCGGCAAAATGGAAGGGAATATTAAGACGTGTGCTGAGGTAGGGTTACCTTGAGAGGTTACTCTACTTCTGTTTTATGGAGTCTCAAGAATATAGTACAATCTTAAGGCTTACCTGACTAATTAAAGTTCTAGATCTCTAGTCTGTTACTCTTCTATCTGAGCTTCAGCAGACAGTGCACCGGCCGAAATGCTAAAGTCTAACGTATATCTCAATACTAAAACAAGAGCGGAGTAGAGAGAGAAATATACTTTATTATTATATCAGGTCTGACTGGTACCGACTAAAGGGGTAGCGTGTTGTGTTACCAACGGGTAAACAATTAAACATTAAAAGGAAAGGTATTTCCATAATTTTACCCAATCATGGTTGAGTATTCTAGTTTATATTTATTAACATAAGTAAAGTCTCTAAATCCTTTCGTTGGAAGTCTTCACTGACTCCATCTTTCCGCGTTTTAGAGTTTTTTGAAAGTCTTCTATACTATGGATTGATTTGTCTTTATATCTCTCTGAAGATTTTTTCTTTCTTTTTTGAGTGTGTTGCTTGGTGATCGGTTTCGTCAAAGAGTAAAGTCAACAGACATAGGTTGTCCACGAAGCAAAGAATGAACATCAACAACCACAAAAGTATCTATTCCAGTACCACGTCCAGTGGGTGGAGATCCTTTTGGACAGCTCCAGTGTCGATGTGTTGTGGCGCTCCTGATGTCCGGTGACTTACCTGACTTACCTGGTTAATATTGTTAGTTGTTAAAGTGTTTAATAAATGTTCTGTGTTACTACCTATAATACGTATTGAACATGTATTATGTCCTTTGATGTCTCCTGAAATCAATAGTTATTCTGATGCTATTAGTTCTGACGAATTGTATGTTTTGCGTTTGTCGTATCTGTAAATTTTTTGAAGGTTACAGATCTCGCTTACTTTCTTTATAATGGGTACATGCAAAAATGTCCCAATTGCTGATTCCCATTAACGGTTGTTTCATCATTGTTTAAAAGATTTGCCGGATACGATACAGTCTTCCAAATAATACCTTTATTTCCTTTTGGAGGAAAAGGATTCATAGGATTTGTTACAAAAATAGATGTTAGTTGTTACTATTGTACTACATGTGATTGCATTGAATGTTTAAATTATCGTTTTAAAATATGAAAAGTTGAAATGTGAAAATTTCGAATTGTGAACAATCTTAATATTTTGTTTGTTTTATTATTTGTTATTTTCGTCTGGAAAGTATTGGTGATTGTAGGTTAAATACCTTGTCTACAATATGTTATGTTCTGTTTTGGAAGATTCTATATGTATTGTATGTTAAATCAAATAGTTATTTTAATCGTATTGTCATGTTTTGACTCATAGTGTTAGTCAGTGACTTTGCATGTAATCTATGTTAGTATAGAATTGTGCATGTGTGCGAGTACACTTTACTATAGTGTGTTATTATACACTGTGTTACTCATTTCACTTAATACTAATACTTTGTTCTATTTTTGTTTTCTTTTTATTTACAAAATTGCATATATCTAACTATGGAAAACTTTGCATATATACATGTATACAAGTAACTAAGAAGAGGGGTTGAAAGATAAAGTAAAATTTTTTTTTTGTTTTTTAGAGTTTATTACACATTAAGTGTCGTAATACTATAAATGGGGTTCACCTTTAAGGATTGTTTGTAAAATGGGTATTCGTACTAACATTTATAAAATATTTACTGCACGTGAAATATGCAGAGGAACATCTATAGTCAGATGTATAGCAATAAGTATTCATGACAATGTTACAATACAATTGTTCGGAATATTACAAAATTTGTTACTACATTGAAGATTGTTACAAATCAGAATTTGTTATAGTCTCTCTGTTTGTTTAGGGTGATTTGTTCGATCCCTATATTGTTGATATTCTTTGATGAAGTGATCATCCTTTGAAAGAAAGTGTGCCACTAGATCAGTTATTTCCTCTAGTGACACTTCTGTTATTGATGCTTTTACCGAGTTGCGTATTTCTTTCTCGATATCTGAAGTCTTGCGTTCATTGTTAAAGTGTATTCTGTTCAGGACAGCTCTGTTTGTTACGCTGCCTTCCAAGTGGTAAGTGTGATATTCTTCACACTGTTCTAAGGCTTCTATAGGTACGATGAGCGGTCGTTCGGGCGCTTCCTTAGGTTGGAAGATATAGTAATTCTTTACCGGGTCGAAATTACGGAGTGTTCCAATCGTGTATTCCCATTTGAGTTTGTATCCATAATTAAGAAAATAGGGTGACGTTAGTTGATCGTTTATGTGTACATAACTTTTTGTAGTGTTCTTGTTCTTGTCTCGTAAAAACGTATAGTATTTTAAATTGTGAACTAGCTTTGTTTCATGTACTCTGTAATTATTGTTCTGGTCATCCTTTGGTGTCGGATGTAGGAAGTTGAAGCTTAGTTGAAAAATCTGGTGGTCAAAAACGCTGTAAGCGGAAAGGCCTTGTGATGCCTTTGCTACGAGATTATCAAATGTACATGTTATAGGTATTCTAAATTCATAGTCGTAGTCGTGCAAAAAACGTTCTGTGAGACTGCAAAATTGTTTCAAAATTGGATACGCTGTCTGATGGTACTTATCGCGTCCCATATTTTTGGTGCTACGTTTAACTGTATTTGTGTTCTCAGAGGGTAATGGTGGGAAAAAATCAGAAATACGATCTTTCAGGTTGTGTAACGGTGCCATTACAAAGTTATAGTCCCGTGAATCGAATGGCATTTCAAACCAGTTACGATAGCTTAACAGTGGGTTATAGTTGCTGTTATGGGGATTGTTCAGTGTTCGGGGATCTTTGTCTTGAAACCATATTGTTTCCATGACTGTTGCTGTAGGGGATTGTTCGTTAGTATTTTGGTGGAAAAATGATTTCCGACTGTTGCTTCGGGGTGTTACGGCGTACGGGAAGCGTAAATTGTTCGGTCTAATATGTGACGGATATCTATGTGATATACGTTGTTGAACGTGATATTGCGGTAACTCGTGTTCATTATCGCTTGGTGGAGGTGGTCGTACTGGAAGTGGGTAATTAAGTAAAGGTGGCGAGTGGTATACTGTGTTTAACGTGTGATTGTTACGTGGTCTGTTATTCTGATAACTATGTATGCTAGTACTAGTTCCTTGTTCTGTTACATTTGTTCTATGGGAAAAGGAATCTTGATTACGTTTATCTGTTTGCTTTCTCTTTGTTACTTGTTCTTTTATAAACTGAGCAATCTCTTTGGGTGCAGGTTGTTTCAACGCTGTCTGTGTGTGTTGATCGGGAGTGGCGCATTCCACTTCGACTCTCATAGTTGTTATCCTGTCGTTTGGGTTGTCGAAACGATCCTCTGTTTGCGTGCTACAGTCAGAGGCATTATCACGAATTGTTCCTGGACTGGAACGTCCTGATCCGGAACTTAGTTCTCCTTCCTCAACATCGTAGCTGAGGGGCGAATCTGCTCTGTATGGGTTCTCGGGTTCATAGTCCATTTTGTGTGCCATTTCGTCTCTTGTTTGCTAAAAGGTAATTCAATTTGTTACATATTCTTAACTTTGTATTAGTTACAATTTTATTGTTACAGGTGTATATATGAAACGTTGTTCATTATCAGTGTTATCTTTGTTACTATCTTTTATCAGTTACGCAGTTACTATTCATTTGTCGGTATTATGTTTTTTGAAGACAATGTTCATTCATATTCGTACAAGGATATAATGGTTAGTACCAATGTGTTGTTTGTTATAAATGTAATAGGTTTACATGTAATTTTACAGATATCTGTGGAATATGCTAAGTGTGGTAAGTATTAATACAATAAAATACAAAAAAATATATGTAATTAGTGAATAGTATGTGGTTTTGGAAAAGTAAAGAGAGTGTCTATTAGTAGAAAAGAATGTCTTTGCAGTAGTATAAAACATGTTAGTTGTTCCTGATTGAGTGCAGATTTACACTTCATATGTATCTGCCGAATGAAAAATATGTGACTTCATTCGTGTGTGGTTGGTCATCATTTTTCAGAATATCTAAGCTATGACAGCGGTTATGCATTTTATTCGCTGCTAATTTCAACTGATTGAAATCTATAGGTGGAGGGTATTGTATTTCTATTAGTTTTACTGATGGAATGAGGTTTTGTTGGTTTGTTGATGTAGATGATGGTTGCGGAATTTCGTATGGTGTTGTTTTATTAATACTTAGTGGAGGTTCATATGAACTTCCCTGAAGGTTGATGATTGTTGTTGTAAGTTAGGCGCACTAGGGATGGGTGTTATATGTGGTGTAGTAATTGATGGTGCTTGAGGTGTATTAAAAGATACATTATTTCCTAGACATTGATATGCAGGTGGCGGAGTGATTAGTTGTGGTGATAGTACAGGTAGTTTGTTTTCAGTTATCGTTTCTAATGGTTCAATTTTTAATGGTTCTTGTTTATATTTTCTTTCTGGCAATGGTGGTTTTTGTTTCTTCGGTGGTGAATCTATTGTCCGTAATTGTAGTCCTTTATCTGTTCTGCGAATAATTTTATTATAGTGTTTATAATTAGTGTCAATATAAACTTGTGATGGTTTATCATTGTCGTTGTGATCTGTTATATGTGTTATATCTGAAGAGTGTCCTCGAAAAATGTTCTTCCGTGGTTTATTATGTTTGGTATAATGTGAATAGTTCTCGTCACTATCGTGACTATTTTCTTCTTCTTGAATTTGTGCGACTAGTTGTGTTAATGTCTGTGAGAATATACCAAATATTCCTGTTAAGAGTATTTTTGTAATACTTGCTTGTTTGCCAATTGCTTTATGAATTGCAAAAGCGTTGTAGAATTTTTATATAAGATTTGTTAAGAATAGTATAATGCTAATCATGGCGTATATGATTGCCAGTTTTTCTAAGATGTACCATGGCCAACCAAAGATTGATAATATCTGTTCTTTTAGCCATGCTCCATCAAAAATTTCTTTCCAGTTTACACTAGGTTGGTCGATTTGGAAGTTATATCCATTAAAATTTAGATCTTTTAACCATTTTAGTGATTGTTCATAATTTTTGTATGTTTGGAGTAATCCGAGTTGTTCAAGTTCTAGTAATTTTTGTGCATTTGCTGATGTAGCTTCCTGTAATGGTTTTTCGCGGTCTCGCATGTATTCGTGTAATAAATCTCGTTTTCGTTCTTGTATTAATTGTTCTCTACTGTATATTCCTTTTTCTATCAAACTTGCTTTACTAAACATGTTGTCTAGTACTATTTCTTCAGGTGAAATAGTGTTCAGTATTGTTTCAACTTTTACAGGGTATGGTGTAACTCTGTATCTCGCTGTCCCTTCTGTGTCAATTGATATTAACTGATAAAAGTTACTATGCGAACATGGGACTTTTTTCGCCCATAAGTATGTTTGTCGTGTTAATTAGTGTACGTATTGTACTCTGTTTTTGTATAGAATTGGTATTTTGTCATAACATTCGCGTGTTTGCGGTACATATAGAGGTGATGATTTTTTTGCGCATTTGTACATTTTCATCACATTTACTCCTTCTTGTTTAACAAATATTGATCGGTCTCCAGTGAGGATGTATCCTAATAGTGGAGTGTTCTTTTGTACTTGTGTTAATGTTAATTGTCTAAGGTTTCTAGTTTGTTCGCAAATTTGTGAATAGAATTCAATAGCTTGTAGACTTATTCGTGAGTAAATGTTACTCATATAAAGATCCATTTTCATGTTCAAATGTGTGTTTTCGTTTACAAAACCATAGTAGTATTGTTTGTTATCTTCGTCTTCATATCGTGTTCGTTCTGATATTATTTGTTCTGGTTTTATTCGTATAAATTTTTTGTCGTCAAATTCATCTTTTTTTCTTGTTACTTTTTGTCCCGTATGCATATCGAATCCGTATTCGTAGATGATGTATATATCATCATATTCTGTTTTGTGTAATGGTTGGAGTGATCCACACTCGCGTTTGGCGAGTGGGAATACTTCGAATCTAGTTGCGATCGTGTCTGTTTTGTTTAATTTTATTTTTTGTGTTATGTCTGGTTGTTGGACTGTTGTCCATTCAGCGTTTGTTTCTATCCAATATCTATCTTGATATTTTACCATGAATGCGTCAAATCTAATTAGTTCAAATAGTTGCCAATGGGTTTGTGGTTCCCATACTATTGTTGCTTTTGTTAATGGTGTTGGGAGGCATTCCCCTTTACGGAGATCGCAGGGTAGTTTTGTTCCCATATATGATATTTCTTCGTTATTAAGGTTTAGTATCAGTGATACTTCACGTATTTCTTGTGTCCAATCTAATATATCTATTCTATTTTGTTTTCGTGGTCCTTTCATGCTATTGGATTGTGCATTTTTTTTGCGCTTGGTATACATGGGATTTGTGTAGTCATAAACTATTCGTCCGTATGGCGGTACTAATGAGGTATTCATATCGAATTGTGTTCGACCTTGCATTTCTTCAATCTTTTTCTGAAGTGGTGGATTCGCGATGTAGTTGAATGATATATTATATCTTGTTGGTTTATATCTTGTGTTTTTGAGTAGATTTATTCTAGCGAATTCGTTTCGAACTTCGTCCTCATCTAATATTTTTGTTCTTTGTGCATCTGATACGTAATAACTTGGTCTGTTTGCTCTAATGTAGTTGGTGTGTTGTGAACACCATTCTACACGTTCTTTAATTGTTCCTGCAACTGCGTATGCTTTTATTTCTACTGCTTGTGCTTTTGATAATAACTGTACTTCTGTTTTTGTCATATCTAGATCTAATGGTTTGAACTTGCATGTGCTAATTTTGTTTAGATCGTAGTATTTGACATTTGTGATTTCTTCTGCATCACAATGATAATGTTCTATGAATATATCTTGTGGTCCGGTTGCGGAGCCGTTAATATTCTGTCCAGTTAATTCTACAAAATCTATTTGTGTTTGTCTTTTTTGTCGTTTATTGTTCATATTGAACTTGTCCAGTATACTATCTGTTAATCGTTCTCTATAGAAATTCCAATTTCGTGTCCATTTGTCGATAGCTATTTCCCACATAGCTTCGTAATCTGAATAGTTTTTTGTGTTATTTGATTCTTCTACTTTAGGAGAGGTGTTGGTGTGATTGTGTTGGAATATATAATGTTGGAGGTTATCATATTTTTGTGGATTAAATGTGTGGTAATTATTAATAGTATTTTAATTTTTTGTGTTGTTTTTATTTTTAAAGCGTTGAATTTGTATTTCCATGTTTTCGTTGATACTGTCTTCAATGCGTTGTTTAGCTTCATTTTTTAGTCTAATTTCAATTTGTATTTTTGTTTCTACTTTCATATATATGTATATTATTATTAATAATAATATGAGTATAATAGCTTTCAGTTGAAGCGACATGTGTATGATAGATCTGTATATGGATTGTAAAATGTTGCAAACCCTAAGGTTTGTTTTGTATATCTATCGAATTTGTATATAAATTCAATGCAGATGAAAGGTGCTGGGATTGTTGTTGTGACTATTGATGTTGTTGTAGCGTGAAATGGATGGTTAAAAATAGTGATATATTTTATCGTTGTGTTAAATTTAAGTTCAAGAGATGGTGTCGCTAGAACGTTAAGGGCTGCGTAGATTTAAAGTTTTTGTAAGTCTATTTCTTGACCAATTGGTTAGTGTATCACCAAGGTTGGTAGGTCCGTATAACGGTGGGGGTGGATTCCAAGTTTTGTGATCTAATGGGAAGAGATATGTGTGCTCATTTGTTCTACTTTGAGTTGGGGGGTTACAATTATGTATGGGGGTAGATCTTACTCGTCCTGGATGGCTTGAAGGTAATCTAATGTCGGGTATGAATGATGATGGGGATAATGCTGTATTTCTTGGGGTTTGTAAAGTGTTGGGAATTTCAACTCTTGGTACGCTTACTGATGTGTTTGATGATGATGTTTGATTTGTTCTTACTGGTGTCGTATTTGTACTTGTGGTTTGTGGTGATGTTCTGACCAAAGTGAACTATTAGGTGAAAGTAATGGTTGCACTCGAAAATGTTCTTGAACAAAGTTAAAGTCTTGTCTCTGTGAAAATGTCGGTGGCAAAAATGGATTTGCTCTTAGTTCGGATGGTGTTGGTGTATGATCAGTATTGGTACTTGAGTGTTCACTTGGTGAACTGAGACTAAAATTGTGTAGTGTAGGTGTTCCTGTTCTACTTGGTGGTTCTGAATGTCCTATTTCGAAAGGTCTTTTTATATTAGATTCTATGTCTGTTGAGCCATATGATACTAATGTTGAGTCTTGTGTAGGGAATGACAATGACGATCGACGTCGTGCTCTTAAAAGCTCTCTTCTTTCCAGTCGTTCCCGTCGTACAGTATACGGGTTTTCGTTATCTGGATTTAGTGTGCCATCTATTTCTGGTTAAGTTGGAATATTTGTTAGGTCTGTGACTTCGTTATGGTGTGGTCTTTCTGGGTGATTGTTACTGTGATTAGTACTTGATGACACAATTTTTGCGGGCTATTTGTTATGCTCCTGAGCCAGGTCCGTGGGGTGGGATATTAATGAAGGGTGGTTGTAAAATAATGAGTGGTGTTAATTCCTGTCCTGGTGTATGTGTTTGTGCTCCCTATTTTGATATCCAAATTTCGTTATAGTCTAATCTGAGATTTAACTGATATATTATAACGTTACCGTATAATTGAGAGTTTTCTGGAAATCCGATTTGTAGATAGAATTTTTGTGAGTGTAGGGTGTAGTAGATGGATTCTTCAATATCAGGAATAGGATCAATTTTTATGGATATAGAAAATATTCTATTAGATTTAAACACATTTGTATGAAAAAGTAAATTACAATTGCAATCTTAATAAATTTAAATATTTCTAGTTCTATAATATCTATATTAGATTTGCAGATATGGAATATATCAGAGTGTATTTCATGCATGGGTTGTAATTATTGTACTGGTGGGCCTGCATAGACAACTCTACGGTTTCGAATGATTTCAGTTATGGTTACTATAGCTAGATACGTTGAAATTACTACGATACATGGTACGAGCAAAATAGTTAAGAAAAATATTACTTTAGATAATAGTAAGTAGGTTGCTATTAATGCTTCTGTAAAATCAATTTTTGAAACTAATTTTATCTGTTCTTTATGTGTTTGTGTATGTTAGTATGAATGTTAGTGTAAATTAGATACAATGCTTCACTGAAAAGTGACAGTTATTTACTGTTGTAACTGACACTTAGCGGTGTCGCATTATCAAATTTTGTGAGAATTAAAATGATGCGTGATAGATGACTATGACAATGAGTGGTATCATTCCTGTTGTTACTTCTTTGTTCTGTCGTCAATAAGGTTTATAGCTTCCTTTTTTAAAACTACTAGAAAGACAGTGTGTAACTCGTTCAAGTTTAAACACTCTTGAGTGTTAATCTGTTGTCTCAGTACTTCAAATTCTGTGATTGTTTCCGTACACGGTGCTGTGTTTTTAAGTAAATCAAAATGTTCTTCTCCCCAAAATAGTTTTATCTCTTGTTTTGTTTTTGTTATTCCTTCTATGATAAAGAGATAATTTTGAGGTGATACTTTGCAATTTGTTAGTTGAACGCTATCGTCGTCAAAATGTATATGACTGCTAGGTGGGTAGTCAAGTTCAATAAAATTGTCTATTTGGACTGATATTCTGATAGCAAGTTGATTTTTACTAAATTAATTCAAAAATTCTGAAACTGACAACATAGGTGGTGTTTCAATATGATGGTGACTATGATGATGTATGAGTCTTTCTGAAATGAAATTAAGGTAATTCAGTTTTACCTGTTTTGTCGAGTTGTTTTCGGTAGAAAAGTTGAAAAAGGTGTGAGAGAAACTTCTAAAGACAGTTGATACAAATTGGTTCCGAATGATTTCAGAAAAACTGAGGATTGAAATTTTTTATTCTGTTTAAGAATGAGACTTGAGATAGTTTATGATTCAAGAGATTATCTCTACAATTGAGAGTTGTCAATGAAATATTGTTGAATTTGGAATAATTTTAAGATTCTGTGTTGAATTTGGAAGGGAGTTTTTGTTTTAGTTTCAACTTTTCTGATCACCTTAGCTGAAAATAAGAGTATTTGTGAGAAATTGAGAAAATGAGAAAATTTTTCTGATTCTAGAGAGGTTGTGATTTGTACAAGACAAAATCGGAGTTGTGATTTTTACTCAAATGTTTGGGGCTCTCTACAATGTTGGTGACATTTTCATATCTTCCGTTTTTCTTTCTTGGTTCTTGAAGTTGCCAATTTTTACTAATTTTTCTGGTTTTAATTAGTATTTTGAATTGTTATCCTTTGATCTATAAGTGTCTTTTGTAGATAATCTGTGGCTTTCTTGTCACTGTATTCTTCTTGTAATTGGTATGTTTGAGAGTAATTGGTATGTTTGATTGATTACTGACGTTATCGTTTTGCTAGTTGGTAAGATACCAATTAGGAAGTTACCAATACCAATTATAATAGTTGTAATTGGTTTCGAGTAGGTTTTTTATTGATGGTGTTCAGTGATGTTGTTCAGTGAAGATGGTGTCTCCATCTACTTGCTTTTGTAAATCCTTTGATATTTTAGTTCTAATTAGATAGTTTAGTGCTAATGTTCGTTAAATGGTGCAGAAATGGTGCAAATGGTGCAAATGTTGCAAATGGTGCAAACTGTTAATTAGTCTTTTTGTTAGCAACGTCTTGCGCTGATGGATGGTGTTGTGTTGAAATGTCTACTTCAACACGTTATTGATCGTGTTAGATCTATTTTGTTAATCATCATTTGGTAAAGGTGGTAAATGTTAGTTGAGTTGACATTTGTAGTTTGTTACAAATTGCGTCTGCCTGGGAGCCGTTTGTCCCGGTACTTTGTTGTTCAAGTCTCTTCATCTTACTGATGAAGATGGTTGTTTTAATCTTTTTTCTGTTTAAATGATTTGTTTGTTTACTAATGAGTTATTTTGTTGTTAATGAGGACTGTGACGTCCGTCTTTTTAACGTCCGTTTTTGCTTATGACGTAGGTTTGGGTTATGACGTCTTATTTGTTAAAATGTCATTGTGAAATGTTTAATTAGCCGAAGGTCATTCGACCGATTAATGAGATTTGAACTAAATTATATTTGTATGGTTCAGGTGATGACCCATCTCACCCTGGATTGTTACTGTCTGGGTTGTTACATGTAAGCTGTAACATACGTATTGTTACAACGAATGAATTGTTACCCTATTCTTACTGGATTGTTACGCATAGTTATATCACTATTTGGTTATTATCTGGCGAGTATATGTGTGAAATAGTTCTTTTAGGCTAACGGTGTTTGTCAACAGTGTTATATGTTGTTGTCTTTGTTCTGGATTGTTATTGTGTTACTCGTTTCAAAAAGAGGAAGTTATTCCAATTTACAAAGAGCAAGTTATTCTTTTCTTTTATACTTATGTTGTTTGTGTCGAATTCATTATTTTCTATTTCGTATTCGTTTTAATGTTTTCCTGTTTTGTAATATTAGTATTTTTGCTTTACCTGTTCCGTATAATTATTATTAGTGTTCCCTTTTTTATATTATTTATCGTTTTGTAATAAGTTGTTTATTATTAATGTTGATTTCTACAAAATCTCTACTCCATTCCGTGAGTCCTCGGTCTTAGAGGATATTGTTATTTGATTCAATTTGTTATTTGAGATTTATTTATTGTTTTTTACTTCAATTAACTTCAATATCGTCTATTCCAGTTCCAAGCCTGTGAACATCAAAATACCGTTTGTTTTTTGTTTTATTGTGTTTTGATATTTTGTTTACATGAAATTGCCATGACTAATCATTAGCGATTGGTTCAGGGGCTACTATCATAACCAGTTTGTTTTATAGTAGTTATTTGTTACTTGCTACTACTTTTGCTTGCCTTGTATTGTTTTATTTGTTCTTTGGTATCTGTTGTTTTATTTGTCAGTGGATTTATGTGGTGGAGGCCTGTGTTGGAGATGGATGCGTCCGGAGGTGAGTGGAAGGTGATAGTGACCGTGAGAGGAGGTTGTGACTTGAGGTATGTGAAGAAGATCTATGAACGAGTTATGTATGACGAAGGAAGAAGATGTTGATGACGAAGATAGTATTCACCGTTTTGTTAAAAATTATTTATTTTATTATTTGATGTCGTTTAAGGTGTTAATACATATTGAGAATCTGGGATCTCATATATGTGAAAAGTTATATTGTGTGATCGATCTGGTGAACGGCAGTCTGAGGTTTGTTATAATCTATGTTTTTAACGGTTGGGGGTTGGGTTAGGTGAATCTGATATTAACATTTTCTAAATTGATTTGTTTTGTACTTTTTGTGTATTATCAGTATTAATGTTTTAAATATAGATGTTCTTTTTGAATGACTTTAATTTCGGTGGTATACACACGGGTTCGGGTTAGGTAAGTGTGTTAGTAGAAATACTGAATGTATACCGGGTCCATGTTTGGGTACATGCGAGTCTATTACAAAGCTGGAGAATACATAGTGTTTGTTAGCAGAAAATTATTCCGTATAAAGTTAGGTAGGCATAAATATATTTCTTGGATAGTATAGTTTGTTTATAGTATGTATACATATATATATATATATATATATATATATATATATATATATATACTAATATTGATATGCAATGTAATAACATATAATGTTGGTGTAGTAGCTTTAGCTTGTATAGTAATAGGTTTAGCTTGTGTGTTGATAGTTGCTAGTATGAATTATCATAGTTTCGTCTAAGGAATTACATGTTTTTTAATATTATGTAATTACTTATTAATAATATTATTATTATTATTAATATTATTATTATTATTATTTTTACATTTTTGCTATTGTAGTGTGACCGTCCTTTTCCGAAGGTTGTCTTGATGTGCATGTTTTATCCGGGTTGTGGACATCTTTTTGAATATGGGTCGATGTTTCTGGTTGTTTCAATGTTGGTATTTCTTTTGTTAGGAGATAATTTTGTAGTTCTAATTTGATGTGCTTCTCTTTTGGATAATAGGGTACAATGTGATTTCTGTGTATTGTTATTTGTTCTTTATTGTTGTCTTTTAATATGTATGTTGTTGCAGTTGGTTTATCAACAATCAAGTATGGTCCTGTTTTTAAGGGTAGTAGTTTTTTCGATACTCCTTCAATCTGTTGTTGCTTAGTGACTAAAACAAAGGTATTTTTCTCAAGTGGTTTTGCTGTTCGAAATCGAGTGTTTATTTCATCTGTTAGCTTTTTTCTGTTTTAAAGAATTTTTGCTATTTTTTGATATGTGTCATTGTACTGTTTCTCTTTGTCAGGGAACCATTTTGCGAATGTTCCTTTTTGTAATTTTGCGATTTTAGTGTGGCTGAAATGGTTTTCTAAGTGTGTATGTGTAGGTTGTGTGTTACATGCACTTTTATCTGATGGGTTGCAATTTCCCATCTCGTCCGTTGTTGTTCCGAGTTTTATTTTCGTTGGTTTTCTTGGTTTCTGACTGAAAACAACTTCATAAGGTGACATACCTAGTCGTGTTTGATATTGTGTGTTGTACGCGTATGGAAAGACGGTTGCTTTTCGTGACCAGTTATTGTACTTGTCATTCAATAATGTTCTAATGAATTGTCTAACTTTTATTTGTTCCTTCCACTAGTCCGTTTGTCCAAGGTGCATATATCGTACTAGGTTTAAACTTTATTTCGAAGTAATTACATAAATGTGTTAATTCCGTATTAATGTATTCAGACCCATTGTCTGATCGGATTTCTTCGGGTAGTCCGAATTTCATGAACCAATGTTCAAATAATGCTGTAAATGCGTAATGTGCATTGTTCTTTGGTGCACACATTATGGTAACATAATGTGAAAAGGCGTCAACTATTACAAAGATGTAATTATTTCCTTCTGATGTTGGGTATATTGGTCCTTTTGTATCTATCATTATCATCTCGTTAAAGTAAGTTTTTGTTGGCGCTAATTGTTCTTGTTTACTTTTCAATTTTGTGTTAGCAAACACTTTGTTTGTTTGACAATGTATGCAATCTGCAATAATTATTTTTATCCAAGTTGTAAGGTTTGGAAAGTAGTATTTTTCCATTATGTGTCGTTTTGTTTTTTCGAGTCCTGTGTGACCTACTATGTCTATGCAATGGTTTTCATAAAATGTGCATAAACATAGTGTTAGTGGTAGACAGATTCTTTGTATTGATTTTCTATGAACATTTATTACGGTTTTGAATAGTTCAGATTTTTCGTCAATAATGATCGATTTGTATTTTCTGAAGTATGCGAATAGTCCTTTATTTCCACGTATGTCCATTGTTACTGAGTGTGGTTTACTGTTATGTTTTTTCCACATCTTCACTTTGTGAAGTACAGGGTCTAAAATTTGAGTTTCTTTGATTAGTTTTTCTGTTACTTTTGTTTTTTCGTCATAGAAAATATCTGATATTTTTGTATTTTCATAGTTTTGTTTTTGTTGGATTGTTATGTTATTTATTAATCTAAAGTAATCATCGTCATGATGAATTGTGTATGGTCCTTTTTGATTTTTCTCAATAATTAGGTCACCTTTCTCTTTCGTTGGAGATTGCCAATTCTTTATTTTCGGTTTGTATTTTGGTATCAGATTAGTTTTTGTTTCTTTGTGATATTTTTCGTATGATATCAGGTGATATTCGTTTTTGTCGATGTTAATTTCGAAATAATTGTTATGAATGTTTGCTAGTATGGGGTATTGTGTTCGTTCTATACTTTCGTCGTTTGTATTATTGCATATGCTGTATTTGCATTCCAGGTTATTTGCGAATGGCGTCTTTGCAAAAAAGAATTTTATGTTCTCTGGTATTTCTACTGTGATGTCACATGTTTCAGTAAAATGTTCTTCGTCAATTGTTCTGCTGAGGAGATCAGGAAGGGCTACGTTTTTTCCTTCGGTCCAAATGATATGTAAGTTTGGAAATTTCATTAAAATGAGTTGAAATCTGTAAACTCTATGGTTTGGTTTGTTCTTTTGAGTAAATAGGTAGATAATCGGTTTATGGTCTGTAAATAATACTATTGGGTGATTTGATTCTGTTAAGAGGAATTCGTACTCGGTTAATGCGAAAATGATTGCAGAGCATTCTCTGATCAATGTAGATAGTCGCATTTCTATAGGTGTGAACAATCTGGAATTTGCTGATATTAATTTCATTTTCTTTTCAGTTGGATGTTGTTGTAGCAATGTTGCTCCAATGCCTGTATTCGATGCATCTGTTATGATATAGAATGGTTTTGTAGTGTCTGGCATCGTCAGTTCTAACTTGTGTGTTATTGTTTTTTTCATTTGTTCAAAAATTCTTTGATGTTCTTGTGTCCATTTGAAATCAGTTTCTTTGTGCAAGAGATTGTAGAATAGTTGTATTATTGGCTGCATGCCATATACATATTTTGCAAGAAAGTTAATTGTTCCTAAGTATCTTTGTAGTGCTTTCATGCTTTTCGGGGGTTCTAGTTTTTGAAAACCGTCAATTCATGACGTCAGTGGTTTCACTTTTTTGTCCTCAATGGTATGTCCAAGAAATTTGACTTTTTTCAACATGAAATATGTTTTATCAGGCGCTGCCTTGAGGTTCTCTTTCAAGAGTACTTTATGATATTCAGTGAGTGTTCCGTACATTTGGTCGTATGAATTTGTTTGAATGAATATATCGTCAACGTATGTTATTACTGTTCCTTTACGAATTAATGGATAAAGAAAGTGTGTTAGTATCGATGCAAATGCTGCGGGTCCTATTGATATTCCGTAAAATAAACGTTTAAAGCAATTTTGTTCATTGCCAATTGTAAAATGAGTGTATCTCATTGATTCTTCGTCTAATGGTATTTGATTGTATGCGCTATTTAGATCTGCTGTTGTGAATATTGTTCCATTTATGCGTGTTAGTGCGACATCAACAGGTTCAATTGGCCAATTACATTTTTATTCATCGATCATGCTATTTAAATATTGTGCATCTAGTACTATTTTTAATGATTCTCCCTTTCGTAATAAAATTATTGGATTTGTAAATGTATTTCCTGTAGATAGTTGTTCTTTGTTCACTGGTGCAATGATGTCGTATTTTTTAGTACGTCCAGTAGTTTCTAGATTCGTTCTCTTAAGTGTATTGGTACTTTGTTTATTCTTCGTTTTTTGAAAATTGCATCTTTCTTTATAGGTAGATTCAGTTTTACTTTTGTCTTTCCAACGTCAAATTTTGTTGTTGCGTAGACTTGTCTGTAGTCTAATATGATTGTTACTACTTTTTCAAATTCGTTTTGGGTTAAAGGTGAATGTTGAAAGTCGAACTTTTTGAATAAATTCTTTTTCTGATTCTGTGTATTTATTAATGATAAATTTGCATTTGAAATTTGGTTTTCTTTCGAATGTAGCAACTTGTTCAATTGTTTCATTGTCCTGTATGTTCAGTATTTCGATGATATCATTTTCGTTTTCATATGTTAAGTGACATAATGCTGTAAATAAGTCTAGAGAATTAAACTGATATATTTCTTCGTGTTGTTCTTTGAATGTAATGTTTTGATACATAAAACCAATTAAGCCTTCTTTAACTGTTATTTTGTGTTGATTTTTATTGACTAGGAATATGTCCATGAAGTGTTCTGTTTCTGTTGTAAGGTCTTTTATATCCTTAAATGATAGATTGTGATACTTGTTAATTGGTTCGAAATAGTAGTTTGAACTATAAATTAATTTTCCGTTTGACTTTTCCATTTGTTTGAAGATGGGTATCGGAAATGTTATGCATTTGTGTTGTTCTTTTTCAAGATAGATTGATTCTTTGTTTTAATCGGGTATAGTCTAGAGTAGTAGGGGTATCCTTTTGTACTGTTCATGAAGAATTTAATGTCATTATCTAGAATTGTATTAGTGTTTATCGTTAATTTGTTCGTATTTACATTTAATGTTTCTATATATTCCTTGAAGAATGGAGTTCCAAGTATGTTGTGATTACATTGAGTAACACAAAGATGAATGTTGAAGTTGTGTTGTATTTTATTTCTGTTGTTTGATATTCTATCTGGTGTTAGATTTAATATTATTGTTCCAAATGTTTCTCTGGTTGTGTTATTTGCGGCGGTTAGTGTTTTGTTTGCTCGTTCGAGATGTATCTCAGGGTTGTTGTATTTTATTTCATTCCAAGTGTCTTCATTTAAGAGGT
The DNA here is from genome assembly GCF_964194025.1 of Convolutriloba macropyga. Taxonomy (NCBI): domain Eukaryota; kingdom Metazoa; phylum Xenacoelomorpha; order Acoela; family Convolutidae; genus Convolutriloba; species Convolutriloba macropyga. The sequence continues at coordinate 7,129,029 of NC_134478.1, read as the reverse complement.
TTAATGTTGCTCCAGAGTCTAGTAGGAAATCATTTTCTATTATTGGTTTTTGCTTCGAAAAGTCTCGTTCGAATTTGTTAAACTGATACATTGGTAGTATCCATGTTGGGTTACTTTCTAGTGCATTCACTATAGTATTGCATGTGTCTTCGTTTGCATTATAAAATTTGTCAAGTATTTCTTGATCTTCATTTGATGATTCTGATGTGTATTCGTATTCATCAATGCCTGGTGGATCTTCATTTGGTATATCTGTTTCTACATTATTTATTCTGCCTTTATTGTGATTATTGTTGTATCTGTTTCCATCTGTCCTTCCGTCTTTTGACTGATGTCTGTTATTTTGTTCTCGGTGTGACGAATGTCTTCTATCCGTTCTATTGTTATTGTTTGAATAATATCTGTTATTGCTATTTGATCGTTGTCTGTATCTGTCAGTTCTATTTGAATCTCTGCTGTCGAATCTTTGTTTGTTATAATAATTATTAATATTATTATTATTTCTATTATATGGTGATTGGTGCCTTGATTGACTACGATTTGTGTATCTTGAGTTTGATCTACTATTGTTATATCTATTGTAACTATTGTTTCTGTTGTAGCTGTTTGTTCTACTTCTATTGAAATTGTTTCTGTTATAACTTGTGTTTCGACTATTATATTTGTTATTCGAATCGTTGTTTCTATTGTAATGTGAGGTATTATTGTAGTTATTTCTTGATTGTGATCTATATGGTGTTCTACTTCTTGATCTGTTGTATACTGGTGATTTTGATGGTAGTTGTCTTCCGTTGACATTGTTGGAATCGATTCTTCTGTTCGGTAAATTTTGGTTATTTCTCATATGTCCATAAAATGTCTTTTTTTAGGTCTTGGTATGCTTTCTCGTCTTGGTGTTTTAAAACATCGGCCTTCTGTAAGACCGTGTGAACTACAGTAACTGCAAAATGGTGCAAATTTTGGTCTTCCTTTAAAATTTTTTCTATCATATGTGTTATTTATTCCGCTTAGAACTCACTGGTCGCACCAGATAAGACGTGCGCTGAGGTAGGGTTACCTTGAGAGGTTACTCTACTTCTGTCTTATGGAATCTCAAGAAAATAGTACAATCTTAAGGCTTACCTGACTAAATAAAGTTCTAGATCTCTAGTCTGTTACTCTTCTATCTGAGCTTCAGCAGACAGTGCACCGGCCGAAATGCTAAAGTCTAACGTATATCTCAATACTAAAACAAGAGCGGAGTAGAGAGAGAGAAATAAACTTTATTACTATATCAGGTCTGACTGGTACCGACTAAAGGGGTAGCGTGTTGTGTTACCAACGGGTAAACAATTAAACATTAAAAGGAAAAGTAATTCCATAATTTTAACCAATCATGGTTGAGTATTCTAGTTTATATTTATTAACATAAGTAAAATCTCTAAATCCTTTTGTTGGAAGTCATCACTGATTCCAATATCGTATCCCGTGTTCGCAGAAGTGTCCTAATTTTAGCCGAGAAATACAAGTCCAAACTTAATAACTTATTTTTCGCGCGAGTTGTATCACGCATCCGCTCCATTTATGTATCGTTTTTTCGCACACAATGTAGCTCGATTTCGCATATAATCTGCAACTAAGCCTAACTTAATTACCACTTATTTAATTAAGCCTAGCTTATTACTACTAGTAGTACTTTATTACTACTTTATTACTACTTATAGTACTTTATTACTACTTAATACTACTTATTAGTACTATTTAATACTACTTATTAAAATTGGCCTGTCCCAAATTGATATACAAAGTCTTTGATGTGCGACGGATTTTTTGGAAAAAAAATAGTTTTTGTGGTTGCATGTATTTAAAGCATTTTGAAGCTTTGAAAGTTTCAAATAAATTAAGTGGTCTTCCTTTAAAATTTTTTCTATCATATGTGTTATTTATTCCGCTTAGAACTCAATGGTCGCACCAGATAAGACGGGTGCTGAGGTAGGGTTACCTTGAGAGGTTACTCTACTTCTGTCTTATGGAATTTCAAGAAAATAGTACAATCTTAAGGCTTACCTGACTAACTAAAGTTCTAGATCTCTAGTCTGTTACTCTTCTATCTGAGCTTCAGCAGACAGTGCACCGGCCGAAATGCTAAAGTCTAACGTATATCTCAATACTAAAACAAGAGCGGAGTAGAGAGAGAGAAATATACTTTATTACTATATCAGGTCTGACTGGTACCGACTAAAGGGGTAGCGTGTTGTGTTACCAACGGGTAAACAATTAAACATTAAAAGGAAAAGTATTTCCATAATTTTAACCAATCATGGTTGAGTATTCTAGTTTATATTTATTAACATAAGTAAAGTCTCTAAATCCTTTTGTTAGAAGTCATCACTGACTCCAATATCGTATCCCGTGTTCGCAGAAGTGTCCTAATTTTAGCCGAGAAATACAAGTCCAAACTTAATAACCTATTTTTCGCGCGAGTTGTATCAAGCATCCGCTCCATTTATGTATCGTTTTTTCGCACACAATGTAGCTCGATTTCGCATATAATCTGCAACTAAGCCTAACTTAATTACTACTTATTTAATTAAGCCTAGCTTATTACTACTAGTAGTACTTTATTACTACTTTATTACTACTTATAGTACTTTATTACTACTTAATACTACTTATTTGTACTATTTAATACTACTTATTAAAATTGGCCTGTCCCACATTGATATACAAAGTCTTTGATGTGCGAGGGATTTTTTGGAAAAAAAATAGTTTTTGTGGTTGCATGTATTTAAAGCATTTTGAAGCTTTGAAAGTTTCAAATAAATTAAGTGCTTATTGCATGCTCAAAATGCGCGCGAATAATAGATACCTAAATTGAGCGGAAACGTGCTACAGGATTTGTTACCTACTTTTCGCACCGAATGTTCTATTATTTTGCAAAATTGGCGGAACCCCTTTTGCGAAAAGTAAGATACAAAGGATGTCACCTAAATTCGTTTATTGAATGTAACTAATAATCGAGCCAATTTTACTAAGGCGGAAATTTTGGGGTATATCTCTTCATCGTAATGCCTTGACTTTGACTGGAACTAAAACAGCCGTCCTCGAATTTGGTCAGGCAATAAAACGTGTCCTGGAATTTCGTTGGACTATAAAACCTGTCCTGGAATTTGGCTGGATAAATAAAAAAAATCATCGAATTACGCTCACAACCGTAGCAATGTTTTGTTTTTAATTTGCTTCAAGACAACGGACAAGTGGCGCAATTGGTTAACCATTGGGTAGGGTTGGAGAAGGTAACGAGTTCGAACCCAGAGGTCGGCGGAACTTTTTAGTTTGACTAATTTTTGTATAAAAAATATGGCTGGTCATATGAAAAGAGTGCACCTCAAATTTCACTGGGGTCCTAGACCGTGTAATATAATTCAATAATTAACCCAGACCTGGAATTGAGATTTCTTTTTAAAATTCCATAAAATTCCAGGCCTAGACGAGGGCTGTCTTGACATCAGCAGTCGACATTAGTTTAACTTAACTTGTTTTGAGTAAATTTTATTGAGTGGATAAAAAGTGACGTCAAAATCGTACAGTAAGGTTAACTTAGACTTCTTACTCACCTCTGTCGCTGCATTTATTGGACATTTCGCAGGTTGAGGACCTCGTTCACAAACTTGAATTCAACTGAAACTGTAATGTAGAATTTATTTATCAAAACTATGTCTATCATTAGAAACTAATAATGTTTTAAAGCAGTTTATTATCCTTAACCAAAAATAAAATGTCCAACACGTTGCTTGTAATTTCTATCATTCCATACGTGGTGGCTCCATGTCAAAATGACCTCTTAATTCGCTCCAAAATCTTTCTTTTCTCGAATTGCGCTTGAAGTGACCCCGATCATAACATGGGAGACGAATGCGAACATTAGTGATCAGGTTCAACTCAAATAAATTTTGCAGATTTCTTTGTGCTCACAGTTGCTACATTTTCTGGATGTTTATGCGTCCGAAGCCATTTCAGATCAAACATTCCAGCCCTGCAAACATCCACTAGCGCTTGGAATTGTTTCTCATTAGACTCAAGTTGACCCGAAATTGTCTCCCATTAAACGCACTTGCATTTGATAGCCTGTAATTAGAAGCTCGACAAGTATGAGCAACTCTTTTAGTGTTTTCAATGTAACTTAGATTAAAAAAAGGTAACTTTTTTGTTTAGTTTGTTACTTTTGTTTTAACTTTTTTAATAACAGGAGCAGATCTGACAGATTTACATCAATTTTGTAGCAATTATATAAGAGTTGCAGTTTTTTTAATGAGACTGAACCATTTTTTCGTATTTTGTGACTTTGAGTTGACAAAAAGCGCATCAACGGGTAAAACCCGGAGGGCAATGATTTCTTCATGAGCCTTCTTACTTACTAGTCTCTAAGTATGAGGTTCGCCGAATCAGTTCAAAAACAGAATTTAAGAATACATAATTTTAATACGGTTGATAAGAGACTGAATCCCTTATTATCGGTCTGTTTGTGTCATTTAACAAAACAAGACTGTATTTCCTATCTTGAAACGTTTATTACGTTTTTGATAGTTGGCAGTCTCTTCTGGTATGAGAAAAAGAACCACATCACCAACAGTTGCGACAATCATTTATAGTATGCCCTTCACGGATGCATTGATAGCACACAGGATCATTATTAAAGTCAACGCGTCGATCAATGTCTGGTGATCACAAATAACTAGGTGGTCTGCAAAGTGATCTAGACCGAGAATTTCGGCGGAAAGCAACTGGATAAAAGTTGCTACTTGTTCTTTCGGTTTGTCCTATATTGCCTCTGCCTAAAGTTGAACTAATTTTGAGAACGCTCCTGTCTAGATGATTGTGATTCTTTCTAGGGCTAATTTGGTCTATTAGGTCGGGTAGAGTCTCTCCCAGAGTTAGAGTTAATTTGACTCGTAGCCATTTTATTCATCATCGAATTGATGCGATTGTTTAGCCTATCAATTGACCCCACCCCATGAAGACCTGAATTTGAACCAGTGCCGAAGCCAACTTGGCTTGGGATCTCTAACCTATAGATTGCATCTAAATGAACTGCTCTTTTTAGATGCAAAATGTGATGAGGATGTGTCTTATTGTTCTCTTATTTTTAAGCCAACATTTTCATTAAGCGATCCTTCCAAGAAAGCTTGCATAACGAGATGTTCTATTAATTCTTCAGAGTTATCAGGGTAACCTTCCTTAGCAAGAATTTTAAGGTCTGTCAAGAATTCATTAAACATCTAAGACTCACCTTAATTTCGTTCCCTAAGAGCTCGTCTTAAGAATTCCAGATGTTCGTAGTATTGTTTCACAAATGCCAAATAAACTCATAAATCATTTGTTATTATTTCTGGTATCTTCGTCGAGCGAATTAAAATATTATAGTGCCAAAGCTCTCAAATAAATTGCCCATGATAATAAAAGGCTACGGTAAAAGCATGCACGCGACTACCGTCGAAGTGGAGACTTTGGCACGTACCTTTTGTTCGTTTTGCGCGTGATTCCCAACCAAATTTCATTTGCTCCGCATTTGATTTATATATTTGAATCCGTCGATGAGCCAAAATTTGCTTGTTTTTTTTGAATAGTTGGAAAAACCAATAAAAGTTGCCTCGCAACTTTATTATTTTAATTTCCAGAATAATTGACAATTTTCATTAAATTTTGCACCAGCTCTAATTTTTCAATCCGAGACAATTTCAATTTTTAAAATCTAGTTTCTTTTGGCAGGGTATGATGGTGAGAATCTCCTGTCACCAATCTAGCAATCCTACCCGATATTATTATTGAAAAATCAAATCTTTTTAATATGCGTCAGCTCGTCTTGGGTCTTTTCGTTAAGAGCCACCAAAAATTCTCTTAGTCTTATTATATAAAAGACTTATTTCACATACATTGTTATTTCTAAGTTTCAATCAGAACAGCGATACAAAGTTTTACATAAAAAGCAGTTTTTCGCCTCTAAAGATTTCCGCGATGTGCTACCGAAACGCGTTCTTTTTTTTACCTAAATGAAAACATTGAACTGTTAAGAAAGACCAACGAACTTTAGGAACCACCATTTAACCTTTGACAACCAAGCAGTGAAGCATAAAAAATAATAGAAACAAACTAGGCAAATGTATGACTCACCGGAACAGGGGGTTGTTACAAAACTTCTGTGAGATGACAAATTTTGAGCGCTCAAATTAATCGCTTATCCTACTAGTTTCAGACCATCGTCTAGAATTTTGTGGGCACGACCTGAGATATAGGAGTTTCACTTTTCTAGCGCATTTGGACGCCTAGACGGTCTGGTCAAATATTAATTCAGTCCTCAACCCGGGTCAGATCACTATTCATCTAAATCTTTCTACCATTCAATATTGCGGGTTCTTGGTTTGTTCTGCTATCCTCACAGACGCATATACTGGACACATTATTCAGCGACTATTTATCAATTATGTTCTCTTTTGTTTCTGTTTGATTTGCTCGTTGTTATCTTTCATCGTGGAAAAGGTACGTTAGAGAAATTTTGTCCGAGCATAATATACGACTTGGGGATATAAATCTGCGAATTACAATTTTTGACAAAAATTGGTCAAAGACGTGATCAGAAGTCAACTGAGCTGGTCCATAATATGATTTCTCGGAATTGATCAGAAATAAAGATACACGTACTGATGTAACATATTTTGTTCTAAGGAAATGTACAATTTTCCCTGAGTGACTTATACTCATAAATGTGCGGGTTTTTTCAGAATAAGATCTGAATCATCAGAACATTTATTCATTTTCTGTAACTAAATTGAAAAGTTGAAAGTTCTAAATCAGCAACCAACCTACTCAGTTGTTGTTCCTTTTCCTTCAAAATGGTGAGTTCAAAAATTTCAATCAGATTTTGTTACAGAAATTCAAAATGATTCAAATGCAATGTTGTAAATAGTTGTAATTAATGAACGTTGTTTGTTTTTACATCCATCAGACATCAGACGAAATGTATTTTTGAAACATGTCGGGTTTTTCTTTCTCGCCCCAAAAACCCAATGATATTTGCTTTATGGGGGGGGGTCGAGAAGGAGGGTTAAACTGTACGCTCTTATAGCATCTAAGCGGGGGGGGGGGGGTAAAGACTTTATATGCAAGACTTACCCCTCTCTCCGCGAGCAGTAAAATCTTCCAGTGTTATATGTAGTTTTTTAATGAGACTGAACCATTTTTTCGTATTATGTGACTTTGAGTTCACAAAAAGCGCATCAACAGGTAAAACCCGTAGGGCAATGATTTCTTTATGAGCCTTCTGACTTACTAGTCTCTAAGTATGAGGTTCGCCGAATCAGTTCAAAAACAGAATTTAAGAATACATAATTTTAATACGGTTGATAAGAGACTGAATCCCTTATTATCGGTCTGTTTGTGTCATTTAACAAAACAAGACTGTAATTCCTATCTTGAAACGTTTATTACGTTTTTGATAGTTGGCAGTCTCTTCTGGTATGAGAAATAGAACCATATCTCCAACAGTTGCGACAATCATTTATAGTATGCCCTTCACGGTTGCATTGATAGCACACAGGATCATTATTAAAGTCAACGCGTCGATCAATGTCTGGTGATCACAAATAACTAGGTGGTCTGCAAAGTGATCTAGACCGAGAATTTCGGCGGAAAGCAACTAGATAAAATTTGCTACTTGTTCTTTCGGTTTGTCCTATATTGCTTCCGCCTAAAGTTTAACTAATTTTGAGAACGCTCCTGTCTAGATGATTGTGATTCTTTCTAGGGCTAATTTGGTCTATTAGGTCGTGTAGAGTCTCTCCCAGAGTTAGAGTTAATTTGACTCGTAGCCATTTTATTCATCATCGAATTGATGCGATTGTTTAGCCTATCAATTGACCCTACCCCTTGAAGACCTGAATTTGAACCAGCGCCGAAGCCACCTTGGCTTGGGATCTCTAGCCTATAGATTGCATCTAAATGAACTGCTCTTTTTAGATGCAAAATGTGATGAGGATGTGTCCTATTGTTTTTTTATTTTTTTAGCCAACATTTTCATTAGGCGATCCTTCCAAGAAAGCTTGCATAACGAGATGTTCTATTAATTCTTCAGAGTTATCAGGGTAACCTTCCTTAGCAAGAATTTTAAAGTCTGTCAAGAATTCATTAAACATCTAAGACTCACATTAATTTCGTTCCCTAAGAGCTCGTCTTAAGAATTCCAGATGTTCGTAGTATTGTTTCACAAATGTCAAACAAAATCATAAATCATTTGTTATTATTTCTGGTATCTTCGTCGAGCGAATTAAAATATTGTAGTGCCAAAGCTCTCAAATAAATTGCCCATGATAATAAAAGGCTACGGTAAAAGCATGCACGCGACTACCGTCGAAGTGCAGACTTTGACACGTACCCTTTGTTCGTTTTGCGCGTGATTCCCAACCAAATTTCATTACTGATATAACATATTTTGTTCTAAGGAAATGTTCAATTTTCCCTGAGTGACTTATACTCATAAATTTGCGGGATTTTTCAGAATAAGATCTGAATCATCAGAACATTTATTCATTTTCTGTAACTAAATTGAAAAGTTGAAAGTTCTAAATCAGCAACCAACCTACTCAGTTGTTGTTCCTTTTCCTTCAAAATGGTGAGTTCAAAAATTTCAATCAGATTTTGTTACAGAAATTCAAAATGATTCAAATGTAATGTTTGTAAATAGTTGTAATTAATGAACGTTGTTTGTTTTTACATCCATCAGACATCAGACGAAATGTATTTTTGAAACATGTCGGGTTTTTCTTTCTCGCCCCAAAAACCCAATGATATTTGCTTTATGGGGGGGGGGGGTCGAGAAGGAGGGTTAAACTGTACGCTCTCATAGCACCTAAGCGGGGGGGGGGGGGTAAAGACTTTATATGCAAGACTTACCCCTCTCTCCGCGAGCAGTAAAATCTTCCACTGTTATATGTAGGCTATTCATTCATATTTTCTTGAATCATTTAATTTTGCTTTTAGAAAAACATTATCCAGTTTGCCATTGGTGCCGTTCTTGCGTGCATTGCGTTGAATCAAGTTGCTCACTGTGTTCCACTATTGAAGAATGAGGTCAGAAGTTTGAAACGAGGAGGTATTGGTATTGAAATCGGGTTTCAAAACGATACTAAATCCGTCAATTCAAGTGATGGAACCATTGAAATTGACAATCGCTGCCCAGGCCACCAACAACCCAATTGTCGAAGATCTGTGAACAAAACTCCTGTGGAACGCGACAGCACCGGTGCCGTCGAAAAGGATTCTGATAGTACCGATGCCGTTGAAGAGAAACGCGACAGCACCGATGCTGTCGAAGAGGAACGCGACAGCACCGATGCCGTCGAAGAGGAGAGCGACAGTACCGCTGCTTTTGAATGACAATTTTTTCTGAGACAATTTTTTCTTCGTCAATTTTTTCTGAGAAACTGTGAACTACTTTTGTTTCTAATAGAAGGTTTGTCATACTGTTTGTTTTGATTCTTTTCTACATTGTGTTAACTTAGTGTTATATCCTAGGCGCCACTAAATGTTTCCGAGTTTTAATAATTTTGTCGAAAGGCTGAAACAAAAACAGCTCAAAAGGTCTCCTAAAAACCAAGTTTTTACCCATAACGACTTATCCTGTTTATACCCGTACCTAACCTTCAGGGCAATTCAGAACTGAATCAAGAAGTTTTTCAGAATCTATTCATTACTAATTCATAGTGCGTTTGGGACACATTTTGCTCTGATAATCTCTGATTCAGATTCGGAATCACTCTCTGTCGGAATTAATTTAAATTTATAACTATAAGGTTGTCCGAAAATTTCTCAAGTCAAGCTATATACATTTTTTGAGTTTTCCCCGCTATGAGGTGAGTGGGTTTCTAATCTCTTGTTTGTTTTCCATTTCGTGCTGAGTTCCGGCAGTAACGGAGTTACTGAATTAAACTGTGGGAAAAATAAAGGTGGCCTGGTGAAAACCATTAAAAATAGTAAACAATAACAAAACAAGACAGGAATAAGCAATAAAACAAGTCGAAACTAGGCAACGTATTTACAATATAGGTGGAAAGTTGTCAGAAGATTTCTCAAGTCAAGTTGAACGTTGACTTTTGAGATTTTCCAGCATGCCTTGTGCAGTATTTAACATTCCACCTACTTCATTCCCTGCTGAGGAGCAGCAGTGCCTGAATTACTTGTTTTAAATATGGGAAGACTGATATAGCATTGTAAAATCCAACAATAATTTCTTTGGTTCCACTATAGCAAAAAGTATCAGCCACTTTGCGATTCTAAAACCTAAAAAATGGTTAAAAACCGATGGGAATAATTTTTGCGGTTGCCTTCAGTATTCAAAATTGATTCTAAATTTCATTTGAATTAATAGCTAATTCAAAACTGCAGTTTGAATTTTCCTCTGATTCACAGAAACTCAAGACAGCAACGACGCAAAAGTTTGCTCTGATTAGATGAGGTTTCAGAGTCGATGCAGAAACTCTTCTGCAAATTTTTTGAATCAGTACTGAGATTTAACTTTACTCTGAACATGTTCTGAGTCAGTTCTGATGCTGACTGAATGTGAAATGCGGCTAACAGTAAGCTGTAAGTTGTACCTGGGATCTCATTAAAAATTTAATGTTTGAACAAGTTAATGGGATGGGTAAGTTTTAGTTATTTAACAAGTTTAAAACAACAGAATTTGGAGTTCGCTGTTTAATAGCTTGCTTTATTTTGTTAGTAGTCTCCAATTACATAAATTAGTTTTCTGTCTCCTCACGTTGAGCTGACATGCTTTTCATAACTTATAAAAAGACTACAAGGAAGACTGAAAAAACTTGAAACAGTTACCTAAAGCTGGGTTCTTGATAAAACTGCAAGGTTCAGTCGCTGTTGCTATGATAGGAAGAATTAAAAACACAAGAAAACTTGCAGCAGCATCATGAGCTCCTGCCAAACTAAGCCCAATGGCTCATTTTGAATTTTTCATAGCACAAAACGTAGCTAACTACTTGTAAAAACGGTTTTAAAGTGTCGAACTATTCAACAATGAAAGCATTATGCTTATTCTGATTATAAATTGTCTTTTCAATCGGCGCCTATAGTGCACAATTTTTGGCTATATTCCATAAAGAAAAGCAGAGGACCGTTCACAATGAAATTAGGCAGCAACACAAGGGCAATTTTTAATTCCCAGCAGGTTTGTTTGGGCGTTATAAGTAAATTTATTTTACTCAAAAATTTTTAGACTAAACTACTTTTTTTAAAAATCTTTCGAAGAGTCAAAAACTTGTATCTTCTCTCATACGCCGTAGAATTTGACTAATAGAATCTCCTACAACTGATTAACCTATCTCATTTTGCCGTATTAAACTCTTCTTTGTAGAGATGTAATTTTGAACTGCAGCGCTCTAAAACCTGCTGAAAATAGAAAACGCAGCGCTCTAAAACGCTCCTGAAAGATCAAAAGCTCAGAAGGCTCCTAAATTTAGGTACTGCGTCCTGCTTGCAACTTTTTGAATCAGCACTGAGATTTAACTTTACTCTGAACATGTTCTTAATCAGTTCTGATGCTGACTGAATGTAAAATGCGGTTAACAATAAGCCGTAAATTGTACTGGAAATCTGACTAAAGTTTAATGTTTGAAAAAATTAATGGGATGAGTCTTTTTTTAGTTAACTAAAAGTTTTAAAACAACAGAATTTAGAGTTCGATGCTTAATAGTTTGTTTTAATTTGTTGGTAGTCTCCAGTTACATCAATTAGATTTCTGTCTCCTCACTTTGAGATGACATGCTTTTCATAACTTCTAAAAAAACACGAGGAAGGCTAAAAAACTTGAAACAGTGACCTAAAGCTGGGTTCATGACAAAACTGCAAAGTTCAATCGCTGATGCCATTATAGGAAGGGTTAGAAACATGAGAGAACTCGCAGCAGCATAATGAGCTCTGCAAAATTAAACCCAATCGTTCATTATACATTTTTCTTTGCACAAAACGTAGATAAGTACATGCAAAAAATGGTTTTAAGGTGTGAAACTTTTCAACAATGAAAAGATTATGATTATTAATATTGTAAATTGTCTGTTGCATTTAGCGGCTAAAGTCCACAAATTTTGGTTTTTGTTGCGTAAAGCAAAGCAGAGAACCGTTCGCAATGAAATTAGGCAGCAACACAAGGGCAATTTTTATTTCCGAGCAGGTTTGTTTGGGCGTTATAAGTAAATTTAGATCACTCATAAATTTTTAAGACTAAACTGCTTTTTTGCAAATATTTCAAAGTGTCAGAAACGCGTATCCTCTCTAATACGTCGTAGAATTTTACTACTAGAATCTCATACAATTGATTAACCTATCTCAATTTGCTGTATTAAATTCTTTTTAGAGAGATGTAATTTTGAACTTCAGCGCTCTAAATCGCTCGTGAAAGAGTAACTAAAAGATCAAAAAAAGGACGGAAGGCTTGTAAATTTAAGTACTGTGTCCTGCTTGCACCTTCTTAGAAAGAGATCTTTTACCGGTAGATCTCTGATGGTATGTTTAACATTCTCTTTGTCGTCTTTCATCTCTGTGCCACATTTTGCCTCAGAAGACTTATTTCAAGCAGTACACGATTGAGCATGTAGCAGATCTAAGTGTGTTCAGTTCGATATTGGTGTCGACATCATTGTTTTGGTACCCAGCTTGAATACGAAGAAATTGTTTGATTTATAAAATTAACTTAATATGTCCTAAATGAAGAAAACTTTGCAAGTATTAATTGTCCGTATCATTGTGAAAATTCACAGATCTGTTCAGATATAGACTAAATTATATCCATTGTTTTTCAATACTTACTTGACGTTTATTGCAAAATTATGGTGCGGTTGCTCTGCGCTTGATACTTTTTTCCAGCCTGAGTTCGTGTCTCCCAATATCTAGACGGAGGGTTGGCGAGTTGGTTTGTAATCATCTTAAATGGTTGTCCATTTTTTTATTCCAAGAATTTATGGTTTTATGCTCACTAATAATTTTGTGGAGATTGTTTTGTTAATGTTATCGAAGTTTAATTTATAACTGGAAGTTCTAAACTACTCGATAAATCACAACACATCGCTCCCTTCCTCAAATTGGAAGTGACAAAGCTTCATGCAGCCAAATTTGAAAAAGAGATGTACCTGGACAAGTGAAAAAGATTTCTTTTCCTGTAATAATACATGTAAATTGTCTCAAAACTTTTTCTGGGTGGTTCATAATTGAAAGCTAACGTACAATGAAAGCTAAAAATTGCAACACAATATGTCTAGCAGGAAACCATCAAGGGTTTCAATAAATTTACAGTCACATGTTGAGATCCCGCCTAACAACACGACGCCTAACAAAACAACACTAACGAAATGACGCCTAACAACAAGAATCTGAGTGATAAACTCTTAATCCTTAATTCCAATGTCTTCTCATCCGGACACTAGTGCCATTGTGTAGCAGTAGAAATACTGGATGTATACCTCCATCCAATCACAGACTCAGAAGACACTATTCTCTTTTATATAGAGAGAATTTCACTAACTATATTTAGTCTATTAGAGTAAATCCTAGGTTGAGGTGGCTAGGCCAAGGTAACCTCTGATCATACCATCTTCGAGCGCACACATGTTCTCGGTGCGCTCGAAATACATGGTCTGGAAAAGGCTACGAGAGCACTTTTTGTCTGGACAGTGGTCTGGAACTTGTCTGATTAGAGGTCACTTTGGTCTGGGACTGTCTGACCAGAAGCAGTTTTGAGCGCACACTAGACTAATCAGAGGCCAATTTGAGCGCACACTAGTCTAATCAGAGGCAGATTCGAGCACATATTTTAAAGTTTTTTTGTCAAGAGTCAACAATACAGAGAAGATCTGATCAAAGCCTCATCGGGATTCTGATGGATTGACCAGAAACAAGGGGTCTAGCTGATAGCAACTGCTAGTCCCCTTTGGAAACGCTTTGGAATAACTGTAGATCAAGACCTTGTTATGCAAAGCTGTCTAAGTTCATCTATTCAGTCAAAAACGTGAGTTACCTGCATACTCAATAATATTTTTTCTTCATTTGGGATTTCTTTTCTACAGCTAAACTTTTCGAATTCGCTTTTCCTTATTTGAATATATTACAGAATAAAATCAATTTTCATGAAATGATTATAACAATATTGAGAGATTTGTTAAAGCTCACATCCATTTACTGATCAGACTATTTTGAACGCACTTTAGTGTGATTAGAGGCAACTTTGAGAGCACCTTAGTCTAATCGTACGCAATTTTGAGCGCACTTCAGTCTGATCAGAGGCGAATTCGAGCGCACACTGGTGTGATCAGGGGTGACATTCGAGCGCACAATAGGCTGATAGAGCTGAACAATAGAAGTTTTCGAGCGCACTTTTGAGCGCACACGGAGCTTCGAGCGCACTTCAGTATGATCAGAGGACAAATCAATCTGGCTTGGTCTGATCAGAGGGCACTTTTGTCTGGGATGGTCTGATCAGAAGCCATTTCAGTCTGAACCTCAACCTGGGTTGCACGATGTGCATATCTCTGACTCCGGTGTTACTCTTTGTAGTCACCGTTATAATTGAAATATACCCTCAGTGTTTTACCGAGTTGGTTAGTCTGAGAGATATAGGTAAGCCTACTTCGCGAGTATAAATAAGTAGCTCAACTCTTTACACCTTAAGGCTGTAAAAGGAGCCCACCTCGGGTCTGCCTTAATTGTATCTCAGCACTGAATCATTATAATCCAAGTGTATAAGAGATGTGCAGTGCTGATACATGGTATTGACAGGATAACATACGGCGCATGCATGTACTGTTACAGTTGAAACTCAGAGTCAGGTCTTTTCTCGGAAAATTTGAGGATCCTCATAAACTTTTCCGCATGATATTTAGATAAAAACTCATAACTAAATAAAAAATTTTGAATTAAAGTTTGATAGCTCGTGCAATGCATGTCTGGGCATGACGCGATAGTAATTACCAGATTTTACTGGTTTTAAGCTGGTTTTACAATGAATTTACACTGAACTTCAATGAAAATAGAGGCTTTTTCGGCCTTTCCTCTTAAAATGTTTTGAAATGATAACTGGTGAGCAGGGTAAATCTCACCCAAATTATTGACTCCAAATTATCTCTCCACCGCCGCGCGCAGCCCAACTGCACTAACATAATTTAATTTGATTTTTGTCGTTGTATCAATTCTTAGAACATACGTGTATTTGTATCACAAATTTGATATATCAGGCAATGTTGACAATTGAGGCAAGCGGTACCTTCAACGTTTAACAACTCAGCGCACTTGAACACAGCTTCCTTGGGAAAAGTTGGCATCCAACGGAACTGTGAAGGGAGGTGACATTGCGACAGCTGCGATTGCATTAACTAGCTAGCGTCCATTGAAATAGAATTTTCTCGACTAGCAGACAGTTGCAGAGTGATGCAGAGCGAGCAATTATAGAAACAAACTGGTAGACAAAGTTACATCAAACTAGAAAACACTCTCGCAGAAAATTTTGAAAATTAATTTGATTTTTTTTGTTCAAATATTACAATCAAAAGTAAGTGAATAACTCGAATGATTAATACGATTATTACGTTGCCTGTCGCATTTTTCATCAAAAAGCATTGGAACTGAGTTGATACAAACGCTTATTCAAATTTTTGGGACTTTTGACGAATTTTTTTAATTCCGAATTTGATTAGTTCGACAATAAGTGTAAAATCTTGGTTCACAGCTGACCATTGCTGTTATTATCAGTTCAGCTCTAACCACTCTCTCAACTATCCAAATGATAAAACAAAAAATTCTGCGGTTTCCTCTCATTGGGTGAGACGTCACGTATCAGTACTAATTGTCCCAGCTCAGTAGTTGACGCAATTTACTCCTCTTCGGACGAGTGAGATAAGGATACAAGGGTTTGCTCGGGTTTCTTATTTGCCTATAGTCCAGGGTCTCTTGCAATCAGCAAGATTGCAGACCAGCGAATAGCTATAGCGGAGACTGATTGAGAAAACCTGCTGAATGCTAAATATAACCCAACAGGCTGCAGGCTTCTGTTATTAGCCAGAGTAGCGATTTGTTTAAGGGTCCTACCAACTTTCGCTGAGAATCCCACAAGTGACTCGGACACCAAAAGATTAAATTGAATTCCGACTTTGCCACAATTCAGGGTGTGCTGTTCGTTATTCCTGTCTTCAGCAACTGATAGGGCGAAATAACTTTTCTCTCCCGCATTTGTGATAAAGCTTGATTGCAAAAGAGAAGGAACGGTAACATCAAAAGCTGCTGCTTGACCCCAAGTACATGCAGTTAATAATATGTTCCCGGTGTCTGGACCTGTTGTGGGACAGTAAACTCTACTGGTCGCAGACTGGGAAAAACGGGGCACCCGAGCAACAGATAAGATTTTGTATTGTATGCAACCTTGAGAAGCAATCATATGGCCCGACTATGGCATGACAACGCAAGGTCTTCCATTACATGTATGGTCCCAGATTCACAAAATGACCAGCTGATTCGGAGAAAAATTTAAGCCAAGTGTTTGGTTGATAAAAAGGCACCTGATTGTGGTGGAAAAAGACAAAGCCAGCGAGCTTTTTTGCTGAGTTTTGTTTTTCAATAAAGTACTCACAAGCTGAAATACCATTTTCCTCTTGAATATTTTTTTAAGAAGTCTCCTCGGACGTCATTTTAGGTAATTCTTCACGGTGTTAAAAATTAAGACGTCCTCAGTAGGGTTATGGGCCGTCCCGTTAGTTTTTCTACCAGTGCAGAGCAATGAAAAACAGAACCAATTTATGCGCTGACCTTGGTTAGCTGACGTTTTTATTCCAACACCAGTTTTGTTATTTTTAAGACGTACTTAGTCCTATGGCAAATCCCTGAACTAATGCCAACATTTGCAAGATATTCTTTGATTTGCCTGAAAAAGAATTGCATCGCAAGGTGTAGAACAGTTTGGTGGTATCAAGTCAACAATGCAAGAAACCAAGGCGCACTGCGGATCATCTTAAAAATATAAACTTTTTTGACGTTCCTCTAAATTTCTAACTCGTTTTAGTAAGTAAGATGGAAAAGAAAGCATCAGATTTTTAGCCGTTCCTAGGACTTGAAATCTATCTACATTGTTACTTATCATCAAACTAGCAATTTTCTCATGACCATAAATCATATTCACTTTCGCTCCTGATACTGTTAAGATCTCCAACGCTTTACACAAACTATCGTCAAGAAGATACCAGCAGTGTTGCGCGATATTTTGTAATTTGCTTTCAATTTCAGAAATTGGAGGCCAAATGGCCACAGAAAACAAAAATGGGCCCGATAGATCTCCCTATTGCACTCAAGAGTGACTGTCAGCAGTTGTTGAAGAACAATTCGGTATGACGCGAGTCATAATAGGAGTGAGTTCTTTTGCTTTACACATGGGGACGAGACGCCGAATAACTTCACCTACAGCAATAGGTCTAACGCCGGATTGCTTTGTCTCTGATTCTGTTAAGGATGCACTACCCAAATTTGGGCAATAAAATGGGAGCTGGCCTCTGCTACCAAAGTTAACTAGTTTGGTTATGAATGTGATTGCAGGCTGGGACTGATCCAAAATTGAACAACTGATTTTGTAAAGATTCCCCGAGCACATCCTGGACGGTCTATCGGCTGTTAGGTTGGAAAAAGACAAGCTGTTTCAAAGATGCTCTGGGTACATCTTGGACTTTCCAGCGGCTGTAAAACTGGAAAAAAGGTTGCAGTTACAAGAGCATTTTTGCATCACTGACTTGAACTTTGCAATTATAGTCGTCCATCGAGTAAAGAATTTCGTTTCACTTCGGATGCAGTTTTTCAAGACCAATACGGTTTTTTTGGCAGTTGTGGATAACTCTTATTTCAAATAGCTGTCAAATCAAGCAATTTTTGGATTTGTACTAGGCCTGCTGTAGAAATTCCTAGTTTTTCAAATTGAGACAGCTCGTCTATGCGGGCTGATAAGGTTTTTGGTATCTTTTTCTCTGCTAAAAGAAATTGAATGATTGCGAATATGCCCGAGTTGATTTAGAGCACATTCACCCATCGTAATCTGAAGCCCATTGCATGTATCTCACTTTGGAGTGGACTCAATCGTGCTCAAAGATTGAAAGTTTATGAAGAATACTTTAACTGTTGGGGGAAAAGAAATGTTCCACCTGCAATTAGGAAATGATCCGTCAAAACTATTCGTAAGGGCATTCATCGGCTGCGCTAAACTAGTTGAGGGTTCAGAACATACGCTCATTCCTTAACTGTTAGCGGCTTGTTTCTGTGAACTTCTATTGTGGGTAGATAAAATATTGTCAACTTGTCACTAATATTTAGGGAACTTTGAGTTAGGGGGGATTACGGATTGTGTCAAAGATCTCTTCTGACTGAAATAGCCGATCCAAAGTTGGTTTAGTTCTCACGTTGTGTTTCATGGTTAAAATCCGAGAATGATTCAACGAGCAAACCGCTCTGTTATAGCTGAGTTTAGCAATTAGAGTTGTAATAGTGTTGCGAATACACTATCTCAGAATTATAAGGGAATCGCGGAGCAAATCCGTAATTAAGCGTGATTTGTTAAATTTACTTAATGGAATCGAATCGCAGTGCAAATTCAAACTGGAATTTGTCTCAGTTAAATGAATAGCGCTTACAACGGCAACTTGAATACAGATTGTTAAGCGAGATTATGATTACTTATAATAAAATACGGTGAACAAAATATGAAATTTTGTAGTAGACTAGCGGGAAGATATTTATACGTGAATAATAAAAAGTCATTATAATCTTAGTTATATTATACATGATATGAATATTAAAAATAGAGGGTAGTTTATAATTTAGTACACATATGGATTTCGATATATATATATATATATATATATATATATATATATATATATCACATTTCCCCCATGACAAGAAAAATTTTAAATGTATTTAAAATTTCAAAAAAACACAAATAAGTGGATAAAATGAATGAACACAACATAAACTGTGAATGGAAAGGTGCCGCGATTGTTAAATTTAAAGAACGAAAAGATTGGCTTTTATGTATATGCAAAGCATATGTAAGCGGGGAAAATTCATTTGCACAAGTATCATATACGCAATGGCTGTCGTATTGTTAAGCTTGAAGGGCAATTGCAGCACGTTAAATAAGAAAATCCCACTAAACTTTCGATTCGCAGAGCGAATACTTGATAGAATTATGAACATGTAAACGAATCAAATTTGAGTGAATAAGTTAAATGCACGCACACAATAAAGTGGATTCGCGGGGCGAATACATTGACAGATTGTGAATTATGAATTGGACAACAATCGGAATAAATTGAAATTAACACACACAATGAAAATTGGATTCGCAGAGCGAATACTTGATAGAATTATGAACATGTAAACGAATCAAATTTGAGTGAATAAGTTAAATGCACGCACACAATAAAGTGGATCCGCGGGGCGAATACATTGACAGATTGTGAATTATGAATTGGACAACAATCGGAATAAATTGAAAATTAACACACACAAAGAAAAGTGCATTCGCAGAGCGAATACATGATAGATTTATGAACATGTAAACGCATCAAATTTGAGTGAATAACTTAAATGCACGCGCACAATAAAGTGGATTCGCAGGGCGAATACATTGACAGATTGTGAATTATGAATTGGACAACAATTGGAATAAATTAAAATTAACACACACAATGAAAATTGGATTCGCAAAGCAAATACATGAAATGAATGAAAAAATGTAGTTTAGTTGCTGTGGATGATTTTGTTACAAAACATCTGGTTTTGAGAACTTCGTATAAGCCAGCTAGTTGCCGTTTCGCTCTCTTTTTGTTAGGGAGTTTCCGAGATATTTTGATACTTAATGATTTCTCTGTTCGGGAAATGGGATCCGTGAGTTTTGGATGAATGATGAACCGCGATTCCTTGTTGTCTGAATTGCGATAGCGGCCGCCTGCGTCCTGCTGTGCCCGACTCATGATTTTTCAATTTCCAATTCACCTCTGTCGGGGTTGACTCATCCGGCTTCGTCCAGGAAATCATCTGCAGGAACTGTATCGGCTTCTAAATGCAGGACCTCCGAAGTGAGCTTCAAACGGTTTTATCTTTGTAGTTTTCTGTTTTGTTAAACGTAGATCTGAGATCATTTGTTTAAATGCTTTGGGGGTTGAGAATTTATCTTTGCTTTCAGCTTTCATACAAGATAAACGTCGTTTTATTGTTTGGATCATTCGTTCCACTAATCCGATAGCTCTATGATCGCCGACCGGGGCGTCGAGAATGTTAATATTATTTTCATTACAGTAATTTGTAACTTGTTTACCTACTAGACAAGTTGCTCAACCTAGACGTTTTGTTCGTGGATTTTTGTGAGTATTTGCGTAGTCTCGAAGAAATCTTACTACATTTGCCCCATTAGCTTTTTCAAAAAATCTAACCGTCGGATACTTTGAATAACGATCGTTGCATATTTTGTTCTGGATTTGCGGTGGAATTACAATTGAAATTTTGCGACTGGATTTGCGATGCGAGTGCAGTATTAGTTTTAGACAAGTTATTTGCGTGGCATTCAAAGCTAGAAATGAATTTTGAATTTTAATTGTTTACTTGTGCTCGAGTAGTGAATGAATTATTTGAAGCAATTGAATTGTGCGTGCTACTTTTAGCAAGTTTGCAAGAGTGAACGCGTGTCTTGTTTACTTGTAATTTGTAATTGTTGGTAGTGTGCCGCTTATGGAAAGGAATTTTATTTGAGCGACTGAATAAAGATGTAATCGCGTCGCGAAAGCGGGAAATTGTTGCTACCATGAATATCTCATCTTATTGAGTGATGCTTTTTGCTTTTTGATTCGGTTGGCGCGAAATGTAATCAACCAAACCCATTCTAGTGCCGGGAATGTGTTCTATATTAAATTCAAAAGGTAACAAACGATCGATCCATCGTGTTAATCGGTTATTGTAAGATTTGTTTGAACGATGAGATTTTAAAACTGAAAGAAGTGCTCTATGATCTGTCAAAACTGTAAATTTTTTTCCAAAAAGGTAATAAATAAAATATTCGATGGCCCAAACCACACCAAGCAATTCTAGTTCACTTATACTGTAACGTACTTCATTATTATTAAGGAAGCGAGAAGCAAAAGCCACCGTTTTCCAACCTTCACAATCCAGTTGCTCAAGCGCAGCGCCTAAGCATTGGCGAGATGCGTCTCATTTTATTCGCGTTTCCAGTGTCGGGTTCAAGTGAGTGTTTTTTGTAGCATTTGCAATTATAGTTTTAATATGCTCAAAATGTGTTTGCTGATTATCAGTCCAAATAAATTTTTCACTTTTCTTTAGTAAAAGCCGGAGGACGTGACAAATTTTGGCAAGATTGGGAATGAATTTGCTTAAACGATGAACGCTACCAAGCAATGATCGTAATTGTTTCAATTTTTTTGGAGCTTTGATTTCTGCAATTGTTGCGGTCTTTGATTCTATAGGTTTAACACCATTTTGTAAAAATGTGAAACAAAGCCAATTTATCTGGTGTTTTGCGAAGTGACATTTACTTAAATTAATTCTGAGGTTATCAGCCTCAAGTTTCTGCGATATTTGTAGAAGTATTTGAGGTGCGACTCCTATTACTTTTGCTAACTACAATTATATCAGCGAGGAAGCAGTATATATTACACAAGCCAACCAATGTGTAATCCATCGCTTTTTGGAACTCTGCCGGCATATCCGTAAGGCCATAAAATCCCGATATAAAACGATAGGTTCCCGTTGCTTCGACACAAATGATATTGAAATTACAATGACATGCGGTATCCGGATGCAAATTTAGTTGGCTATATGCATATTTTAGGTCAATCGTCAAAGAATAAACGCTATCACCATGATTAGAATCGTTAATGTGTTGTGAAATCGAATGGATAAGGTTATCGATGTTTGGCATTTGATACTTATTTTTATGAATTGCTTTATTTAGGACTTTGGAATCGAGGGCTATTTTTACTGATTTGTCCTTCTTAACCGTGATTACAATTGGAGAAATAAAGTTCTTATCAGAGCATTCCTGTAATTTTTCAATATGTCCTTGTTCTGAAAGTTTCTTCAATTCATAAGATACTTTGGCTAACAAATTTATAGGGACAGGACGACCTTTTTGGTAAGATGGGGCATAATTTCTAAGAAATTTTCAACGAACCATATGTACTTTTGACCTACCGATTCTGGAGATTAGGTCAGAAAAATCGGTTGCATTTTGTTTTTTGATTGAACATTATTCTTGATCTACCTGATTGACTGTCTTTTGATTATTACGTTGCTGAATTGAAAGTCCGAGAACAGGGAACAAATTTATACTCAATAGAGAACGATGACCATCTGTCACTACTTGGATTTCAATTGGATTCGCGTACCAATTATTGCTTTGAATTGACGTTTGGAGAATGCATAGCGTTTGAATGGGCTCGTTAGAGAAAGTTTTCAATTGTTTGGGATTCGCTTCGCGTATCCACTTCGAATTTGGGTCTTGGGAAATGATTGAATTTGCCAATGACTCTTTTATTATTGTGCATACGCTACCCGAATCCACCAGAACAATTGTTGCTGTGTTCCCGAGCACTACAGGGAGATTGACTGCTTCTACAGAAGTTAGTTTGATTCCAAATCGGGAAGTAAAATCTGCCAAAGATACTGAGGCTACACAATTATCTTCATCCGATGAGTAGTTTGATTCCAAATCGGGGTCAAAATCAGCCAAAATTTGGTTAACATCCTCAGCTTGATCATCTTTTTCAACATTATTGACCCGTGGCTTAGGTGTTAGATAGGAGTTAGAACCGTTAGGTTTTTGGCAAACCTTTGCGAAGTGGTTTTCAATCCCACAGTTACTGCATTTCTTTCCACGTGCAGGGCATCTATTACGGTGTTCTGGAGTCCAACTCATTCCAGAGAAATGACGAATTGTGGGCTTTTTCCGTGCAGTGGTGTTCATAGTAGAAAAAGGGGTAGCATTCGCGATGCGCATCCGTTGTACTTGATTAACAGTTGAATTAAGTTTAGTTTTGCTTGCGTTCATTTTGAGTTGATTGAGGGTGCCCATTTCAATGTTAATTGCTATTGCTAAGGCTTTATCAGGTTCCACCGTTTCTTTGAGAAGTTTTTTTTGTATGTCTTCATTTTGCATGTTTGCGATGAAAACGTCTCTGATAATAGTATCTCCCTTTTCTCCCAGATCAGAATTCTCGGAGAGTTCTTTGAGGTGACCGTAGAATTTCTCAATCGGTTCCCCTTTTTGCTGTTTTCGTGTAAGAACGAGATATCGGTCGAAAGTTATATTATGGATTCGAATAAAACTTTTATTCAAACATCCCGAAGATTTCTTGTTGAGACTCAAGTACATCAATGGAGACAATTTTCTATCTAAAAGTTGCCACGGTTTATCTCCGCACAGGATGGCTACCGCCGCAATATGTTGACAATGATTTTTCCACGCCGTCTTTGCTCGTTCGTTACGAGTGCGTCGATCTCGTTCTGATTGTGCTGTAGGGTTTTCGACTGCATCTTCAAATGCCGGTTCGGGTGCAGAATGACATGCTCTGGAGGGTCGGCCAAGGGAAGGTCCACTACAATTCTTTCGCGAGCAAGAATTGCGAGTTTGAGTTGCATCCTCCAATAACCCCATCGAAGTGGGGGCTCTAGGGTTGCCTTTTCCCAAAAGGGTTGAATAACGAGTGGAGATTTGCCGCTGTCCTTTAATGCTGACTGCGCCATGTTATAGCTGAGTTTAGCAATAAGAGTTGTAATAGTAATGCGAATACACTATCTCAGAATTATAAGGAAATCGCGGAGCGAATCCGTAATTAAGCGTGATTTGTTAAACTTACTTAGTGGAATCGCAGTGCGAATCCAAACTAGAAATTGTCTCAGTTAAATGAAGAGCGTTTACAACGGCAAATTGAATTCAGATTGTTAAGCGAGATTATTATTACTTATAATAAAATACGGTGAACAAAATATGAAATAATTTAGTAGACTAGCGGGAACATATTTATACGTGAATAATAAAAAGTCATTATAACCTTAGTTATAATATGCATGATACGAATATTAAAAATAGAGGGTAGTTTACAATTTAGTACACATAGGGATTTCGATATATATATTCATATGTATCACACGCTCCATGAATCGTATGCTACGAAGGTCCGAGTGGGCGATGGAGGAGCTGAGGTGTGGGGCTGAAAAGTTACGATCCGACCGGTTTTGACAAGCTCAACTCAATGATCTGCCTCCACACTTCCACCTCAGAATATAACCTCGAAGACAAGAAAGGGCGGTTAAAACGGATCCCAAGGAAGCAGAATATAGTTTTTATTATTTGTTTTCAAGGATGGTTGATTCATAAAGATGAGCAGATAATAAGATGAGTAGACTAAAAACTGCTTGCATCCTAAACAGATTTTTTACAGAAATAGTGATCATTATATCGAGAGATAATCGGATTATATGCCGTCACTTTGGTAAGAGACTTTCTCATAGGAACTCAATTCAGTATTGGAGCGTTGCATTAGATCTGAACTTGGCTTGACACCTCAACTTGGATGGGAGTATGATGAAATAGTTCTACTATGGAATCTTTTTTCTTTTGTTCCCGGTGGTTTTCATATGGCCGATTGCCGTCGTTAGTTGCCTGACTTTTGAATTGGATACGAACAGTCTATATTTTGGGGAGGGGGAGGAGGGAGGGAGGGGGCTCTGATGGAGCGAAAGCGAATTTCATCAGAGCATCTAAGCAAAAAGTTCAAATGTTTGCAGCTAATTGGTCTAAAATTAGTTGAGGGCAGGAGAAATAAATGAACAAGCTAAACGGATGGAAAAAAGAGGCAAGGCCCATAAGCCAAAGTTTGCTCGCCTCACTTATTCCCGTATAGGATTCTACTTTTTCGCGTTTTCATTATTTAACCCCGCAAAAATTTCATCTATGTATGGGTTTTGTATGAGTTCTGATATTAAAACTTTTTAGCCCGTAATGCGAACCCTTCTTATCCCAAATTTTGTAATTATATTGAGCCAATCATATTTAAAAAATTAGTTCATTCGGTTTAAATAATAGCGGTCAACCTATTAGAGTTGAAAAGACGAGATACGTACTTATACTTTTCTTCATATTGTTGGTTATCCTAGACGAAAATTTTTTAACAAAAATTGGTATCGAATACAAGTTTTGGCGTCAAAAATTTACTGTAATATACTCATAATTAGAGACACGTCGGGTCTAAAAAAACAGTTTCAGGGCGTGAAAAAATTGCGACGTGAAATGACATAGGGTTGAAAATATATAAACTTAAAAAATGAGGGGTTAAGTGAATCGGTGCGAAAGGAAGAACAGACGTTTTGTTATAGTAAAACTCATTTTTAATAATAAATTTTGAAGGATTCAGGTTTTTCGATTATTTGATTCACTTTTCATGAGTCAGTTTGAACATTCGACCTTTAGTCTAGTTTGTCGAGTTCTTAAATCGAAACTGGATGTTCAAATAGAATGTTTCTGAGTAAATTTGACTTAATCGATAAACATTACAATAGTGAATGGTGTCAAAATGTTTACAAATTGTTTTCTTCGCAACAAGAGCTTTGTACTTTCACTTGCAGTTTTTTTAGGTAAGTATACTATAAAAATCATATAAAATAAAACAAATAATAATTTCAATCAAACATTTTTCGCGTCTATTGATGGTTTTCCTTACTTGAAATCAATTATTTTTCTCGGAGACAAGAAATTTGTAGATGATTTCCGCAAAAATTGTTTATATGTGTGTTTTGTCGAAAAAATCGATTTAAACCTTGCAGATTCTACTGACAGTTTTCCATTCAACCTCTCGATTTAAAAGTACAAGTAAGTTTAATGCAGGAAAGAACATCTCTCATATGTTTTGATAGGGAAACGGAATTATAATCCACTATATAATAGGAGGAGGTATTCCGTAGTCAGCTACGTTTTTTTTGCCGATCAAAATGTTCATATATCGTTGTATCATTAGAAACTAATGTATGTGAACAATAGTTTTCCAGATATCAAAAATTGTTTCAAAATGTGATTTAAAATTGGATTATAATAGTGCTTCAAAAATTGATCGTTTGCTTCGTAAAACTAGGCGTTTAAGTTTATTTTCATGTTGAAAATACATTATTGGGTAAAAAAAGGTCATTTCAAAAGTATTGATCTAAAAAATCGGTCAATAAATTGTCTGATGATTATGAGAAGTTTAAACTAGAACAAGTAAGGCCCTGAAAAAAAATTGTTTCTTCAGGAGTTTTTCTAGACAGATATTTTTCAGACGTTGTCCTGGAACCATGTTGTGGAACTCATGATGATGAGTCTTACTATGGGAATCATTACGATAACTGGCAGTCTCTCATTTTCATCTTCCCCACCCCAATCAACGTCTTTGGTGTGCGATGCCAACGATACAGGTGAGGAAACGACACTCACTGACGCTCTGTCGAAACACCCCAATTATTACAATTAACAGAAAACTTATTGGCTTAATCATGCCTAATTGAGTTACATAACAAGATGGAATGCATCTTTTCCGTTTGTACCCCCATCTTAGTGGGTGCATATTATTTTCGCCCCCCAGACGTATGTGCCATATTTTAACATAATGATTTACTATGCAATGACACGTGCACTGGGGGAGCATAACGTACGGGGGGGGGGCACACAAACGGAAAAGATCTAAAAATTCCACTGAAGCGCCGCAATTTGGTTTTCTCGAACAGTTCTGTGTCATTTTCTCAAAAAAATGTTAGATTCGATTAAGTTAAACATTTGCGCAAATAAAATTTCAGCAATTCTAAATTTCAACAATTTTTTTTGAAAAATCCCCGTTGCCATGTATTAGCGGCGGGGAAAACAACATTTTAAATCTGCTATGAAATATCCGCCAGAAAAAATATCAAAAAAGAACCCATGATTTTTAAGAATTAGTTACGGGTAAAGTTTTGCCGTACATAAAAAACTCGGCCAGTAAGAAATTAACTGGAGTTTTTTTACTGTAATTATCATAGCAGCAAAATGTGGTAGTATAACAGATTACTCGATTTTATCCAATACGTTCAATGTGCCCAACTGAATAAAATTGTAACAAAGTCTAATAGTTATGAGTTTTTGTGTGTATTTGTGTGTGCGTGTGAGTGTGTGCGTGTGTGCGTGCGTTTGATTGCGTGTTTGTATGATCTTAGAGGAATGACCTTCTATCATGTAAGATCTGTTAAAATGTTTATCAAGAATTTTTATCAAGCAAGATCTGGTAAGATTGCTACTAAGAATGTTTATCGTGTAAGATCTTATATTTGTAAGAACGTGCATAAGATTTAATAAGAGAATGCATATTGTTACGAAATCTTATAAGACCTTACCCAATAAAAATTCTTGGTAAGCATCTCATCAGATCATACACGATAAAAATTCTTTCTTATAAGATCTTAAACGAAAAAAATTCTTAGTAAGCATTTTATCAGATCTTACGAGATAGAAATTCATCTAGGATCCTACAAAGACACACTCTCACGCACACACACACACATATGCACACATACACACACACATACACACACACACACACACACACACACACACACACACACACACAAATATACGCAGGCACTCAGAGAGACACACAATTACACAAACGCTTAAACACGCAAGCCTGCACAGATTCAAACACCCACACACTCACACACACACACAAGAAAACACGTTTACACACACTTGAACACTCATACGCAACACATGCACTTTTACACAAAGGCGCTCACAAAAAATGATAACTATTAGACTTTGCTGCGATTTTATGCCGTTCGGCACACTGAATGTACTGGTTAAAATCGAATAATCTGTTATGCTACCACAATTTGTTGCTATGAAAATTACAGCAAAAAGCTCCAGTGTTATTTCTTACTGGCTGATTTTTATTATGTACGGCAAAACTTTAACCGTAACTAAATCCCCAACTGATAATTCCGCTGACAAAAAGGAACTTATAAAATCTTATAAAATTGAAGTTCTGAAGTGTAAGATCTGGTAAGATAATCACTTAGAATTTTAATCGTTTAAGATCTGACAAATCGTCTGATAAGCTCTTGTAAAGGGATGCATCTTCTTGTAAGTTCTTATTAGACAATTTTGTAAGAAATTTGTCAGATCAAACTCAATTTTTAAAAAGAAGTACAGTTTTTCAGCTGATGGGTGTCTAATTAATTGTTCTGGCAAATTTTTACGAGGAAACAGTTTTGTTCAATGATTCAATTACAGTGGCATAATTGAGGGTTTTGTAATGACTATGCTAATAATGCGATCAAATAGCAGCATGAACTGTATGATAAAAAAACTTGCTGTCTTCACAAAATTTTTGGACACATTGATTATGTACATGTCAAAACAATTGCTCTAAGCGAACATATTTTAGCTTTGATTTTTTAGTCAATGGGCTAATTATATTGATCCGTCATTATACATTTAAAGCTTCATTGGACTATTGGAAGCATATAATAGACAATTGGATTCAATTTTGAGCTATATTTATCATTTTGTGGTTCAGGGCACCTTAAATTCATCTTTTGTTTGTTTTCTGTATTTGGGAAGTTTTTAGTTATTTTGTTGTTCTTTTCAATTGATTGCCACTAACTTTGACATGTATTTGGCGAGCAAAATTGAGTAAACGATGTCAAAAATTATGCCTAATTTTTAAAATTTCTGCCTGCCTCTTTTGCTTTTGGTTCCTTTGGTTCAACTATTTTGTATTCAAGTATTTATGCTTCGCCTATTTGAACTCAGTATTTTGCTTTTTTACTACCCTTTGACAATTGAAAATTTGATCTGCCAGTTTTCAATGAATCGATGTACTTACTCATCGTCTTTTATTCATTTTTGCCTTTTTGATCGTTCTCGGAGTTTCTTTTTTTTGCTTGCAATGTTCTGTTATTAATCACTGATTAAATACAAGCGTTGTTACAGAATTTCCTTGGAACGTGTGTAGGGACCTAACAAAATATTCAGAACTTAGTAAGATATATTGTAATCAGATTTGAAAATATAATTTGTTCAATTTTTGATTTCTTTTCCCACTCTTCACCCGGTTCAGAATATGAATAGTACTTATTTTTATTTGTTGTCTTTGTTTAAAGAGAAACACTATTATACTAGAACAACTACTAAAAATACTAGAACAATTTCAGTCGCTCAGTGGACATAATTTCTGGCTAGTCCTTAAGGGATTTTCTACATCCAGTACACTACAAAGTCTTACCGCTGTGTTTTGATTTCCTGAAAGCAATTGATTTTCAATATCACATTTTTTTACATAGAGTAAAGTTACATGGAGCAAATTTTTAGTTACTGTATCAAAAACAATTTGGCAAAAATGAGATAAAAATCCGCCTTTTAAAGCAATTTAAAAAAAATAGTTCTTTTTTAGTGATATCTGATATCATCATTAGATGACCAGGAACCACTTATATGGACTCTTATTTTCCAATTTTTTTTAAAAAAAAAGACGCAAAACTAACAAAATTTTGATGTCAATTGTATTACAAACTTAATGAAAACCAAAATGGCGTATGAGTGGTTTCAACACAATTTATGGTATAATCTTAAGTTACATTCTGCTGGTTGGGGTGGTACTGAATCTAGTCTTGAATTAGATAAAAAAAAGACTAAAAATTTTATTGCAAGTTGTAAAAGACATTTTTGAAAAACTTATAAAGAAATCAGGAAAAGATCAATTTTTATTGGAGGGTTGGGGAAGGAAGGGGGCGGGTGAAGGATTAATAAATTGTAAGGTAAAATTATATCAATCAAAATGCTAGAAACATTTTCATGAAATTGGCTGATAATATGAGATAAATATTTTTGATTCTATAATTATTTTTGAAACAAAACGAGAAAACCTTTAAAAAATTAGTCATTCGAAAAAAATGAACTAAAAAAAACAACATACTTCGCAAGCTCCTTCTCTTCTTTGGAACAGCCATGTTAGCCTACTACATTTTTGTATTTCTGATGGTTTTTGATTTAAACAAAACAAAAAAAAATTTAAAGTAAATCAGAACCGACAAAGCAAACAGACGACAAATTTTTATTAAAAAAAGGAAACCATTTTTTTTTCGTTTTTCGTTGAAACGGTAGATGCATTTGCGTACTTAGATTTGCGTACTTTAAATGCATGCATAATAGTTCTGCATTGGAATCCTTTCTATTTTTATGAACTAAATCTGTCAAAAAACAACAAAATTGGTTCTTCAAGGGTTATTCAAAAGCGTTACAAAAAGAAAAGCGAGATTTGCGGAAAGGTTAAGAGAAATGATAACGTTCCTAGTACGATCTTTGTATGACTTCAAAAAATCACAAATAGCAATAGATACTACTATTCAAAGCATGCAAGCATTTGAAAACCCAAAGTGGGTTAATTGAAGCTGCTGCTAGATTTTCTTTGACTTGCATGAAGTCATTTATGATCCTTGCCTGACTACCAGGAAACCATTTATGATTGATGATACTGTGCGTGAAAAACACGCATTCAAGAGTCAATGAACGTTGAATTGATATTGCTACAAACAGATTAGGGACCACTAAGAAATTGTATATGATCCTTGTATGACTACAAAAAATCGTGTATGATCCTTGTATGACTGCTAAGAAACTATCTATGGTCCTTGTATGACTACTAAGAAGTCATGCATGATCCTTGTATGACTACAAAGAAATCATATGTGAAAATCTAAAACCTTCTAGCACGTAGAAAAACGGGGCATACGGGGGAAATAATTTGACCTTCTACTAAAAACTCATATATGATCCTGGTATGATTACTAAGAAACCGTAGATAACGGTTGCTTATGCAAAATACTGATATTTGTATTTGCTCTGAAACTCTCTGATTGCAAAAGTTGTGATGCGCTGCATCATTAAAAATTTTTTGACCCTTGAATGACTACTAAGAAATCATACAATTCATATATGACCTAGTATGATTACCAAGATGATTTTTTTTCTTAAGGTATGGCTGCATTGATTGAGTTTTTTGGTATCAGTAGTTGAGGGCGTAACAACTTAAGCATTTTAGTGTTAAGTTTGATTTTTATGTATGAGCCTTGTGTGACTACTAAGCAATGATATAAACCATGCATGACCTAGTATGATTACTATGATTCTTATATGACCTAGTATGACTACTAAGAGTTTTGTATGATGAGCAACCTGTGTACTGATTTACTACGTAATGGCACGTGTTCTGTAACTGATGGGTGCGTGACGTCCTGGGAGGGGCAGATTTGGAGACATGGAGAACATCTTATATTGCATCTCAGGTTGAGGTCCCATACGGAAGTGATCTCTGATCACACCAAGTCCAAGTCCAACGCACATGGTTTGTTCCCAGACCAAAATTACAGGGTCTGGGATTTGGTTCAAGCTTACAATAGTATGATCAGAGGTCACTCCGTTCTGGTGATGGTCTGATCAGAGGTCACTTCCGGATGGTAATGGTCTGATCAGAGGTCATTTCCGTCTGGCAAGGTCTGAACAGAGACAGTTCCGAGCGCACTTTTGTCTGATCCGAGAATACGTCGGTCTGGTAGGGTCTGACCAGAGGTTACTTTCGTCCGCAACGGTCTGATCAGAGGTCACTTTCGGATGGCACCTCAACCTGAGATGTTTTTTGTTTCAGCAAATATGCGTGTCTGTTCAAGTATGAGTATTTTACCCCACAGAGCGAGAGGGAGAATAGAAGGCAAGACAGTCGCACCTTTGAGGCCCTGATCAGACACGAGTACTTCAAATATAACTGGTTCCCTCTAACCCACTTTAGACGCAGTGAGTTCTTGCCTAGCTTTATTGATCAGGGTCAAGGATTTTGCAGGATTCCATTGCAAGAAAAAAATTAGTATGAAATAAGTATAGTCTTTCCGCGATTTTTACTCATTTGTGAAAAACACGAATGGTAATGTGAACTTTTCTAATAGTTAAATATAAGTAGAACAAGCCTCATACCAAGAATGCGTGACTTTAACTCTTAAAAACCTTTATATTAAATTATTGACAAAAAGTAAGAATTATAAAGCAATTTTTAAGAAATATGTTGAAATGTACTACATCAAAAAAAAACATTAATGTGCTGTGTTAATTTAGAGCTAACTATGCTGTTTCCTTATGCAACCTAGTACAAAGAAGTATTAATAAATTATTTTGTCTCGCCATTTAGCAAAAAGGAAGGATTAAATTGCTTGCTTATAATTTGCATCTAATAATGTTTACTAGATTGATAACCCATTTAACTTGTTTTCCGCAAGTTGCGCCCAATTCCAACCTGCTGTTTTTGAAACTATCTGGTGTTTCGAGGGCAACAATGACAATACCTCGAGAACAGTTTTCCTTTTGCGTCACTTTTATTCAAGATCACAAAAGGGTACGTTAATCCTAGACATAACGAAGTGAGGGAAAAGCACGAATTTGGTCACCTGTATTCACGGATAAACGTAACACAACCTCATGTGCATATATGATCTTGAGCATCCAATTAGCCTAAAATCTTATTGCTCAAATTTAATAAGTAATGACTTGAGAGCCGATTCAGAGAATTAATTGTTCTTGTGGGTAGTGATTTTAGCAGTTGCAAGATTATTAATAGTCTTCACAACTCAGAATCAGTATTACAATGGAATTTTCTTAAATTAATCATCAATTAGGTTTTCTTTTTTGGAATAAGTGATTTGTTGTTAACTGTATCAGGTATTAGATGCATTGCAGCTTTTTTATTGTTTATTACTTAACATAAAATCAACAAAATGTGGTTCCTATCTTGGATGTTAATATACCAAATATGGTTTTTTGGCAAGTAATAATTCTAGTCAACCCGGGATTGTTCCGTGAGATATTTTTTGCAAATTGTTTGGTGTTTTAAGTAATTGTTGATAATTTGACATTTGTTGATTTTGAGACTGTTTTGGCATTTCGTGGAGAACGCATTCTCCCTCAAAGATAGTCGTATCCACGATGAAAAAACTAATACTTATTCCTGCGAAAAATTATGGACATAGCATGTATTTGTCACTTATATTCTCGGATTACGTATCCATTGTCCATTTTTTATAATTTTTTAACCTAAACATTTATTACTTTATTAGTGAATTAATTAGTATTTACTTGAATTCCAATTCAGTCCGATGATTTTTTTGCTAAATTTCTTATTTATCTTTATTTGGTGTTATTTGACATTCCTGTAATTCGACACCAGTTATGGGTAGGACCAACTGTTAAATGTCTTATTGCTGATTTTCTTATTCATTATTAATTGGTATTATATGACATTCCGGTAATTAGATGCAAGTTATGGGTAGATACAACTGTTAAGTTTCTTCTTAGTCCACATTTAATATTACGTAGGAGATTTCTAGAACAAATCTCTGATTAGTTTTTTGTTCATTCTGGTCTAATTGATTAGTTGTTCACTATCGTCTTTAGCAAATGTGGGCATCATTCACGACATAGAATGTAACAAAATATTATCATGTACAATTTTGCAGCACTTGTCCAACAACATCCATTGTGGAGAAATGCAACAATTTTTTTTTACAAAATCAAAGCAGACTTGAACTGAATTTGCTTAATGTCACAATTGTCCTCACTCGCATATCGCCCTAATCAAAAGACATGGTCGTAACAATTAGTGACAAGTTGGAGTAAATTTTCCCAAGCAATTGGAGGTTTGCCAGGTAATCTGTTGTAACTCTGTAAAATTTACGATCACATAAACCCTATGTCATTTATTCTTCGAATTAGGAAGTTTTGAAATCAACATGTGATAGTGAAATTACTTTAATTATGATCTCAAATGAAGGTGCATGTAATTTATCATCAGGTTAAAAATATGACAAACAAAACACAAACAAGACAAGTGAAAGTAGCGTCCACTGACAAGGTGTCTATGAAAATACTGCTCCTTTATGTTTTCTTTAAAAGACGCTTTATTACAATTACAAGCTAGGAGTTCAGCTTAATTGAAGCAAACTAGGGTTAAGCTTCAAACATCACAACATTTAAATTATTCTTTTTACAAAAATTTTATAATGACAATGGTGTTTCGTTCGTTTAACACTTTCATCTGTTGCCAAGATGGTCTTGAAAAAGTTTACTGGCAAGATTTTTAGTCGCATAACAACTATTTTGAGGTATTTGATCGACCTCTCAGCGCCAGCATCTTTTTGGATTCGCAATTGTTTTAATAGTTTGCAATTGCTGTCGTAGCAACAACTTGCTGAATCAAACGATATAATTTGATACTGTAATTTAAGTTCCAGGATGAAACGTATGCTTGTGTTTGTTTGGGTGTGTAAGAGAGAGAGAGAGAGAGAGAGAGAGAGAGAGAGAGAAAGAGAGTCAAGACATAAGAGAAAAAAAGAAGAGGAGAAGAAAGAGAAAAAAGATAAAGAGAAAGATAGATAGATAGATAGATAGATAGATAGATAGATAGATAGATAGATAGATAGATAGATAGATAGATAGATAGATAGATAGATAGATAGATAGAGAGAGAGAGAGAGAGAGAGAGAGAGAGAGAGAGAGAGAGAGAGAGAAGAGAGAGAGAGAGAGAGAGAGAGAGAGAGAGAGAATAGAGTCAAGAGATAAGAGAAAAAATAAAAGGAGAAGAAAGAGAGAAAAGATAAAGAGAAAGATAGATAGATAGATAGATAGAGAGAGAGAGAGAGAGAGAGAGAGAGAGAGAGAGAGAGAGAGAGAGAGAGAAGAGAGAGAGAAGAAAGACAGCCGAGAGATAAAAGAAAAAAAGAGAAGGAGAAGGAAAAGATAAAGATAGATAGATAGAGAGAGGGAGAAAATAGAGAGAGAGAGAGCAAGAGAGAGAAAGAGATAGAGAAGGAGAAAAAAGAGAGAGAGAGAGAGAGAGAGAGAGAGAGAGAGAGCGAGAAAGAGACAGAGAGAGAGAGAGAGAAGAGAAAAGGAAGAAGTAAGAGAAATTAATTTCAGGGGGTAAAATGATGAAGGAGTGAGGGGTAAAATGTTTATTTCATATACATGGGATGGCTAATATTGGGCAAGTGTCGGTGGTCTGAGGGCAAATTAGCTCAGGGAAAAGAAGTTGTGTGTTCAAGGCTGTCAGTCTCCGTCTATTGAGGTAAAACGATGTGAGAGTGGCGCTTTCGAGGGGGAACTATTTAAGAGTGAGGGGTATTTGACCCCTTATCCCCTCCTCTTACATCTTTCTACCCCCAAAATTACCCCCAAAACTCCTTCTCTTGCATCGAATCCCCCTCTTAACCCTCCCCCCACCTTACTCCTCAAAATGATTGAAGATGTTTGAGGGTAATAGGCTAAAAATGACCCGATTAACCTCTAATCTTACAGCTTTTTGGTGTAAAATTTCGCCACAGGCATAAAATCAACCAAATATTGTTGCTAACAAGCCAAAAAGAAGTTGACCATAAATGGCACCTCTCTAAGCTTAAATCGGCTCATATATGGTCAATCAACATTTTTTTCGAAAAGTACCTATTATGTCCCAGATATGAGATAGTCAAAAAACAATCTACCTTAAGGAAACCTAATTTTCGTTAAAAAAACAAATTGAGCCGAAATATAAACGGTAACTTAATACTGCTTTGATGGGTCATACAGGGACCGTTCTATCGATGTTAGTATACCATTTACAGTTCTTTGTGGTAAATAATTCTGGTCAAATCGGGATTGTGCCGTGAGACTTTTTTGATAATTCTTAGGCGTTTTTAGTAATTCTTGATAGTTTGACTTTTGTTGAATTTGAGATTGTTTTGAAACTTCAGACAAAACGCATATTTTCCTTCGAACTTAGTCCTGTCCATGATGAAAAGACTATTACGTATTCTTGCGAAATGTGATTAAAATAGAATGAAGTTGCCGCTTATATTCGCAGATCACTTAACCATTGTCCAGACTTTTATAATTTAGTTAACCTAGACCTTTAAAATTTTATTAGGGAATTAATTAGTTATGGCTTGATTTTCTATCCTATTTATTGCTAATTGTCTTATTCATCCTTATTTGGTATTTTATGACATTTCTTTAATTAGACGCTAGTTATGGGCAGAAACAACTGTTAAATGTCTTATTGCCAATTTTCTTATTCATTATTAATTGGTATTTTATGACATTCCTGTAATTAGACTCAAGTTATGGTAGATACAACGGTTAAAAGTATTCATCACCCACAATTACTAATACAAAGGAGATTTCTAGAAATAACCTGCAATTAGTTTTTTGTTCCTTTTGGTCTGATTAATTAGTTGTTCACTATCAACTTTAGCAATTGTGGTTATCATTCACGACATAAACGTGTTCACATAATCTTGTCATTGCTTTCTGCACTTTTTCAAAAACTTGCATTGTCGAGTTTTTACAAAATTGAAGCAAATTTGAACTAATTTTTTAAATGTTGGCAATGTCCACACACGCATAACCCTAATCGAAAGACATGGTCCAGAATTTTAGTGACATTTTTGAGTACTTTTTGCGAAGAAATTGCAGGTTTGCCAGGTAATCTGTTGTAACTCTGTAAAACTTATGATCACATAAACCCTATATCCATTATTCTTCGAATTAGGGAAGTTTTGAAATCAACATGTGATAGTGAAATTACTTTAATTATGATCTCAAATGAAGGTGCATGTAATTTATCATCAGGTTTAAAACGTGACGAACAAAACACAAACCTCATATGTGACAATAATTCCCACTAACAAAGAGTCTATAGAAATTCTGCTCCTTTAAGTTTTCTTTAAAAACCTCTTTATTACAGTTACCGGCTAGGAGTTCAACATAATTGAAGCATCTCAGCTTTAGGCTAACGGAAATTGCTTCTAAATAACTCTTCATATTGTTTTTATCCAAATTTCACAAAAATCTTTCCCGTGTTAAGTTCCAAATACAAAAAAATCATTACGTTGCAAAATTTAAACTAGTGTAGAGAAATATTACTCACATCCCGTACCTAACTCAAAGTGCGTTTCAGTACTAGGTCAGGAAAAATTCAATGCCTCATCATTACTGAATGATAGACTGATGCATGTCACACTTTTTACTGTCAGATTCGCGATCAGTCTGATATTACAATGGTCAGACTTGGGCCAAGTGCAAATTAAAAGTTCCGTACGGGGAGTGAACCCACGATCTCACGCTCCCTAGACGTTTTTCCTCCTTTCGTTGCCACCAATTCTGTTGAAATGTCTTTTGCGCCGCTATTATACGCTTGAAAGAAGCAAATTTCAAGCGAGAAAGCGAGCAAAAAATATTACATGGGTGACTTGCATTTGCAATTGCCCCGTACTGATTTACATTTGTAGCTCGGTACGGGTACATATCTGTTTCCAAAGATGCATGTTTTTGAGCTAAAATGAATAGCAGTGACAAGAGCTGGGCACTTATTCACTCTATCCGGTATTATTCTCACGCCGTTTCTGGTATCTACTTTTATGGTTACATTCCCACTACAATTTCAGGCGAGTCAATGACAGAAAGCCTAGAGGATGAAAAATTGCAGTAAATTCCCTTATATTCCTAGTATCTGATTAAGGAAATAACTTTCAGCTTTTCAGCTTACCAGAAAACACCTTTTTTCTCTAACAAAAGAATTGGATCTCAAGTAATTATTAAAATAATTCCTGCAAAAATTCTGCTAAATAATGTATTTTCTGAAAAATTAAAAAAAAACAAATGCGTGACCTAATTCTGGGAATGATCTTTATCGTAGGTTATCTCTGAACACGAATTATAAAATCAATGCAATTGCACACAGTATTGACTACTTCTAACCGCAAATTTAGCAACATGTAATGAAACATATATTCTAGACTTTTGGTTGCTCTTATTTGGTTTCGACTTTTTGTCAGATGTTTTCGGGAAAGAGTAACTCTCAGTTTTTCGGCGCTAAATTAATCATCGGCAATTTTCTTGCTTTTTTTTGAGTTCACAAGATCATTGGGAACATGCTCCAAGAAGGAGGGCAGGGGTTGAAGATCAACTTGATTGTCGTTTGATCCGATATCCTTGAACCCATATAAATGGAAATGAAAAATCTGTAAGGATAATAACATCAAAGGGCGTGGATGTAGCTCATGTTGCGTAAGGCCGGAGCAAAAAATCTGAATTAAAAATTACGGAGAAAAAACACGCGCGAGGCCGGCGACCGAACGCACCAACGAGCCGCAAGCCGTTTTTACTCTGGCAACTCGTACTTCACCGTCTCGTCTAGGGGATGTTTCCACAACTCTTCCAAGGGGCCGAAATCCTCTCGGCGTCAAATCTCTGAGTACCCACACAACATCTCCAACTTTCAGAGGAGCCTGGTTGTTGTCTGTCCATTTGCGTCTCTTGAGTAATGTCGGCAGGTACTCTCTAAACAAACGCCGCCACACGTGGTTCATCAACTGCTGAAGGTGCTTCCAGTTCTTGAAACGAGCTGGCTGTTGATCTCCAAAGTTTCCGGGCGGCAGGGAACTGTACAGGCGTTGAATGAGGAAATGGTTAGGAGTGAGTGGTTCTTCGTTTTCAGGCTGATCGGCAACGTTTGTCAGGGGTCTGGAAATCAGTATTGCTTCAACTTCAACCATTATTGTCTCAAAGATGTCGCAGGAGAGACGCTTAGATGCTAGAATGATCAAGAGTGTCCACTTGGTGCTCTGAATCAATCGCTCCCACACGCCGCCGAAATGAGGGCCATACTGTGGGTTAAATTTCCATGTGCTTGTGGCTGCAGCTAGGGCATTATATATCTTGTTTTTGTCTAAAGCCTTAACCGATTTCTTCAGCTCTTCGGAAGCGCCGACAAATGTTTTTCCGTTATCGCTGTGCAACAAAATTGGTTGGCATCTTCGGCAAGTGAACCGTCGATATGCATTATCTGTATTTAAATCTGGACATGTTTCCAAATGGACTGCTCGCGTAGCGAGACATGTAAAAATAAGTCCATAACGTTTCTCGATTTTGCTTCGTTTGTCTTCAATATAAAACGGGCCAAAAAAGTCCAGTCCTGTGTTGGCAAACGGAAAATTGGTTTCTTCTGTGGGGAAGCGAAATGCAGGAAGTGGGGCCATTATTAGTTGCATATTCTGGGTGTCAAAACGGCTACACAGAAAACATCGGTATTTTATTGAAAGTAGTGTTTTTCGAAGTCCGATAACGTAGTAGCGTTGTTTTACGATTGTTTTGACCGGTTCTGTTGCTTGATGAGCACAAATTCTGCTTTTTTTTCGATCACCAATTCTGTTGGAGCAAATAGGAGACGGCCATTAGATCGTAAAAGTCCGTTTTGGTCATTTATCTGATTTAAGTTTCTCAATTTGCTCTTGGCGTCTAACTTTTGTGATCTTTTTAATGCTTTGATTGTTTAAGAGAAAACATTGTTTTTAGACAACTTTAGCAGAAAATTTTGAGATAAACAAACATCATCCTTAGTGTGTTGACTTTTGTTGGAACGATTCATCTTAGCTCTGTAAATAAAATTGAAGACAGTTGTGAGGGTTAAAAGTAGTTTATTCCATGTTGAAAAAGCGGTTCGGGTCTAGGACAGGTTTGATTGGTGTTTTTGTATATCTGGCTACGGCACCCACGGTTGAAATCTTTTCCATATCTTTCCAAAAACTTTCAGTGTCCTGCAAAAATTATTGTGCTGTAAGCCATTTCCAGGGGATATCTGATTGCCGAAGGCCACGCGTTCCATGATCGGCTGGATTATTATTAGTTGGGACATGGTTCTACTCATTAGTTTTATTTGTTTTCTTAATTTCTTCGAGTCAGTTCGAGATGAAAGCGCTTTTTTTTAAGTTGAGCTGATGCAATCTAAGACAACACGACTATCGTTCCACAAGTAGATTTTTTCAAATTTTAATATCAATTTGGATTGTATCAATGTGCGGAGGCGTGTACCTAAAACGGCTGCTTTGAGTTCTCATTTTGGCACACTTATTTCTCTAATTGGTGCAAGTTTGCATTTTCCAAGCAAAAAAGATGTTTGAAAGATTTCGTCCGGTTTTCGGGTGCGAATGTAGGCAACAAAGACATGGAGCTGGTGAATTTTTTCCTATTTCGTTGAGATGTTCAACCATCTGGGGATTTCGATATAAGGCATTGCAAAGTAACTATCGAGCACTTTTTGTAATTTGGAACGTAGTTCTGCGGGAAGTGGTTCATCCCACTTCTTGCCTAGCTTCCAGATTTGTTTTAAAAGCATTCTGATTCTAATTGTGAGCGGGGACAAAAATCCTAGGGGATCGAAAATGTTTGATACTAAGCTGAAAATTTTCCTTTGTGTATGCTCACTTGCAGTTCAGGGAAATTGTTCTAATGTCTTCATTAAAAAACAGTCAGTTCTGGTATTCCATTTCTGACAGGGGACTCAATTGATCTCTTTTAGTTCATCTCGATCTTCTTACTCAATGAACCTTAGGGCTTCATGCTTGTTTGATAAAAACTTTGTTAAGCGAAAGCCACCTTTATGAAGGCTACTTTTTGTCTGGTTAATGGTTTCAATTGCTTCTTCTATAGACGGCAAAGAATGGATCTAGTCGTCCATATAAAAACTTTTTTTGATTGCAGAAACTGCTTTTGGAAATTCAATTGCATTATCTTCTACGCAACGGTTCAGCACAAAAATTGCACAATGGGGGAGCAGGTTCCTCCAAAAATTAATCTGGTAAACTGGTATTGGTTAACAATCCTTTCATTGGGCCAGAGAAAGCGTAGTGCAGATAGGTCCTTATGCTTTATTGCTATCTGCGTGAACATGCCTTTAATATCAGAGAGAATGGAAACTGGGTTTTCACGAAACCACAGAAGGATTCCTTCCTAGTTGTTCAGCAAATCTGTTCCGGTGCATTTCAACTGGCTTGACATAAAAATTTTAAAGATCTGTTGTGAGAGCTTGCTCATACAACTCCTTTAATTGGATGTCATTACTGAGTTGCTTATGAAGACTTTTCAGCTGGCTGAGAGCTGCGAAATAGTTATTTTCTATTATCAATGGCTTTCTCCTAGGGATTCCAATTTCGTACATCTCACCATTGTAAGTGATTGTCTTTTTCAATAGGTCAGGGGCTTCCTTGTCAGCGGGATTTGAAGTTTCACTCTCGGGTTGAGTTCCTTCAGCTTCAGTTTTCCAGAATTGCTCAAGCAATTCATCGAGGGGCTGATCGTCGGAGCTTTGTCGTGATACGTGGTACACC
The DNA here is from genome assembly GCF_964194025.1 of Convolutriloba macropyga. Taxonomy (NCBI): domain Eukaryota; kingdom Metazoa; phylum Xenacoelomorpha; order Acoela; family Convolutidae; genus Convolutriloba; species Convolutriloba macropyga. The sequence continues at coordinate 7,087,719 of NC_134478.1, read as the reverse complement.
TACTGTTTCTGCTGGTAAAATCGTTGTTTGGGTTGCTTTTGCACTCTTTCGTACTCTCCAGCTAGGGTCCATCTAAGCCTCGTCTTTACGCCGAAAGGTTGATTTTTAGTTGCCGGGATGACTTCAATTGGATGTGTGAAATTAAAAGTGTATATTCCCAAAAGTGCACCAATTTTGGCTTCAGCTATTACTGGGAAGTGAATATGACTGACTTTTTTGAATGCATCGCAAAACTGGTTGAGTTCAAATGTATTAGCTGGTGCTACATTTAAACAAGGAGTGCTATAAGTTGTTGTAATTTGAAACTTTTGATCCAAATTTTCGTAGTGTGCAACTGTCACTTGTTCAAAAATTTTTGAAAATTGCATATCATGCTATGTGTTAAGATGCTGATGCGTAGTGGCTTCTTGATCGTCGCATGGAAGTGCAAGGAACTCTGTGATTTTGTAAAGCATGAAAATAAATTGGCTTCCTGGATCGATCAGAGCGTACGTATCGAAGGCTTTCTTGTCGTTTAGAAAAGATACTGGGATAAGTTGAAGCTGGTCGAAGCAGTCGATTGGTGTAGACTGTAGATGATTCACGGTAACTTTTTGATTGGCATTGTTCAAATTAGCGCGCTGAAATTGATTCTGATTTTTGTTTGCAAAAGATTGTCCGTAGCGGCTCTTTTGTTATTTGGATGAGACGCTGGCGTTGCTGTTACTTCCTGGTTCATATTGCTGTTTGATTGGTTGAGTTTCTTGGTTGGTAACATTTGTACCTGTGGAATTGCTGGTGGCAAAAGCAGCTGGCGGACGCTTGATAATTTTGCCAGGGTCATGCAGTGTTGTGTGGTGGTATCCGCTGCATGTTTGGCAGCGTTTTGTTGATGGGCAGTTCTGCTTCTTGTATTTATTGCTCAAACAGCTCGAGAAAATATTGCTCTTGCTTAGAATGTCAAATCGCTGGCTTTGGAAACATTTTGGTAATCGGAACAGGTGGCTAGTATATGGTTTCCACGTCATTTCTCGCAAACACGTTTTGATTGATTTGCGTTGTTTAGGTTTGGAAGTGACGGAGCGCTAGGTGGTTTCACAGTACCGCTGCTGCTTGTTGTTGTTGACTGATTTCAATTAGTCGGCTGTGCTGGAAAGCCTGAACTTTGGTTGCTTAAATTTCTTGCGTGACTATCACTGACGTTCAAGTTCCCAGAATTAGTTAAATTATTTCTAGGAAGGTTATTTTGCTGGAAGTTTTCGCGGTTTATCTTATCGTACACATGTGCTTCAACTTCTAACCACTTCTGAAATTCAACTAAATTGGTTGGTGTTTCGATTGATGTAACAGTGTGCTCTGTCCATTTGAGGAGGATGTTACGCGGGATTTTTTCTTTAACTTTTTTCATAAGTTTTGAGCTCTATAGGTCCGCTGTGTAACCCAAGTATTGGAAAGCTTGCACTAAACGTCTCAAGAACAAGGCAAAGGCTACAAAGTTTTGTTTGTTATAGTCATTAGTTGATTTCTAGTTTTCTAATTGATTTATGAATGCGTTCAACACTTTTGTAGGATCACCAAAATATGACATGAGTTCGTTTAAAACTGTGTTATAATAATCAAGATCGCATGACTACGCTTGGATCACATCTTTTACTTTGCCAGTAACTGCATTTTGCAAGTATGTGTCAGTAATACTGGTGTTTTTATGTACGAGGCAAAAAAAAGTTATTTGTCCATTCGTGGTACTTCAATGGGTTGCCATTAAAATTTTGAATCGTAAGAGGTGGTAACTTGATTGAGTGTTTACTTGTTGAATTGTGCCAATATGGAGCTGTGTTTGAGGTCAGCGGTAAAAAGTTGATTTCAAATTAAGGGTTTTTTGAAACTTTCGTTTGATATCGGATGTAAAACGCTGGAAATCTGATGTGAATGTGGAATGTGTTGTTCGGGTTTTCGCTCTGCTGAAGGCAGTGTTTGTGGGGGAAACGATGAGATTGACGGAGCAATGGGAACACTTTCAGTTTATGGTTTTGTACAGGTTGTTTGTTGAACACCAAATGGGTTGAGCGGCTCAATGCCAACGGTTTTGACTTGTGAATTTGGCTGGAATTGAGTAAAGCTTCCAGGTAAAATTTTATTCTCTGTGTTTTTCAATTCCTGTTCATTATGTACTGGTAAAGATGTTATGTTAGAAGTTTGAAAATTGTTCGCATTTTGGCAGGAATTTTCAGAGAACTGATTAAAGTTTGCCATTGTGTTACTCTGTTCAAATGGTTGTTTTGTCTGTTGCAGATCAAAATCTAGATTCTGTGCGTTTTCGTGACTGTAATTTTTAACCAAACAGGGATTCATCAAGAGGGGATTATGTGTTCCTTGCTATATGGAACAACCCATGCTCTTTGGTTGAAACGTTTGCGTCTGAAACCGTTCCTCAGCGATATCGCGAGAAAATTCAGATAGCATGTTTTTTTACTGAAATTGATTATTAAGGTTTTCCTGAGGAAAATGGTTTCGAAATTTGTTTTGCGTGTTTACAAATTAAGCCACTGGATTACATCATTTTGTGCTTTAAACTGCTGCTGGTTGACTGTAAAATTATCAACAGCAGATAACGATGTATCACTGAGAGCAAAACGATCGGGAGTTTTTGCGACGGTCGTCTCAGGTTTCGCAAAAATTTTATCCGAGTGTTTTACTTCTGTTTAGATTGAACTGTGTTAATCTGTTTTTCTTCTGGATTGAACTGTGTTATCGATGTTCATTGGTGTGATTAAATTTGCTGTGCTCATTCCAATAGAAGGGGCATACTCGTTGTTGCCATTTAAAAGTTTTGACAACATTGATTTGGTCCTGTGGCATTCAGACAAAACAGGGATGGTTTCTCCGATCTCGGTGGGAGAGGTGGTGTTTTGTTGGGTAATGATAAACGTTCCGGGTTGCTTGCTTCTGGAAATTCGTTCATTGATGGTGAGCATCTCCGTGAGGTTTGACACCTGGCAGTCGTATGAGTTGTCACACTGACATCGTCGCGTATCCTAGTTGAAGATTGGCTGAGTAGTCCAGCGTCATCTGAACTGTCAATTTTGAGTTCAAGTTTTTCCAGACGTGACAGAAGGTTTGAATATCGTTCCATGACAGATGAAGTGCTGTTGGAGTTTGGAGTTTCCCTAAACACGCCATCAAGTGCTGTTTTTAGTTCGTTGACGTTTGCTTTTGCTTTATTGATGAGCAGGGTGAGTGATCTGAAACCCTTTCGCTGATCAAAAGCAGACTGAAAGAGGTCCAGCTTGCTTTTCAAAGTGAGTTCTGCAATTTTGAATTTGTTTAACGCGTACTGACAACTTTGACTGTTCTTCTTTGGCATCTTGTTCTTGTTGGTCTTTTTCGTACTAACAGGTAAAAAACGGCTTTGAAACCGGAGTGACGCAAATTTCAAAGTTGAAAAACAATCCCTATGGCACTATGAGGCTAATCAACCCCAGGTTTTTTGTTGTTGAAAAATACGACGCAATTTTTCTGAAAAAATATAATCCTAGTGTTTTTTGTTCTGCTAAATCTAGCTACTTTTATCTCTAAAAAAAAAAAAATAACCATTTGCGCATGCTTGTTTCGTTATTACAATAAACACGACCAAATAATTGCTAGAACGTGGGAAAATGAAAATGATCTTGTAGTCGAATAAGTATATGGCAAACACTTTTTTTTGAAAAAGGAACCAAAAATGCTACTGCTGAGATCCTGTGTTGAAAAAGATCAATTTTTTTTGCGGTGCGAATGGACAACGTGAGCTACAGACAAGCAGACAAGACAAATTGATTTGTGCTGAAGCACTTTTGAATTTCTTTCCCTTTATGTTGAACTGCTTGATTCTTGTTTTCTCTTCAAAAGTTTTGAAATCTTTACTTTGATAATTCCCTCCGCTCTTGAAACTGCTGACACTAAGCTTTGAAGATCATCTACTATAGTAAGTACTGACACCAAAATTGCTCTCTTCTTCTATCTGGTGACTACTGAGACCGAAAAGGTCAAAGGGACTTCTTTCGGCAACTTCTAAGACCGCGGACAAAAACGAAGAGACGTTTGAGTTATCCAACTCGAAAAGCTTGTTTGCGTGAGCAAATTTAAGTGGGGAAATATTTCGAGTTTTTGATTCTCTTGCTTTTGAGCTAAAGAAAAGCGAGTTCTAAATTTTTTCTCTATTTTTGAGAAATTGTTTTCAGTGCATACTAACCCATTAACTAGGCGCGCGGCTAGTAGTATGCACAAACTAAAATAAAAAAATGTGAGTGTCTGGTTTTCTTAAGAATAGATACTACCCCATTAACTAGGCTCGGGGCTAGTAGTATGCAATTAAGGTCAAAGAAAACACAAAATTCATTTGTATGGTCTTTTTCTTTTTGAAGAAGCGTTTCAGGAACTTTTCTCTCTGTTCTTCACGGTTTTGCATAATGATTAAATAATTTCTCGGCTTTTTGTAATAAAATGTGGAGGCTGATTCAATAGGTCGTTTTAAAACTCGCTTGATGATTTAAATAAACGTTAGAAAAAAATGAATTTTGATTTCTATAAGTCAGAGAAACAATTTTGCCACTTCTCTGTTGCTTCTTTGCAGTTTTGCAAAAATGCTAAAATTATTTATCAGCTTGTTTTGAAATAAACTGAAGTGCTGCGATCAATAGGTTTTCGTTGATCTACTAAATCTTTTAACCAAAAACGTTGGGGAAAACGTTTTAATTTTTTTTTCTTTGAGTGAATGGAGCAATTTTACCAATTTTATGTTGCCTCTTTACAAAATGCAAAAATCGAAATACTAATTCAACTAAAAATACTACTAAAAACACTACTAAAAATACTAATAACAAACTGAGGGGGCTCAATGAATGTATTTTTTTTGATCTACTAATCATATTTAAAAAAAACGTCAACAAAAAGTTTTTTTTATATTTTAAATTCAAAGATGCAAATTTGCTAAACTCAAGTCGTTTTTTTACTAAATTGCAAAAGCGATAAAAAAAGCTTTAAAAGCTGTTTTGCACAAAATAAGGGGGTTCAATTAATAGGTTTTCTTGGATCTACTAACTGTTTATATCAAAACGTCAAGAAAACATTTTTTGAATTTTTTAAGTCAAAGATGCAATTTTGCTAAATTCTAGTTGCCTCTTTGTTAAAATGCAAAATCCATTGACTAATTTTAAAACTTGTATTATAGCAAGCTGAGTAGGCCCAAGCAATAGGTTTTAATGGAATTACTAATTGTTTATATCAAAACGTCAAGAAAACGTTTTTTAAATTTTTTAAGTCAAACATGCAATTTTGCTAATTTCTAGTTGCCTCTTTGTTAAAATGCACAATCCTTACACTAATATTAAAACTTGAGGGGGCAAACTGAGGGGGCCCAATTAATAGGTTTTCTTGGGCCTACTAAATTTTTATATCATAACGTCAAGAAAACGGTTTTTGAATTTTTTAAGTCAAAGAAGCAATTTTGCCAAATTCTAATTGCCTCTTTGTTTATAATGCAAAATCCATAAACTAACTTTAAAACTTGTATAACAGCAAACTGAGGGGGCCCAATCAATAGGTTTTTTGGATTTATTAAATAGTCTTCATTAAAACGTCAGAATAACAGTTTTTTGATTTTTGTCTCTCAAGAAAGCACTTTTGCGGTGTTTTTTCGCTTTTCGACTTTCGAACAAAAATTTTACATAAACAACTCAACTAAAAAAAATTCCAAATTAACGTTCAACTGAAGTGTTCTAATAAACTAGTAATTTTACTGTCATGTAGATTTTTTGCGACAAATCCAAAAAAATTTTTTTTTAAATTTTTGCGATGCAAAAAAAAACTATATCGTTTTTTCGTGCAATTTGTGTGTTTTTCTTTTGCTAAGTGCGGCATGTAGTTTCTCACGGCTATTTTTTTCATAAATAATCCACAAAAGCTCTTTGGGAACAATTTTCTTGTTTTCTGAGATTTTTTGTCGCAAAAAACTTCAAGTTTTTTTTGGATACGTCTAACCGGGGAAGGGACTTCTGAGGTGACGTCCTGAACCTCGGGCGATCATCTCTTGGTGACGTCTGCAACCAAAAAAAAGTCAGGCCTTCTTGATCGGGTGACGTCTGGAACCCTTGAAAAATCTATTGGTCTAAAAACCCATTGAATTCTCGTCAAATGGAGGTGTTGTGTGACTGGGTAACTGGTGGTCAGGTAGGCTCTTTCGTTCGGAAACTTGGTACGGTTTCTTTGTCTCTTTGTCTTTGGGGGGAAGTGGGGGTGTGATGGCACCTTCTTTGTTAAAAAAAATCCGTTTCAGAAGGTAGACTATGTTTCTTAATTACGGAGGTAGGTCTCCAATTTATGTAATGAAACATATATTCTAGACTTTTGGTTGCTCTTATTTGGTTGCGACTTCTTGTCAGATGTTTTCGGGAAAGAGTAACTCTCAGATTTTTGGCGGTGAAGTAATCATCGGCAAATTTCATGCTTTTCTTGAGTTCACAAAGTCATTGGGAACACAACAATTCACTGCCAAAATAACATATTTTGCAATTTTTGTCAGTAATGCCGCAACCTGAGTTCAAGTATTTCTTACATTTGGCCTGTATCTACTTTTTCAAGTCAGGAAGTTTACACAACAGATTCTGATAGTGCTATACTAAGCTCCAAAAGAGTTCCCTTCGGGACCATATTTGAGTTATAATAAGCTATTTATAGAATGTTCATTTATAAACTGAATGTTTATTAAAGCGCTGTATACCAGAACTGATTTACTAAATAATTTGCAGCGCAAATTGTAAGAAAATTTGCAGTAAAACTTAAATTTTCACAAACTTTTGCATCAATTTCTAAAAATTTCGCTTTTTTTGCAATTTCAAAATACTATTTAATTTTTGTTTCGTAATTAATATTTTTTATTTAAAAAAACAAGTTTTGCCTTGGTAACTTGGTAAATGTTGTTTTTCGATTGCAACTGAGAAAAAGTACGGAGATTGTTATAAATGAAGATTCTTTAATATTTCACCTCTTCTGATTCAATCCCTAGTGATCAAAGAATTCAAAGTCTTGCAAGAATCTTGCAAGAAATCTTGCAAGATAATAATGCATAGTTCTTCCATTTATCTTGCAAAATTCTTGCAAGAATTGAGTTCTTCCTGCAAGATTCTTGCAAGAATTGATTTCTTCTTGCAAGAATCTTGCTAGACCTTAAATTTTTTTTGCAAGAATCTTGCAAGATTTTGAATTTATTTTTGGTTACCTGGCTGAATGATTTTTCAGGTATTCAGAAGACGATTACAAAGATTTTTTTAAGTTTAATATGGTTCAGCTGCACCATATTAAACTTTAAAAAATCTTTGTAATCGTCTTCTGAATTTCAGATATATGATTCATGGTATGAAATACCATGAATCATATATCTGAAAAACTTACTCTTACTCTTATAAAAACTTTTCTTAGAAAAACTTTTCTAAGAAAAACTTTTCAGGTATCTAAAGTGTTATAAAATAAAATGTCACTTTCAGTGTATAATACGTAAGCATATAAGGATATACGTTATCTTCTTAGCTGAAAACATGATTCATACAAATTTTGATAACTTCACCAGTTGTCAGATAGATTAGCGACCGACAAATCGATACACTTTGTAAAGTATGTTATATTCTGTCTACACCATAGAATTTTTCAAGAATTCATACCACTGAACGGCCATGTATATGTATAGTGCTTTGTAATTAACAATTAGCTAGGATCTACAATTGTGAATTCTAGGAAAAATTGTAATTTTTTCATCAAAATTTACCACAATTGTATCAAGTTTTGTAATATTACAGCTTGCTGTAGTTTCCAGAGGAACATATACAAAACATACGGCCAAGAAATGGGCGTCTCGCCACATGGGTACTACATGAGAATTACAGACTTCACAAATGGAATCAAACTTCTTAACTGGGTTTACGTTAGTAACAACTTAGTAACCAAACTAAATTCAATAAACTGATTTATCTTAATTTGCTAGAATTTGTTTACAGAAAAATCCACCGCGAAAAAAAGGGGACTCGAAAAAAGTCTGCGTTTTTATAAATTTTTACTAAAACTAAATAAACCAAATATGCGAAAACAGTACAAAATAAGTTGGAGAGAGAGGACGCAAAACTAGATTGACAAGATCAGCTGAACAATATCAGGTATAATTTAAGACAACACTTTTTTGTTCAATTTTTTGAAACTTGCTTATATAATGAAACTTATTGATTGTATTTTACAAAAAACTTGTCAATTTCTTAGCTATCCGACTGCTTCATAACAGATGTTAATTGCGATAGCAGGACCAAAATTCTATGTCGCCAAACAATTTCTTGTATTGTGTTTTAATTTCGCTTATCACAAAAATGCTCTTGGTTTTTTTTAAAAACTTAGAGCTAATTTTACTGTCACATTTTGATGCATAAATGCAAGGATAAAAATCAAAAATAAATTATATATAGTTAGCATAAATTGTTCTTCACCTAACGCAACTGAGGTATACCCAAAAGCTCACGGGCAAATCTGCCCAATCTGTGTATCTCTTGTTTGTTTTCCTATGTTAACTTAACAACAATGCGAGAAACTCAATCAACTCAATAGAAAAACATTATTATTTTCATTGTAAAAGCACTCTCTAACTTAATTGAACTGGAAAAAAAACAAAAAACCATCTAATAGTTTATTTTTTAACAAACATTCTCTATTTTATCTTAGTGTTTATTTTCCAATAGACACCTGTCAGTAAAAGCAAAAAAGATTGAATAAAATTAATTGAAAATTTTTTGTTAAATTTAATGAAAAAACATTCATGATTTTAAACAGGTAAGAAAAACAGTTATCATTTCGTATGTGGGTTTTCAAAAAACAGTCCCTCTGTTGAGTTTAATTGATTGTGGACAAACAGGAGTTAAGAATTTGGTACTGAAAAAAATCTTCGTTTCATAAATGGAAAATTTTACTTAAATGCTAGGCTTATTGATGAAAGTATCCAAATCAACCATAGAGACTAAAAACGGAAAAATTAATCGGCTGCAAAAACCATTCAAATTGACCAACCTAAAAACCATTCACCAACCTAAAAAGTTGAGGACTCGTAGAGAAAATCTGATATTGATTGAAATAACAGAATTTTGTTGCTTTTCGTTTAATGCACATATTCATAATTGGGGTGGTGTTTTGCTAAATATCTCCCGGTAAGTTTATCTGAGCCCTACAAGGTATATTATTAAGTTTTAAATAATTTTTACATTCTCAAGTAATGAAGCTTGAAACCACGTTTACATGCTCGAAATCGCGCATTAAATCAATCTCATTTGTGGATTATAGATAAATTCAGTGCAAAAATTTGATGCATTCAGTGCAAAAAACAGATACCTAAACTGTGCGATGAAACATTACAGGACTTGTCACTTAATTTCCAACTTAAAAGTATCTCATTTCCTCAAAAATGTCGGAACCACTTTTTTGCGAAACATAATTAATAAGTTTGTCTCCTATTTTTGCAGATTTTTCTTATCTAGTTTCCACGCGATTTTTACTAAAGCGGAAAATTTGGGGTAAATCTCAGCACTGAACACAAGATAATAATGACGTTTGAAGAACTTTACTAGCGAATAGCCGTAAAAAATTTTTCGAGCAAATTTACTAACTTTCTGCTCCTCTTATTTTTAATTTGATTTCCTTAACATGTTAATTAATGTTACCCAGTTACTCCCACAGTTAATCTAAATTAACTTCTATTGTTGGATTGACATGTTGAATATATGTATTCACATGCAAGCTTCAGGCGCTTTCCCCATTTATTAAGTGATTGTTCGTAAGCTACGCCCTCCACTTTTCTCGAAAGTAAGTTTTAATCAGTATGGGTAGACGAGAATTGTCGATAATAAAAACGATAGGTACAAAAATGCTACACTCTGCCGGCTGTCATGAAGAGTGTGATACAAAAATGAAAAAAAAAACGTATCGAGCACTTTATACCAAAAAGATTAATATAAAAATTTAGCGAAGCTTATTTAGAACTGCGGAGACACCGAATTTAACAACAATTATTTGTTCTGGTTATTTTAACAATAGAATAAATTAAAGTTTACATTGCGTTTAATGGCATTGGGCAAAACGGCACGTTGGGTAAACTGGTATTGGGTAAACTGAAATTGGGTAAATTGTCCTCACACAGTTAATTTATTTGCATCAATCATTTGATTGTTTCTGCGTCTTTTATTTGTTGTTCTCTCTTGTTTTTATTCTTTGCCTGTATAAATTATTCTGTTTTTCGACCGACGGATGCATTAATAAAGTTTATCCAAGCCAATTTTTATGTATTGCAAACATTGATTTGGTTCATACATTCAAATTTCCTAACAAAATTATCGCAAAACAAGAATCATGCTTTTCAATGGATTAATAATCGTCAAACAACAACCCCCGAAACGGGAAAAATGAGGATTTTTTTCCAGGCCGAGTACCAAGAACATCTGTGCAGTAATTTGATAGTGTCAGTTGGGTTTGGACAAGGCGACATTATTCTGGCAGGTGATGTTCGATCCGGCTACTCCTTTATTCTGCCAGTTTTCTGGGCCAGTGACTTCTTTATTGTACCAGATGGTCGTTTCAGGTTAGCATAATGCATCACCCGGATCGAGGTGTCCGCCCGTATTCCACCGTTTTTAAAAGCCAATTCCACTTTGTAAAGCCAATTCCTCCAAAAACCATTTTAAGGAAATTACAATTTTTACACTCTTTACCCCTTTAGTCCACTCTTATTACACTTTTTCCCCGGGTGAAAATTTCTGTGAGTTGTGTCAGTGTGTCAAAGCAAAAAAGTATTTACAATATCCACTGAATGTGTAAAAAAAACTTTTAACTGCTGGTTGTGCTGCAAGATTAAAAAATATTCAAAAATATTTTGTGCTAACCTAACCCTAACCCAGCACTAACGGTGTAAACATATTTTTTACACTCTTTACTCTCTTTTCTTTATTTTGGTAAATCCTTGACACGGCCAGCTACCAAGCGCATGTGGCCTCTATTTTTTTTACTCCCCAGTCCGAAAAAATCTATGATAAAACTTCATCCAATATATCGTCCAAATTTACGTCCAAATTGATGTCCGGGCCTATTAATTCGGTGTAATCTCAAGTTGGGTGCGAACAGATATCAGTTTTGGTCTCGGACATCAAAATAGGGAAAGATTTAGCGGAAAATTTTTGTCGCAGTATTGTTGTATCTTCTTCATCTGTTTTATTGAAGCTATCAAAAAAAAAATTGCTTTGACCAGTTCTGACGTGACATCTATTAGTATTAGACATATCTTTAGTAAAAAATTTTTTTGTTCTGCCGATATCAAGATAATTTTATGAGTTTGTTCTGAACATTCAGAAAATAAACTTTTTCATTCTTAACATCGCAACCATATCATGTCTACCAGAAATATAGATCACAATTTGGTTTCCAATGTTTCAACAACAGTTCAATTTTGCGAGAAGTTAGGTACTCTTGTTGTAATGAAACGGGCAATTTCAAAATTTGCCCGATTTTCTGAGGAAATTTGAACCTCAACCAGATTTTTGAGAAAACAATTTTATTCAACTCGAACCAAACCCAAAAGCAATAAATATTTGTTGGTTTAGTAATTAATATTATTTTCTTTGTTATTTATATTTTTTATTATATTATTTACAGTATTAATTTAAATTATTTGTTTGTAACTGTTCATAACTTTTTGAAATAGCTGAAAAAATTGTTTTACGGTGATTTTGAAACGAATATTGGGCCCTTCAACGCCTCAAACTTTTCACCAAAAAATGACACGCTGCCAAACTTTATAAAACATATTTTGTTCAAGTCGTGCTGTAAACAAAACAAATATCAAAACATTTCAAATTTACTTGAAGTCAGTTGATTGTACTAGACTTGAAGTACTAGACTTGCAGACAGTTGATTAATTAACTGAATATTGGATTCGTGAAAAAATGAAATTTTACATTTTCTGAGTGCTTATCACAGTTTGGGACAAAACAAGTTGGTCACTACAAACGGGAGCAGACATAAGGGATGGAGTAAGAATGCTCGTTCAAAAAAACCAGAAATTTTAAAACACAATGGTTAGAAATCAGTCAGCAATTAAAATTTGTCTCATTATTTTTTGTCCTCAAAAAAGAAATAGATAACTTATTTCAAAAGTTTCGGTTAAGTGATGAAACCTCTAATGTATTTATGTCAGCAGATGTTATTTCACACTCTAGAGACAGAAAAATTTATCAATTAATAGGTGCAGTCAGCCAATTTTTCAAGACTTAACTTCTTAATAAGTGTTATAAATTGCAAATATTATCAAATGAACAATGAGGACATTTATGCAACAAATTTAAAATGACAAAGTTTTGTCGGCGATGAGAGAAAATTCGGACGATAATTAAGTTGACAATTAACTTTATGCAAAATAATATTCCGAAGAATTTCAAAAACTTAAAAACTAAACAAAAAGTGGAAGAAGAAACCGAAAAACCAAATTTTTAGAACGAAATAGAGTGTTGGCATAACGTATTACTGGCATTAAAACAATAAGAAAACAATATATTTCACAGTTGCAGTGTATTTGATAGATCAAAGTATGGCTTTGAATCTTAAAAAAAACTTGGTTGGATGAAACTCCGATGATTCAATCTTTTTTAGACAGTTGTTTATAAAGTTATTAACTTTTTGGTCATCAAAATCTATTGGGCCCTGAGTTCGAATTTGGGCAAAAAAGATGAAACACATTCTGTTGCTACCGATCCACCGTTTTTTTCAACGAATGTTTTAAATGTAATATTGGGTCAAAATTTTTATCTATGCGCATGTAACGCAAAATAAAAAGTGGAACAAAGTCAATAATTACAAAAATTTGAAAATCATCTCTAGAGCAAAAATTTTTTTTTCAATGTTGTTCCTCTTTGCTGTTACATTGTGTTTCATTTGCAAACAAAAAACTTTCAACCAAAAATACTTTTGAAACACTTGTTAAATATGTATAGTTGATTGGTAGCAAAAGCATGTTTTTTGACTTTCAATTACAAAAATTGTTGTAATACGGTGTCGATTAGTTGATAAAAAGCCTAAATGAAAACAGTATCCTGAACAAGAGACAGTTGGCCTTTCAGAACAGTAGGTAATCCAGAGATTGAAAATTATCCACAGATCCAACAAGTATGTAAAGGCAATTTGTTCAACGACAAAAAATAGAACAAAGAATTCAAATCGCTCAAAGGTTGTCGTTTTTTATTATACCTTTTTTTGCAAAATGAAACTGTTTCTGTTCTGTAGCAAAACATAAATTCTCGGTATCAAGTTTGTTGAATTCTTTATTCAAGACCGCTTCACTAACACTGGTGTTCATTTACCTTCATTTTTTTATTCTACTTTGTATACTTTGCCAAGCAATTGCAACGGATGTTTGTTTTCGATCATGTTACATTTGCTACCATTCTTCATTGAAATATTCAGACAGAAAAGTATTCTGAAATACATAAGAAATGATAAATAGTTTTTGAAGAACACTTAAACATGAAATAAAGAGCAGCTGACTTTGATTACAGAAAAAACAGAAGCACTTTGTTATTGAATGATTTCAGTTATATATAAATATATATATATATATATATATATGTAATATATATATATATATATATATATATATATATATATATAAATATATATATATACATATAATAAAAGTTTTGTAATTTATATCTTATTTTTGTAGATCAAAAGATATACGATATTTTTATATAGATCAAAAGAAATCCTTATACTGTTCAAGAGTTAGATCTTAGAGGACTCGTATGGTATGTGAAGGCAAGTTTTGCATCAAAAAGGTGGAAAAAAGAATTTATATCTCTCAAAACTTTCATTTTTGTCATACAATTTTTTTTGGAAATTGAAACTGTTTCTCTTCTGTAGCAGAAGATAAATTCTCGGTGTAAAATTTTATGACTTCTCCATTCAAGACCGCATCGATGACAATAGCGCTCTTTTACCTTCAATTTTTTTATTCTACGTTATACATTTTGCCGAGCAATTTTAAAGGATATTTGTTTTCGTGCGTATAACAGTTGTTACCATTCTTCATTGAAATTTGCAATCAGAAAAATATTTTGAAATGCTTAAGAAATCATAAAAAGTATTTGAAAAACACTCAAAGATGAAATAAAGAGCGGCTGACACTGATTGCAGATAAAATAGAAGTACTCTGTTTTTAAATAATTTCTATTATGTATATATATATATATATATATATATATTTATATAAATATATATATATATATATATATATAGATATATGCATATATATTTATAAATATATATATATATATATATATATATATATAAATATATATATATATATATATATATATATATATATTAAATTATGCACATATGTTTCTATATATATACATATATATATATATATATATATATATATATATATATATATATAAATATATATATATATATATAAGTAGTAACGTATACACCATGGAAGATCGGGGGGGGGGGGGTTGTCATCCCATGTAAGAGATAGGGTTGTCCTGAGGACAACCCTACCTTTTGCATTGGGAAGGACAACCCAACCCGATACATGCGCTATGACAACCCAACCTTTTGCATGGGATAGGACAACCCAACCTTTTACATGCAGGGACAACATAACTTTTACATGTAACAGCCGAATTATTATCCAAACATTTTACCCTTTTATTGAGAAGGACTTGACTGAAAGGGATTAAGGGGATTGGGTTACTGTCTAGAAATTACCATTTCTGAAATAGTGCGCGATGACAACAATTGCTACGGTGGATTTGGATAGGATTCATGAGATATACAAGAAAGTGAAAAAAGAATATTCGCAATACGGTGAAAGATTTTTGTATTTTTTAGCAACTTGCTTGTATTTGGATCCGGACCTCGATTTGGAAATTGCATTGAAATTGAGACCCTATGGCGGATTGATTGGGATTGACAATTCTTCATTAGACGTTTATTTCAAAAATTTTAAAATTTTAAGACTACATGCAATCCTTCACGACGCTTGTGGTTTTGTGTATGAGTACAGTGAAAAGGGACCCGGTTATTCATACGTTTTACCCTGTCCAGTCACAAATGAATATGTGGGTCATGTGACTGGTATTACTTTTTGTTTTTACTTAAAGACTTTCAAAAACCGTTTATTCAATCGATTGGAATGTTGACTGCAAGAGTGGTTGTTCTTGACTTTGAAGGCTTTCGAAGCAAAAAATCTGATTTTATTGTGAAAGAGCTGGCCATAACTTGTGAAAACTACACGGATACAATTTCATTCTCGCCTCCGCACTCATTCAATTCTCTTGCTTTGAGTGAACAAAAATCTTATAAGTGGGTTTCAAAATATCTTCATGGTTTGGATTGGGAGAAGGGAGATTACCCATATTGCTATTTAAAACAAATTCTTCAAAGTGTAGTGCTTCGATTTCCTCTATCAGATTTTTATGCGAAGGGTGTAGAGAAAACTGATACGTTGCAAAAACTGCTTCAGAGGAAAGTTACCAACCTTGAGGATTTGTTATGCCCCAAAATTGAACATTTGAGTTTCTATCGGGAGACCCCCATTTGTGACTTGCATTCAACTAATTGCCCAAAACGACAGAAAAACAAACATTGTGCGAGGAAGAAGGCTCAATTGTTCTACTACTGGCTGATTCATGAACAACCGTCGATCGGAAAAGACAGCACCGTCTGTACTCCAAGTGAATTTGTCTCCAAATTTGACCGTTTACAGTTGCTTAACGGCTGAAAATCAATTGAGTGTTACATTAGTCAAGGAGGAAAAAATTGACAGTCGGGGACAAACTGTTTTGAGGAAACAGCAAGTTGTTTGCACTGGAGCCGAAATAGAATCATTCAAAAAATATCTTTCACTTTTAGAATATTTTCAACTGTATCACGTCTATGAAAGATAAAATGCAAAGAATGAATCTAACCCCTTTACCTATGCCCAAGCGGTCAGTTCCAGTGCAATTGCCTCTGAACGATGAAAATCTACCTAAGGAAATTAAGCAGCTTGTGGAACAAGGTTGTGTGGATTCAGTTACGTACTACGGGATGGAGTATGGCATGAAAGCAAGCTACACAGTTGCTTACAAAAAAGAGGACAAAGGCTCTCATTATACAACTTATGAATTTTTTATAGTAGACTAACAATATTCATGTTGATTTTTAAATTTAATTATTTTGTTTGAATTCATTTTTGAAAAAACGTTTTCTCCATGAGTTCAACTGCGGATCAGTTAGATTCGGGAGGTGGCATAACCGATTTGGTTTTTGATGAGAATCAACAGGAAAGGAGATCTTGGAGATTTTGCAATTCAAGAGTACCACGATCAGAAGTTGTTTATTTCACTCAAATTTTCATTATAGTTTTTCTTATTGCAGTATCTCTCATCAAGTTGGTATTTTTTCAATTGGATTGTGAGGAGTCAAAATTTTGGTTCTCGCTCCTCTCTTGCACAGTCGGCTACGCACTTCCAAACCCAAAGCTATGAATAAAATTATTTCAACGAGCGATCGACTCTTTATGGCAGTGTCTGGTCCATCTTGCTGTGGAAAAACTGAGCTGATTTTCAAAGTGTTACTTCAAAACACTTTTTCACCAAAATTTCAATCCATTTTTTATTTCTATCAGCATGAACAACCAAAATTTGAGTCCTTAGAGAGAAAATTGAATATACAGTTTAAAAAATTTACAAGTTTTGAAATTATCTCAGAGTTAGAAGACTGTCTTCTTGTTTTTGATGATTCATGCGAAGAAATTTTTAACGATAAAGAGTTTTCAAAACTTGCGACTGCAGGTCGTCACAAAAATATAAGTGTTATTTACGTTAAGCACAATTTATTCCAACAAAGCAAGTGGTCGAGAACAATCGACTTGAATACAACACACATTATTTTATTCAAATCACCACGTGACGTTCAACAAATTGGTTTAATTGGTCGACAGCTCAACAACACACAATTTCTTAAAGAAAGCTACGAGCTAGCTACCAAACTGCCTTTTAGTCATTTATTAATTGATTTAGACCCAAAGACGTCGGACGTTTTGCGATATTGCTCAAACATTGTGCCTCCAGGACCATCAATTTTCTACTTACCGTCTGCGAAAGCTGTAATAACAAATCTAACAAATGAAACAGAGAGAACTATGTATGCTGCGGCAAATGCTTCAGTCAAGCGACATCAACTTAAAAAAACTGATAAAGACAGCTTCTAAAAACTTTATTCGATTTCTCTGCGAGTGTTTTCTCAACGTAGTCAACGGTAATGTTGAAATTAATAAAAAACTAATCGAAAATCACGAAAAATCATTTCGAAAAATATTATCCAAACAAACAGGTTTGAGGGAAAAGAAAAGAATTCTTGGCAGAGAATCAGAACTGTTAAAAGCCGTTGGTCTTTCCTGTTATTTCTACTTGATGAAATCATAATGCATACAGAAGAGTTCATTTTAATTCCAAAACGAATGTTTATAACAAAGCAACCCCAAAAGAGCGAAATTATTGAAAACCCACAATATAAAAACAAAGCTATTCAGTTATCACTTATGCAACGAAACAAGCTAAGGGAAGATATAGGAAAAACGGACAGAGTGATCCAAACAGATCCAACAAATATTGAACGAGATGTAGATAAAGCAGATAGAGTGGTCCAAACAGATCCAACAATTTTTAACGAGGAAGAAAAAATGGAGGCTTCTAGTGATGATAGTGAAATGGATCCAATTGTTACAAAAAAGCCTACAGTTGAATCATTTGAGTCGATTATGAAAAACGTTAAATTAAAAGAAGCTCACAAAGTCAAACGTGCAGAAATAGTACTTGATTTTATTCTCCAATCAAACCAAATCACTATTGGGGAAGATAGCCAACTAATTTACATTGATAATAAACCCACGGATGTACAAGTTTCATCTTTTTTGTATGATTTACAACAACCAACTAAGAAAATTGATCAAGAGGCATATTCAAGAATCTTGTTAGTTCTTCGACTTGAGCCTGATCTCGTCTCAAACACTTACGCCAAGCAAATATTGGAAAGCTATGAGAGCGAACAAGAATTTTTCCCAACGCAACAAAGTCCGCAAACAGGACGCGGTACTTCAAAACGAACCACAACAGAAAAAGAGAAAACAAACGAAACGACAAAACAAAAAAAAGGCCAATCAGAAAAAGTGGTCTCGTTTCGTCTTCTGAGAGAAAAACATTAGAACAACTGTACTCGAGAGGTCCTGCATCGTTTGGAAGCTCAAAGCGATTACAAAAACACAGCAAAATGTCATTAGCAAAAGTCAAGTCTTATTTAGATACTAAGCCGTCCTTCACAAAATACCGCTCGATTAGAATGCAATTTCCCAGACTAAAAGTGATTGTGAAAGATATCAATGAAATTTGGTCATTGGATTTAGCATATGTTGACAACCTTGCAAAATACAATCGCGATGTAAAGTACCTTTTGGTAGCAGTTGATTGTCTGTCACGGTACCTTAGAGTAGAGCCAATGAAGACAAAATATGCAACAGAAGCAGCTAATGCATTCAAAAAAATGATCAAACATAAACAACCCGAGAAAGTATGGGTTGATGATGGAACAGAATTTCTCGGAGCTTTCAAAAGACTATGCAACTCACGAGCAATTCATTTGTATAGCACTTTTAGTGAAAAAAAGTCTGTTTTTGCCGAACGGAATATTCGTTCACTGAAAAATATCATTCATAGGTACCTTGAAGAAAAATGGACATATTCGTACATTGACAAATTAGAAGACTTTGTGAATACAATAAATTCACGTGTTAATCGAATAACTAAGCTTGCACCAAACAAAGTTACAAAAAAAGACGTACCACGGCTTGTGTCCTTGAGCGCTGAAACAACTGTTTCCCAAAAACCTCGTTTCTTTGTTGGAGATTTTGTCAGAATTGTCAAAAAAGACAAAGCTTTCAGAAAGGGCTACGAACAATCGTTTACTGACGAAGTTTTTGAGATAACAGATATTCCGACATTATTTCCGCCATCATATTCCCTCATTGATGCAAACAAAGAACAAATAGAAGGAAAATTTTATCAATCAGAATTGCAGCTTGTTCGTGTAAAGGAAAATGAGTAGAAATCGTTTTGACGATGAGTTCACTGTGCATGTTATTTCATCCGCTTCTATGCAAATATTTGGGTCAAACACTCTGGCCTCTTTTCGCAATTTTTTCAATGATGAAATTCAACTCTCTGGTGACTGGAGGATGGCTCTTAGTGAAATAATTTTTCCGACAAAAATTGAGCACGTCGTGAATGGAGATTTAATAGCATACAGTCTTAAGGGATACGAAGACTCGCAAAAAATTTCGTCTGATGCTAGTGTCATTTCTCGGCCTTACAATGGAGAAAAACTGTCCTTCATGACTGGTAATTTTGACAATATTAATCAACTTCTGGGTACTATCAAGCGAACAGTTGGATTACCCAATTTTTCGTTTCGAGAAATCAAGAGTACTGGAAAATACGAAATAATTTTTGGTAAATATGAAGGAATCACTTTTCCTAGTGAGGAAATACCTAGCATTGTGGGCTTTACCGGAATTCCAGATGGACGCGGTGTACATATTGGTTACAAAATGGATTCAGTTACATCAAATAGATTAATGAAGAGTGATGAGACAAAAGCATACTTTGGAGAATTTCCTGCTGATCTTTGCGCGGGAAAGCACCTAATATTCATTTACACAAACATTATTGAGTATCAGTATGTGGGTGACGCAAAAGCTCCGTTATTGCGTGTCATTGATTCAAAACAACGTCTGAAAAACGGTAGCGTGTGCGAACTTGAACCAACACATCGAATTGTTTTTTCAAATTTAGACTATAAAAAACTGTTATCAAACACTATACAATCAATTTCAATTGAGCTTCGCACTGAAACAGGACAGTTGGTTCCTTTTTCGGGAACAGGTAAAGTTATTTTAACTTTACAATTCAAGAAGTTTTCTGACTAGTATGGATTCCTATTATGCTAATCAGGTAACATCATTGCCGCACTTCTCCGGACACTATAGACAAAGGGGAAGTGGGTTTGGGGCTTCAGCAGCGGGAATTGGACGCGTTGCTTTACCATTGGCTCGACGTTTTATTTTACCGGCTGCAAAACGTATCGGGAGAGAGCTTTTAAAACAGGGTGTTCCCGAACTTGTAGATGTAGTCTCAAAGAAAAAGTCACCAAAACAAGCCTTGAAAAACACAGTCTCAAACACTATCAAAAAACAAACAGGTGGACGAGCGCGACAACAACGACCAAGGAAACAAATTGGAAGCCGTTCAAGCAAGTTAACAAAACAGCGTAAAACCTCGTTCATTTCAAAGTCAAGAGCTCCAAAAAGAAGTCGATCAGATTTTTTTGCAAAGGTGAAAGATGATCGCTAATTTATTACCATCCGAGGCAACTCACAGTTCCCTCGATCTGTTCGAGAAACCATCCCTCTTAGTAACATTTGATGGCAGTTTTTGTCAAAAACTGGGCCCGGTGTATAGCCCCAATGGTCCAATGTTGGAATTTGAAGTTGCTGGCGATAGAAACAACTTCATTGATTTACAAAAAATATTCCTCGAAGTCAAATGTAAAATTGTTCAGTCGTCCGAAGCAAATTTAAAATATGACGGTACAGCTGCTGCAGATGTGACTAAAACTGACGCTCCCTACTTTTGCAATAATGTGCTGCATTCACTGTTCTCTGACTGCACAGTGTCAGCCAACGGACTAAAAATATCGAATGCAAATGGAAATTATGCTCACAAAAGTTTTATTGAGACTGAGTTCTCACACAACAAAGACGCAAAAAACACTTGGTTAGCTTGTCAAGGTTTCTCGTATGAGGAAAATCCGGGAGCCTTATCAACTACTGAAGTAAATAGAAGAAAAGCGTTAGTCAGACAGTCAAATGAATGCACGTTTTACGGAAAGGTTGCAGTCGACTTTTTCACATGTGACAGGCATCTAATGAGTGGTGTAACTTTTCGGATTGCTTTTCGAAGATCAATTGATGACTTTGTTATTATGTCAGATGATGCCGCTAAGCATTATAAAGTGAAAATTGTCGAGGCAAATTTGTATGTGCGCAAGATGACTTTGAACGATGACGTCGTGTCGGCCATTGAAAAAACCTTGCTTTCCAGCCCGGCTTCCTATCCGTACCTTGAATCCCTAACAAAAACATTTTTGGCTTCTACTGGTCTGCACAGTTGGAAACAAGAAGACATATTTGCCAGGGAACCAATCCGAAGACTAGCTTTATGTCTGAACACAAACGAAGCTTTTCTCGGTAACAACAGACAGAATCCATTTCATTTCCGAAAATTTGATTTGGAACAGATTTATATCTATCGAAATGGAATGCCAGTCGCTGATAGTCCAATATCAACAAATGATGACAAACGGCTTTACTTCAATACAATATCAGACTTAGCCTATATTGACAATGGTCATGGCATAAGTTTGACGGACTACCCGAACCATTTTATTATGGTTTTTGACTTGACCAGTACTCAACAAGCTTCTCACGATTTTATTCATCCCGAGCTAACAAATTGCTCAATTTCGATCGAGCTGAAATTTTCGGCTGTCTTGCCCAACAAGATTGAAATATTCATTGTTGGCGAAAAAACTAGCACAATTTTTGTGGATTCTGCGCGCCGGGTTTCAAAAAATCACATTTTAACCAACTAATGGATGAAGATGACATCAATGACTTTATTCAAAAATGTAGAAAACTGAAATACAAATTTTGTGGTGTATTCGCTGCAAACAAATTTCCCCAAAAATTCCCCAGAAACAGTTTTCTCATCGTAAATGCTTCGCCCTCGAACAACCCTGGTACACACTGGCTTCTTCTATGTAATCGAAACCAAAAAAATTATTTTTGCGGACCCCTTGGGACAATCGATTATTGCCTATAGAGACTTATATCGCAGACTCTCTGACACTAATGCACAAATATGTCAATTTCTCGAACATCAACCAATTCAGAGTCAAAACTCAGAACTGTGTGGACTTTTTTGTATTTATATTGCGCATGTTATATTTAGTAAAAGACAAATTGTAAAAATTAATGATGTTCAATTGCTTCGCTTTGCACTTCATATGATGTTTTAATATCTGTTGAATAAAAAATTTTTTTTTTCAAAATTTTATTTTTTCTTCAAATACAAGACGAACAAATAGTAACTCAGAATCAATATCTAATTTTCCATAACCACTCACAAATATGTCCATAACTTTACAAAAAGCACCAGAATGAGGACCACTTAAAATGTTTTCAACTCGTTTTAAAGTTTCTGTACAAATTTGATCAGTTTGAGTTTGTTCATGGCCGGTTTCTGCTGAGATGGTATTGTGGATTGTTTTCTGTGTGATTCCTGTAGTTTTTGTGGCCGTCGTTTTTGTCGTCGTCAACATCTTTGCTGTGTTTGAAATTGGAAGACGCTTGTGAACCGTTGCTGGGTCAATTTTTTCTCCTGTTTTGTCATTGAAGTCAACGGCTAACTTCAACTTTGTAAATATTTCTCCATTCGTTTCCAGTTTTGAAGAATTTGAAAATAGGTGTTTGAAAGTTGTGAAAAGACAGGGGACAGCAAAAGATTTGTTTTGCTTTGTACAGCCAATATCAGTTGAACTATCAATCAAAAGGTGAAAATGGTTAGTTGCTATTTGGCAAAACTCAGACTCAAAGTGAGGACAAACTGCATAATTATTCAAACTCGTAATGTCTGTTGGCTTTTGATCAACAATTTTGAATCTAAATTGTTTCTGAAATTGTTTGAAATAACTTGGAGAACGTTCATACATTGCTTCCACCATCCTTGCTCTCGAGCTTAGGCCTTTTATTTGGTGGCGGTTTTGTTGAACAGTCTTTTGATGATTCTTCTTCTGATTCAAGTATCTTCTCTGCCGTATTGACCAAACTCCCAAATTCTTGCAGAGTTAACGAAATTCTCTGTTCAAACTCGTATTCTTCTGCTGCTTTTTTAAACAGTTTCAGAAACACATACGTTCCTGTCTTTTCATAAGTTTTCAGCGTTGCCCTTATTAAACGCTTATCAGTTTTGGAAATATCAAAATAACAATCTCCAAATTCTGTATCTTTAGTGGAAGTGAAAGGCATAGTGTGCAACTTGTTTTTATCACTTTCAGGTACTCTAATGTGTAAAGATTCAAACTAATGGCGGCGGCAAGTTGGGATTAAACCAGTGTAGTCATTTAGTCTAATTAAATCCAGCTGACATGTGAATACAGAGTCAAGTACGCCTATGGCGTACCTGATTCTGTCTCTTGCATTCACATTGGATTGCATAATTAATTTCAGATGTGACCTTAGATAAGGTTTCCCTACTGAAATGGTTGGTGGTACCACAAAAACTGAAACAGATGTGACCCTAGGTGTGACGACCACAGGTTGAATTTAGCGTGAACGTGCAGAAAATTCAAAACAGATGTTAACCTAGATAAGAATTGAAACCAATATAATTCAACTGGTTATAACGTTATAACACATGAAAATTAAAAACAGATGTGACCCTAGGTGTGACGACCACAAGTTGAATTTAGCGTGAACGTGCAGTAAATTCAAAACAGATGTTAACCTAGATAAGAATTGAAACCAATATAATTCAACTGGTTATAACGTTATAACACATGAAAATTAAAAACAGATTTGACCCTAGGTGTGACGTGAATAAAGCGTTGAATTTAGTGGGAACGTACAGAAAATTCAAAACAGTTGTTAACCTAGATAAGAAATGCAATGCAAAGTTAACTTGGTTTCTACGTTATATTAATTAGAAATTAAAAACAAATGTGATCCTAGATAAGCGGTGTGTTAAAAACGTATTTGCACCACCAAAATTATTGCGTTCATTTCCTTTGGTTCTTCTTGCTAAACAGTCAATCTCTACTTGAAACCTTTTGGTTCCTCTTGCTAAACAATTTCACTCTCTACTTGAAACTAGTGTTATATTTTGATCGCTATAATGTCTGTAAAAATTCTTTCTGAATCTGCAATTTCCCGAGAACGAACTCTTGTTTATCAGACATTGTACGAAAATTTTGTCGTCTTGATTCAACAGAAAAAAATTGGCGTTGTTTGGACAGTATACCAGCATTGTCTAATTCCATAACCCTTTATCAATGCAATTGCACCTCTACCTAACAAAACGGAGCCTTCTGAGAGCAGCATTATTACTTCGGGTGGGTTATTGCCTCCCAAAACTACGCCTGCTTTCGAAAATCACGATGTTGATACCTTGACAGACGAAGTGCGGAGGATATTCTATCGCTACGATTGTGAGTGTGTTCCACTTTGTGAAAATCAACTCGGAGTTTATCGAGCATGCGACGAATTAGCAGATATGTGGGGACTCAAGTCTGCGCCCGATTCTCCCACCAGTCTCACAAGTGTGCCAGTGACGCCTGCAGTGGACCCTAGTCCTACAGTTACACCGACTCCTAGCCCATCCCTGTTTGCGGAAATCAGTAAAAGTTATCAAGAAAAGTTTTGCAACGGAAATCAAGATTTCGACTTGAACATTTTATCCGGGACAAGCTTTCATACCCCACAGCAATCGAATTCAGCCCTATTTGAAACGCCGGAAAGCGGTGAGACACCGCAAGTTTGTGCTGCTCCTAAAAAACGAAGACCAGAAAGCAACCTGATGGATATATTTGATATTTAAAACTAAAACTATAAATATATGCGTGCTTTAGATTGCTCAATAGTTTTGTATATGACATTCATTCAATTGTGTATCTGACATTTATTAAATTGTGTTGATTGCCTTTGTACAATTTTTGATATAGACTTAATTCACAATAAAGATCTTCAACCTTTTCATAAGGAATTGAACAAGTTCAAACATGTCCCAAAAGAACACTGCACTTTGAGGAAATTGTATTTGGTTGAGCAAGGTCATTAAAAAAATAGATTTCTACCGCTCTTTAGTTATTAGACTTGTCTATTTAATGTTTTAAGGTTTGTTCAAATCGTAGTTCAAAAAATGAAATTTTTTGAAATATTTCAAAAAAATGAAGAATTTACGAAAACGATAAATAATAAGAGAAAGAACGTTAATTAATCAGGAAACCGAAGAATACCTTTGCTTCGATTAGGTTTGCAGTGAAAAGCTCTTGTTTGGAGGAAAAGTTTGCAAAAAAAAACTTTGAATATTAAGAGCGAATCTAAAATTCAACAAAAAGTGGTTAACAACAGAAATTGTCATTCTGGTGATTTTGTGGTAAAACAAGGAGCTTTTTCCAGCATTGAAATTCCAGTGAGATTGGTCCAGTGTTTGTTCTTTTACTGTTTTCACTAAACAAAAGTTTAAAACTTTCAAACTTGTGTTATTTGCATAAATATTTTGACCGTTTTTCTTGAAATCAAAAAAAACTATTTTTTTTGCTTTATATCAGCTGAAACTCATGATCATCCAAAACGAGAGTGACTTAGCGATGATTCCAATGAGTAGTGTGCTATTGATCGCTGTAACAGGTACCATCTTTCTATCAAAAACCGTCTTTTTTTCAACAATTTTTACAAAAATAACAAAATATTTTTTTGTAATGATCCGAAAGCAATGAAAAATTTATCTCAAATGAACGGGGATAGGCTCATACGATGGACAATTCTCCCCGCTATCAAAGATCTCAGAAGTTCCAGTTTAAAATTGTTACTGCAACATGGTTTTTTTTGCATTTTTTCTTTTGTTATTTTAGTTAATCCCTCTTAATCCCTAAAAGTGAAAAAATGCCATTTTTTAACATGAAGGGGACATTTTTACCCTTACTAAACAGAAGTTTTTCTGTAATAGGAACCTGTTAGAGAGCTGATGAAGTAACATACGTATAACGTTTTTCTTTATTCTTGGAGAAAAAGCCTAATCCCCTTAATCCTTTTGATCAAAAAAATTGAAAAATTTAAAAAAAGTGATGTTTTCTTTAAATTGTTTACACAAAAGTTTCATATAGGAACACTCCATCAACAAAGAGGTCCTCCTGTGCTTCTCAGTCATATTTGCCAACACATGAACCCCTGGTAAAGTCCTTTATTTAGAGGTTAAAGTCTTCTGAAAAAACTCGGCTTTCGATGCAGTTTCAACTGATGTTTCCTGTTAGCCTTGGTGACTCCAGGACTTGTTTTCTTGTATGATATAACTTAATATAGACCCTTAGTGTAGATGCCTTTATATGCTCCTTAGCATGCATGCTTCCGCGACATGTAACAAGAACTTTATCAATTTCGAAATTTTCAACTTTTACTAAAGTTATTTTTAATTGTATATTAAAACCATAAAAATGGAAGGTACGTTCAATCTGCATGCTTTTTAAACCATTTTTTTGGTTGTTTAACTTCTGTCTCTGCTTTGACTGAGTGATAGTCATTTTTAAGTTTGAATTTGATCTTTGGCGCGCTTTCAAATTTACTTCAATTTGATTGGCTAATTTCAAATTCAAACTTGCGCGCGCAAACTTTCAAACTTTGCACAGCATAACAGTGAGCTCAGATTGAAGTCAGCCATATTTGAGAACTCTTGCATTGAGAAACCGTTTGTTCAAACTTATCTTGAAAATGCCAGAAAAGTGTAACTTTTGTGACAACGTTTACAGCAACAAAAGTAACCGTGCTCGTCATGAACGCACTGTTCATGCTGATGAGAAAGGTATACCCGTATACCGCTGTTCAATTTGTCCAGTTACTCGCCGTCAATTATCTGAAATTCAAATTCACCTCTCTGACTGCCATGGTAGATTTACAAATCTTTGTCATTATTGTAATCTTGCTTTCAACGACAAAAACTCGTTTAACGAACACATCAGAAAACAACACGTGTTACCTGTTCTTGACAACTCGAGAGTTGTCAACCCAATTGTTCATCAACAGGGACAACAACAACAACAACGACAACAGCAACAACAACAACAACAACAACAACAACAACAACAACAACAACAACAACAACAACAACAACAACAACAACAACAACAACAACAACAACAACAACAACGAGGTACCCTCACAGAGTCGGCCTTTAGAAAGAGTCTCCAGTCTTATCGTATTGTAGATAGTAACAACACCGTTGGCCTTCTCGATTTCATGACTGCTCAGAGAGATGAAATCAGTGACATTATAGAACAAAAAACATTGAACGAAGGTCCACAAAAAGTTCAATTCAGTGCGAAACTATCACTTCATAAAGAAGCGCGCGACAACGGAGAAGCATCGGACATTGATATCTACGCCAATTCTGAAATGACACCTGTTCATCATCAATTGTCTGACGAAACGTTTTTTCACATGGTGGAAAAGATGCTCACTGTCCTCTTCGTATTCGCATCTAATGGAAGTGGTTGGATTCTTCAAAAAATTCTGTGGGTTGATATAAAATTCGCTAAATTTTCGCCAATACGTGGTTCATCTTTTATTGAGCTGCCCCTCTGTCTTCGTAATCAACGCTTTTTATTGAATATACGCAACCATGATGATTTCCAATGTTTCAACTACTGCTTCACCGCTTGGTACCACGAACTGCACGGACCCAACTTAGCTGACCCTTCACGAGACATTAGAACACAATTGACTAACCCGGCTACATACAGGAAACCTGAGGCTACCAAACCCCGTGGTGAGTTTTCTATGCCAATGGGCTTTCACGATATTCATCAGTTCGAAATCATGAATGACGTGCAGGTCAACGTGTTTCAATTTTCAAAAGGAGACCTCCTTCCTATGTACGTCTCCAATAACAAGAACATTGCACCAACGATGGATCTTCTACTCCTGTTTAACGAACATGTACATCATTATGTTCTGATCAATAACCTCATTAAACTGGTATGCACTGTGAAAGAAAAACAGTTCACAAACAATTTGCGTCTTTGCAGGAACTGTTTTGCTTTTTCCCACTCTGAAGAGCAACATCAAGTTCACGATGATGCATGTCGAAACCATGCACCAGCAACAATAAAGATGCCCGGCGATGATAAAAATTCTTTCCGGTTCAAAAATTTTAAGGCGCGATGGTTTGCTCCATTCACTATTTACTTCGACTTTGAGTCGTTTCTAATGCCAGTCTCATCTTGTCCAGCTAATCCGGACGCATCTTCAACTGAAGTTATCGAACAACACATACCCTCCGGTTTTGCTCTGACTTTGATTGAGAACGGTTTTTCAACACCAAAAGAATTCGTTATCGATAGCTCCGAAAACTGCATGACAAATTTTATTAAAAAACTACATGAGATGGCGCGAGAAGTATACTATTCAAAGAGACGCTTTCCGATATATTTGGGACAACAAGTGCCAAATCGAAGTAGTACAATTGAGTGTTGGATTTGTGAAGAACCTTTCGGACCCCAAGATACAAAAGTGTTGGACCATTGCCACCACCGCGGAGATTTCCTTGGTTTTGCTCATGAAAAGTGCAACTGTATAAGACGCACAATCAATTTCACTCCCGTAATTGGTCACAACATCGCTAACTACGACCTTCATCACGTATGCTTGGCACTTCGAGAAATTGAGCCATCAACAACAATAAACGTCATCCCATCTACAGATGAGAAGTACATATCGTTGACGTTCGGTGTCCTAATCAAAACAGTCACGGGGAGAGATGGAAAAGTCAGACAAATTTACGAATATTTAGGTTTCATCGATTCTTTCAAGTTTTTAACTTCATCCTTAGAAAAGTTAGTTGCTAACCTACCCGCTTCGGCTTTCGCAATTTTCGATTCAATGTTCGATAGTGACCAGTCAGCTGATGCTCTAAATTTGATTAAAGAGAAAGGAATATACCCCTATTCGTACATGACTGACCGCTCAAAGTTCGCAGAAACAGAACTTCCCCCACTCGAAAAGTGGAAAAACAGCCTAGACAATGGAAAATTGCAAATAACAGAGGATGAACTGCAAAAAGCAAAAACTGTTTTTGATACTTTCCAATGTTGTAACCTTGAAGGATATCATAACTTATATCTGAAGTGCGATACACTCTTGCTTGCGTGCGTGTTTGAAGAGTTTCGGAGACTGTGTATGAACACATATGGACTGGACTGCGCACATCACTACAGTGCCTCAAACCTCGCTGGTGATGCATTTCTCAAAATTTGCCGGGCCAATATTCAATTGTTGACAAATCGAGAACATCTGGAAATTGTTGAAAATATGATTAGAGGAGGTCTCGCATCGGTGTACGATGAACGTTACTTCAAGGCGAACAACAAGTATATGGAGAATTACGACAGTGCGCTCGAGTCGACTTTTGGTTTCATGGTAGATGCTAACAACTTGTATGGTGGCGTCATGAAAACAGAGCATCTACCTGTTGGTGACTTTTTGCTGGTGGAAGTCCCACTCGAACAGGTACTCAATACACCAACAGATTCTCCCATAGGTTACATCCTTGAAGTAGATTTGATGTACCCACACAATATACGAGACCTCCATCGTGATTTCCCTCTCGCGCCAACAAAAGAACTAGTACCCGATGAGTGGTTGAGCACTTACCAGAGAGAGTTGAAGTTCAATGTCAACATGCCGCGGTCATCTGTCCCCAAGTTACTACAAACCGTTACGGACAAAAAGCGGTACACGCTCCATTACCGGAATCTTCAACTTTATGTACAACTTGGTCTGGTTGTTGACAGAGTACATCGCGTGCTCCAATTCTCGCAAGAAAACTGGATGGAGCCCTATATCAGATTAAACACGGAAAAAAGACAGACCGCGCGGAACAAATTCGAAGAAAATTTGTTCAAACTTATGAACAATAGCGCTTATGGTAAAACCTGTGAGTCAAAAAGAAGGAGAATGAAACTTACCTTAGCGCAGAATGCAGATCAAGTGCTCCAGAATGTCTCACGCTTTACCTTCAAGACATTCAAAATTTTCGGCGAAAATTTAGCTGCTATCACGCACGAGCCAAAGAGAATCTTTTGGGATAAGCCAACAATTGTTGGCGCGACAATTCTAGAATTAGCTAAATTTCAAATGTATAGGTTTCACTATAATATAATGAAGCCGCATTTTGATTGTCGCCTGCTATATTCTGACACAGACAGTCTTTTATATAAAATTCGATCTGACGATTTCTACAAGGAATTAGCAGCAAAACCCAATATTTTGTCGGAGTTTGATTTTTCAAATTACCCTAAGGAGCATCAACTTTTCAACAACAACAACAAACTCGTCGTTCTCAAATACAAAGATGAATTCGCCGGAAAACTCATCGACGAGTTTGTTTCGCTGAAGCCGAAGTTATATTCCATAACTTCAACAGGTAAAACAGATTTATGTTCATTTATAACTTTTGTGTTATTATGGTTAGTCATTATCACACATACATCACACTAAACTTTAAGAGAAGCAAGCAAGCATTTCTTTGAAAAACTTTCTGAGGACAAATTGATAAAACTTCTCGCAACTTTTTTGTATTTAGATTCCCGAAAAATCTCTGCAAAAGGTGTTACCAGAGCTGCCAGGGAACAATTAACGCACCAGAAATACAAAGACGCTCTGTTCCTCTCATCTACACTACGAACACCGAACAACAGAATTGTGTCAGACCGTCACGTTCTACAGACTGTTTCAATTAATAAATTGTCCCTGAGTCCCTTCGATGACAAACGTTTCATTCTTGAGGGCGGTATAAAAACTTTGCCGTACGGTCATGCCGACGCAATTGAAGCCACTGATCTTGAAAGTGATCCAGAGTGGGATGCACCGACGCAAGATGAAATCGAGGATCTCTTTGGGGAAGAATGGGAAACGGATAATGAGTCGGACAGCACGCTCCCTGCTTCTACTGAAAGTTGGCAGCCACCCGATCCTGCCCTTGAAAATTGGGAGCCACCTGATCCCGGATTCAACAGAATAATAAACGAATCGGACTTGGATAGTGACGATAATGTCGATTTTGAGGCAGTAATTGACGAAGAATCTCCAATCAATTGTCCATTCATAGATTATGAAGCTGTTGAATCTGAGGACGGAAGAGAAATAACCGATTCGGAGGAGGAAGAAGCAATACCACCGCGTAAAAGGGGTCGACGCACATAAAAAACAGCAATTTTCAGCCTTATTTTTACGTCTGTAATTGTTAAGATTGTGTTTTATGATTTATATTTCAATTAAAACTGTTTAACCTACTCTATTTTATCCCCATTTGTATATATTTTCCCTATGACACTTCAAAAAATTTAAATATTTGCATTTTTTCGTTCATTTCATGCTAATTTTGTTGTAATTTTTCGTTAAAAATGGCTCCATTTTTGTTCAAAACCCATTTCAAAACTCTAACCTACCCGTGCTTAACACTGGTTTCAGTAACAACGCGTTTTGTCGTGATTTGTAACCTTTCGATTGTACAGATTTTGTGTTCAGTTTTGGTTCAATTTCTCAACCCAAGTTTGTGTTGTTTAGCTAAATTTCAATTGCTAGATTTGAGCAAATTGCGTGGTTTGGTTCTACAGTAAATTCACAGTTTATATCCAGTCTTTCTGATAAGTCTAAATATTTCACACTTTGATAAGAATAAATAATTCCCTCAAAGGAGGCGGGAAATGTTTGGATAATAATTCGGCATAAACCGAATAATTCCTTCAAAAGCGGGAAATAGAGGGGGAATAGGTTTGGATAATAATTCGGCCGGAAGGGAGCTGTCCCTGCATGTAAAAGGTTGGGTTGTCCTATCCCATGCAAAAGGTTGGGTTGTCATAGCGCATGTATCGGGTTGGGTTGTCCTTCCCAGTGCAAAAGGTAGGGTTGTCCTCAGGACAACCCTATCTCTTACATGGGATGACAACCCCCCCCCCCCCGATCTTCCATGGTGTATACGTTACTACTTATATATATATATATATATATATATATATATATATAAGCATATTTATATATATATATATATATATATATATATATATATATATATATATAAATATATTAATTTTTGCATATATATTTCCATATATATATATATATATATATATATATATATATATATATATAAATTGGAAAATATAAGTTTGCTTTTTAGGTCATACTTATGGTGTATCCGAAAACTCTGAGTGCTTTGCCGATCAACAAAACGCTAAGCATAAAAACTCATAAATAACATTAGGTTATCCTAAACATTTGGAACTTATTTTTAATCAATAGGAAGATATGCCTCACATGGTAAAGTTTTGGTATTTATATCTTATTTTTATAGATCAGAACATATATGAACGGCCTACCCTTAAACAGTCAAGAAGTTCTAATTCCTAATGATTGCTTTAATTTGTTTGAATACAAAAATATTGTAGCAAACGATCTGTGATATTAGCCACCCGCGTCGAGCTGTTACTGCCACTCAACGCAAAACTATGTATGATAAGCTGTGAATGCTGGAAATTTTGTAAGATAAGCGGTGAATGCGGTGAAATTACATAAATGTTTAAATGTGGTGAAAAAAATAATGGTCTGGTAGTGGTGAAAATACATAATGTTCGGGATAATCATAACAAAGCCACTGAGTTTGAAATTTCTACAAGTGTTGAAAATATGCAAAAAAGGCGCTGAATCGAATGCTGATTTTATATAAAAAATGTGCTGAAATGTGCTGAAATATTTTTCAATTTTCACCGCAATCAGCACAAATCCTACATAATTTCCGCGCATTCAGCGGATTTCTAACAAAAAATATCCGCTTGCAGCTGCAGACCCCTCAACCCAGAGCAAGGTAGCATAATTTGGGTTTTGTTTGTATTTTTCCAGGTCTTTTATACGATTCAGTTGGTTCAAAGAGCAGTTCCTATGTCATGAACAACCCTGGATGTGCAATTTGGAAGGGGACATTTTGTCAGACAGTGAAGCCAGTGACCAAGACGGCGAAGAAGATGATATCAATGAAAATGAAGATGATTTTTACGCGAGAAGGCGATACACGATCCTCTTTTCAAACATCACTGATGCCAATTTGGCATCTGAT
Source organism: Convolutriloba macropyga (assembly GCF_964194025.1). Lineage (NCBI taxonomy): Eukaryota > Metazoa > Xenacoelomorpha > Acoela > Convolutidae > Convolutriloba > Convolutriloba macropyga. Next base: position 7,054,651 of record NC_134478.1, on the reverse strand, counting down.
TTCGGTTTCGAGTTCCAAAAATTTAACTGGAGCAACAAAAACAATACGAATATGATAAATTGACAGTCTTAAAATGGCATAATGTTTTGTAGCATGCATATTGATTATTTTGTGCATTTTTAAAAATTGCTGGTCTGATTATGTGTTATATTTTGGATAACTTTAGCAAAGTATCCAGGATGCCCCCCCTCCCTCCCCGCCTTCCCCGGGTCGAGAAATTTTCCAAAAATTATGTAAGAAATGCGCTGAAATGCGCTGATCTTTCAAAAACTCAGCTCAAAAGCCTTACATAATAATGCGCTAAAATGCGCTAAAACTTTGCAATACATGCGCTGAAATTTTATTGTTTCTACGTTTTCTCAAAAGCGCTGAATTTTTTTTGCGGATGCGCTTAATTTGCGCTAAGATTTTGTAAGAAATGCGCTGAAATTTAATTCATGCTGCGTTTTCTCAAAAGCGCTGAAATTTTTTACGGATGCGCTAAATTTTCGCTGAAACTTTGTAGGAAATGCGCTGAAAACAAGCTGACACTTATGCAAGTATTTTACTCAAAATTCGCTGAAATTATGTAAGAAATACGCTGAAGATACGCTGAAAACTTGAATTCTCAGCGCTTTTTCAAAGTTTCTGCGCATTCAGTGCATTTCTTACATAATTTCAGCGCATTCAGTGCATTTCTTACATAATTTCAGCGCATTCAGTGCATTTTTTGCAAAAAAAGCGCTGAAACGACGCTGACGTCTCGACCCGGGTCTATAATGGTGATGACCCGGGCCACCAAAAAAAGAAATTTACGAATCATAAAACGCCATATATAGATTTCATGGAAACTTACTAAACATACAACGATGATAAAACATTTTGAGTTTGGATGACAAGCAGTCCAAAGGCCCACCTGCAGTTCCACAACAACGTTTCTGTGATTGAAAATTCAAAATTCTGTAATTTACTTTCATGGTGTCGTACATACCATAAAACACCATAAAAACATTTTATGATTACGCAGACAAGCCATAAATAAATATGAACCCGTTTTATGGTTACCAATTTTTCCTAAAATAAGCTGTCAAACAAAATATCCCATTTTTTCATTTATTTTTCAGATCAGTTCCAAGGCCGCGTTTTGAATTCAACGAACGTCAAAAAATGTTGTTTTTTATGGTATCTTACTTATCATAAAACGCCATGAATAACAATAATGAAGCACGTGAAATTTTTGAAATTCATACTTAATCAAAATTTGATAGCTGACAACAACTCAACTATAGCAGTGTATTACGTGTATTAGCCAAAAAATATGTGCCGCGAAAACATTTCAAAATAAACGCTTTTCTACTAGTTTTGAGTTAGCAGTTTTGTCGAAAAGCTTTTTTTGTTTGAGCTTCTTATAAATAACTTTGAATATAAGAATGCAAGTAAAATTGGAAGCCTTTATCGTGAAATTTGTTTCTCATCAGTTTTTCCTATTACTTAAAAACCACCTGTTTCTGTCAATATATTTCTCATTGTTTTGACTGATTAAACATACAATGCTGGGAATGTAACATAAACAATGAAAAATTGACAGAGCTGCTTGGCAGAAAACACAAATAAACAAAGTACAGGTATGCTATCACAGCTCTATCATTTTAATTTTGAGACTCGCTGAACTTTGCAACAGATGTTAATAAAGCCTTGCTAAGCCCTGATTGTATGACTTGATTTTCGTTCAATATGTTAATAAAATTAGCAGCCCACCAATTAGAATGGCCAGAATTAACATAGTGCCGAAAAGAAGAAACGAATCGATCCTCCCGCCCTGTTTAGTGGACATATAACTTTCATGCCCGTTCTATACAACAACACATAATTTGTAGGTAGGGCTTTAAAAATACTGGGGAAGAACCAATATAGATCAGAAGAAACAAGCACAGGTAAAACCGAACACATTCGCAACATTGACTACAAGATCAACTATTTATTTATGCACAATCAAGTGAAATCAATTTAGAGGGCAACAATTCACAGAAATTTGATTCAAAAAATAAAAAGTGCTAACAATTGTTCTTTAGAGTTAACGAAACCAAATTCTGATTGTACTCATTGCTGGGAGCTACTTCAAGCACCCGACGAAATTATAGCTGATTTTGTTTATTCTGATTTTTATACGTGTTGTTCTGGGCTAGAGGGATATTTGATTATTGTTTTGCAGGAGCGGTAACATAATAAATGCCAGCTATCGTTCCATCAAAAATATTGCCAAAAACATTTTTTAAGAAGACAAGAAATAAAGCTTTGCAAAGAAAAAAAGGCAAAAAAAGCCTCGCGTTTGTACGGATTGAGGCACCACGCGCTTTTTTACACAGGATTTTATCGACGAAGAGTTATATAGTGTAAACTAAGCCATTTATTAAATTCTTTTAATATAAGGATTAAAATTTCCGTTTTCTCATTTTTAACAGTTTGCCGAAATGAGATTAAAACCGTTGTGCTGCAAAATATTAGAATAATACAAATATATTTTTATAAATTCACGTTTTCTCAGTGTTTTCAGGGTACGAAAAATTACTGACCTCGGTGATCTTCGAATTTAGAGGACAAGATGTTCAGTTTTTAATTACAAGACCTCTACCTGCAGTACAGGGCAAACTCATCCGCAATTTTAGATGAGGTAAATCTGGAAAATAATTAGCACAAATAAGCAAGAGACTTGGTGCAGTCATAGTTTGAGTTTATGATTTTTACAGACACACTTCCCAGAGAAAGGAAAAGATTTCAGGCATTTATCACAGTTTTTTTCTCCCCAATTGGTTTGGAGTTTGTTTAGGAGTCAGTTTCCACACGGCATCAAAGGCAATCATCTAGGCAGACAAATCGTTTTATTAAGAACTATTGATATCGTCTGTTATCTGTTGCGTTAAAGTTTGCAGGCCATCAGTTTTGTAGTTTTGACAAATCTGCTATAAAACCTTTAAACATTTGCGTTCTTCTTATCTGTTTTCGCTCTTCTTTTTTCACAAAAGACTTCGTCACTTTGCTCGTTTTTTGATGGTTTCATGATTGACCTCACCCGATAAATGTAAGTAATTCTCCAGAAACTGCTGTACCCTTTTTGAGAGTTTGTGGTCAATCTCTAGTGCTTGATTTTGTCCGACCGTTTAATTGATTTCTGTTCTTCTTTCTGGAGGAAATTTTTTTCATCAAGCTTCCATGCTGTTCCTAGTAAACTATTTTCGGTTGTCTTTGATTTTTTGGGGGTAAAATTAATAGTTTTTTGTGAATACTAAAAGGTTTTGGTGTAGAAAAACAGTAATTTTAGCAAATGAGGGGAATGATCGTTCCAAGTGCTTGATAAAATTATTCAGTTCACTTGGTTTCCGTAAATTTGGGGGATACAGCTTTGAGTTCTCGCATTCTTGTCCCACCACCAGTTTAATGTTCCTGAAATCCTCTTTTGCTTTTTAAACAATTAACTTTTTGTGGTATTAGATTTAATGTTTAGATAGTCGCGCACTAGTCACTATCAAAATTTTTAACAACAAAATTGTGCCAAAGTATTTGAAAACAATTAGATCGGTAACAAGTAGGTGAAACATACTTCGGTAATATCTCTTAAGCATTTCCTTTTTGTGAAAAAGGTTCTTTAATAGCTTAAAATCTCCGTTTTCAATCATTTCTCAAATTTTTACACCTTTTTCAGTGCTAAATTTTCAGTTCAGTTTTTGGTGGGCGTTGAAGTATCCACAAAAAGACGCTATGCGCTTTGATTGATATCAAAGGTTCTCGAATTCAAATCTTGGTCCTGTGAGTTACAGCTATGAAACATGGACTTCATCAAACAAGCTATAAAACCAGAAAATTCTGCCCTCAGTTAGATCAGAGTTTTCTTTGTTCATTTCTGTTATACTTAACAGATTTAACTTCGGTTCTTACCGTTCTCTCTTTGACTAAAATTTTTTGAAACTCATGATCCATGTGATATATCGAGAAGTGGCGAACTTAGCAACTTAAGTTAAAACTTCGATATATAAAGAAAACTATCTTACCTGATGTTTGGTGAAGTGAAATTAAATAATGGCTTCTAATTTGAACCGAAACGTCTATTCAAATTTGTTCATACCACAAGTTTATCAGTGTACATAAACCATAAATTTGTGCGATAGATTCGACCTTCCCACCACCAGATATGATCAGAAACCAGCTCTCCGACCCTCCCAGTAGATAGAAGTTACATGTTCTCAGGTAGGGAGAACAATGTGTTAGTTGCAAAAAACTGCACTGGTACTTGCCATATACGGCAAGGGGAAAAACTTGTTACAAAACTGAGGTGTAAATTAACCCATATCAGTTTATCTATATCTAGACGGATCTTTAACTTTTCATACTGACTATGAATATCTGTGAAATTTTGTACGTTCAGGCCATTTTGAATTCAATTGTTAAAATAAAAAAATTCTTGTTACTCGTGCTCGAGACCACGACAATGGTGTCCAGACCACCAAACGACCAACAAACCTTTGATCTGCAGAATGCTGAAACCTGTAATGCTTGGATCATGTCTTTTGTGGCGAAATGTTGCGCAGAGAAGAAATAAGATAAAGTCAACACCGACGTTACGATCGTAGACCTACAGGGAAAAAAATTTTTTTTTTATTATATGCGGCCAGGACGCACTTTTTAATTTTAGGAGCCTTATGAGCCCTAAAAATTGTTAGACATTCCTTTTAAAGAGATCAGACAAGCTATTCAAAACTATATTTCCCCTAAAGAGAGAGTAGAAAAGGCAAAAAGGGCTAAATTTCTGTCCGTTGTCCAAGGCGTTGGAGAATATGACGACGATTTTCTAGCGCACCTCAGAGAACAAGCACGTTATTGTGACTTCGAAAAAGTTAAAACAGTAACCAACCCTGAGGAAGAGAATTGGTAAAGTTAATTTTATCTCAGGATTGACAGACCCTGAGGCCAAATCAAGACTATTAGAGGGCATTAAAACTAAGCCAACGATGTCTCTGTCTAAACTGACAGAAAACTTACAGTTCAGAAGTCAAGCAATGGCTTTTGCGAGTTCCTCAACAGGTAATAGACCATTTGTAATAGAAGAAGAAGTGGGATACAACTTCAAAAAGACCTTCAGAAAACCTAGTGAAAAGTTCACTGGTAATAAAGGCAATGCTAACTTGTGTAATAGATGTGGAGGTAAGCCACACAGTAGCAAGCCGTGTCCAGCCTAAGTCAGGTAAGTCTGACCAACTCAACAATTTCTGCGATGAAGAGGGTAAATTGTTTGTTCAAACATCGTCCGAAACGCTGATGGGAATGTACTATGCACGGGAAAACGTGTTAAACATGTCGGTGACATGGGAGTACATTACAGCAAAAGACCACAAAATAAAAATGCAAGTTGATACCGGTGCTGATAGCACCGTGATATCGTCATTAATCTGGACTGAGCTCGGTAAGCCTCAGTTAAATGGGAACGTCAGACGTCTTGAGGCCTCTGATGGTCATCAACTGACGCTTCTGGGATCACTAGAATGTGATGTTGACTGGAACGGAAGCAAGAATAGGCAACGACAACTAGCTGTTGTGCAATCCGACAAAAAATTTTGGCCACTTTGGAGACACATACTACCCCAAGAAGGCATCAATGCAGTGAGTGATAAAAGACTACCTGCAGTCAAACGATACAAAGCGCACGTGAAACTCAAACCGGGATCACAGCCAATGTTCTGCAAAGCCAGAAAGATACCTCTACCTCTCCAAGACAGGGTCAAAGAGTAGCTTGAGACAATGGTACGACAGGGCATCCTGGAGCCAGTACTACCTGGTAGGGTCACAAATGCATCATCAGTAGTGTGGCAGCGGAAGAAAAATGGAACTCTGAGACTATGCCTGGACCTGAAAGTTCACATCAATGGCAAAGTTATGGACGAGGACTATCCAATCCCAGACATGGAGACCATTTTCCATAACCTCCATGGGGCCTCTTACTTTCAACTTTTGTTGAGTCAACTCTCAAAGGAACCAAGAGTGTGGCCATCTTCCAAGGCGACGTCTTGGTATATGGAACAACAGAGGATCAATACGAGAAAAGAATGCTTGCAGTCAATAGCCGGCTACGTGAAAAAATCACCATCAATGAGAAGAAATCCAACTCAAAACCAGTTTCAAGCGTAAGTTATCTTGGTTACTCTGTTTCCAAAGGAGGAATAGCACCCGATCCTAAACATGTTGAGAAAATCAGAAATGCAAAACCGCCATGAAATATGAAACAACTCGAGTCCTTTCTGGGCTTAGCATATTTTTACGGTCAAATGACACCGGATTTTGCAACAAAAAGGCTACCCCTAAACGAAATTGGAAACGAAGAATTCAGATTGGAAAAGGAAGAGCAAAATGTTTTTGAAAACCTCAAAAACGAGTTATGTGCTAACTCTCATGTACAGACTTACAGCTTGACGAAGGAAGCAACCGTGACAACAGACTCCTCAGAGAAATATATAGGCGGGGTACTCTCACAAGAAGGACATCCTGAGATCTACGTCTCGAGGATGTTGTCACAAGCCGAACAAAATTACTCCAATATTGAGCGAGAAGCACTTAGAATCGTCTTTGTGGTCACAAGATTGAAACAATTTCTAATCGGAAGAAGGTTCACTCTACAGACTGACCACAAGCCTCTCAAATATATCTTCGCCCCAGACGAAGAAATTCCGAAAACAGCATCAGCAAGAATTACGAGATGGGCGATAGAGCTGATGGGATTTGACTTCGAATTGAAATATACACCCACAGAACAGATCCCCACGCTGATGCTTTGAGCAGACTAGACTTTGACGACGACGATGACAATGATTGAGTCTGCTTTACTCTTGACAATATCTACTTCGTCCAATCCAACCTGGTCACCCAGTCAGACGTCAAAACTGACCTGTGATCGAATCGACTCTTTCAAGATGTCATCAAACGAATAAAAAGCGGCATCTGGAAACAGTGCTCTGAAGCAGAGAAAGGAGTTGTGCCTTTCATTCCACCCAAACTAAGACCCATGGTGATGGCCAAAGCTCATTAGACTCACCCAGGCAAAAAAGCAACTGAAACAGTAGTTCGAATGATGTCTTGGTGGCCCGGCATCAGTCAAGATGTTCTTCGATTTGTTTGTAAATGAGAGGAATGCCAAGAAAACAGGCCAAGCCTGGGGAAAACAGACCCCTTGGCCGGAAGCTGAAGTTTGGGAAAGACTCCACATGGGTTGGGGCTACGTTAAGGATCACGGTAATATCTTAGTGATGGCAGACGCAGGATCAAGTTGGATAGAAGCGTTCCCTGTGGGAAATAGAACCTCAAAAACAGTGGAGGTGCATTGTGTCAAATCTTTGCAAGATTTGGGATACCAAGAATATTAGTATCAGACAAAGGTCCTGAGTTTGTGAGCAGTGACCTAAAGCAATGGTGTGAATCAGTGGGGATCAAAAAGATGGAATCCTCTACCTACCATCCAAGAGCAAATGGGATTGCTGAACGAGCAGTCCAAACAGTGAAACGGGCTATTCGAGCCTCGAGTTCAAATCTGAATGTGTCATTTGGCGCTTTCCTACAGCAAGCTTTGATGACACATCGGAACAATTCCAAGACGCGGGGCAAAACTCCTGTAGAACTGCTACTGGGACGCAAAGTAAGACCTCCAGCGGTCACTGATTTTGATCTGTGTGAACGAGTCCTCTTCAAAGCGTCGAACAGTTGACCAACGGTTCCAGCTACTTTCATTATCCGTAAGGGAAAGAGCACTTCGTTCATTCATCCAGAGAATTCAAACAAGACAGTGCTTGTTAGTGACAATCAAATTGCACGGCTGAAACCTGACGACATCAAGACTGAATCTACTAACTCAAAGTCTGAGAGCAGTAGGGACGACGTAGACGTGGCATCACCCAACTCTGCTGAAGAAATCTCAGTATTTGAAGAGGAACAATCTTCGGTGGCCTCGAGAACTTCAAGCAGAAATAAAAAACAACCAGAAAGATTAGGAGAAGCCATTCCTACATACTAGCTTAAAAAAGGAGGGGAGGGAGGATGTGAGGGGATGTGATATATCGAGAAGTGGCGAACTTAGCAACTTAAGTTAAAACTTCGATATATAAAGAAAACTATCTTACCTGATGTTTGGTGAAGTGAAATTAAATAATGGCTTCTAATTTGAACCGAATCGTCTATTCAAATTCGTTCATACCACAAGTTTATCAGTGTACATAAACCATAAATTTGTGCGATAGATTCGACCTTCCCACCACCAGATATGATCAGAAACCAGCTCTCCGACCCTCCCAGTAGATAGAAGTTACATGTTCTCAGGTAGGGAGAACAATGTGTTAGTTGCAAAAAACTGCACTGGTACTTGCCATATACGGCAAGGGGAAAAACTTGTTACAAAACTGAGGTGTAAATTAACCCATATCAGTTTATCTATATCTAGACGGATCTTTAACTTTTCATACTGATACGGACTATGAATATCTGTGAAATTTTGTACGTTCAGGCCATTTTGAATTCAATTGTTAAAATAATAAAACTCTTGTTACTCGTGCTCGAGACCACGACACTTAACACGACACCTCATTTAAGCAGACAACGCGAATGTTTCTTCCCGTTAGAAGGGCGAGAAGTTTCTGCGTGTTGTCAGACAGACAAAGTTTTAATTCCTTGAATTTGACTGGACTGATGGCTGTTTGCTCAATTATGTTGAGCTGTTCCATTCAAAAAGTTGTTATTGGCCAATCTGATTTTGTCATGTGCTTTTTGTCCGCTTATTTTGTTGGTTAGATTTATTTTTCCACCTGAACAAACAATATTGATGATGTCAGAATTTTGCTGACCACTTACGAGATAAAAGAATTCAAGTTTTTTGCCGAAAGACTTGAGTTTTGTTGTTTTTGAAGTTTGTTGCATCTGTAACAGCATTTTGATGAGATCTACATCTTCTGTATCTTACGCTGCCTGCGGACCTCCACGATGACCACCTTAGGCTTCGCCTATCGATTCGGTGTATTGTTTTATTATTGATTGTTGTAGCGATTTGTCTTTTAGTTTGTGACAATAATTTAGGCTGTATTTTATTTCGCAAACTTTTTCGTTTGTTTTACATTTTTGAAATCTTGTTCATCTTTTGAAGTTTGATCGGCTGTTGCTACTGCTTCTGATAGAGGGGCATTCATTTGTTTTTATTTGGCCAAAATTTTTTCATAAGCTGTTGCTTAACAAGCGGCAAAACTACTGGTCGAACAAAAAAGCCAATCTTAGTTATTTAGATTAACTAATTTTAACACAAACTAACTCAAGATATTGCGATACTACTAAGAAAGTTATGCTTTTAAGGTTAAGATTAATTGCAGAGGATTTTTAAAGAAGAAGTTTCTGTTAGGAGTAAGACTCTCGTTCCTTCAACTCTGCCATGCTTTTGCCTCCACTCTTTAGCTAATTTAAAGATTGATAATCGCAAAATTTATGCTAATAGTCACAAAAATTCTCAAATTATCTCTACCAGAAGTGAGAAAACTTAGAGATCCAATTGAATTAACTGCCACGATTACATCATCTGTGTCTTTTGGCACAGATGACGTAAATTTGAAAGTAGCGCGCAAGAGCTTCGAAAACAGATTTTATAGTAAGGCTATCCAAAAAACTATTCTCAGAATGAATAAGGAAATGAATATTAAATGCTTCAAAAACGGGCATTGGTAATTAGCCAAAGATTTTCTTTAAGCTGTTGCTTAACGAGCGGAAAAACTACTGGTCAAACAAAGAAGCCGATCTTAGATATTTAGATTAACTAATTTAAACACAGAAAATTTACTCAATATATTGGGATTATGCTAAGAAAGTTATGTTTTTAAAGTTAAGATTAAAAGCAAAGCATTTTTAAAGAAGACGTTTTTATTAGGAGTACGTCTCTCGTTCTTTCAACTCTTCCGTGCTTTTGTCTCCACTCGTTAGCTATTTTAAGATTTATAATCGCAATATTTATGATAACTAATCAGAAAAATTCTCAAAATTCTCTACCAGAAATGAGAAAACTGAGAGATCTAATTGATTTAACTTCCACGATTACATCATTTGTTGTCTTTTGACACAGATGACGTAAATGTGAAAGTAGCGCGCAACAGCTTCGAAAACAGATTTTATAAGAAGGCTATCCAAAAAATTATTCTCAGAATGAATAAGGAAATGAATATTAAATGCTTCAAAAACGGGCATTGGTATTTAGCTAAAGTTTTTTCCATAATTTGCTGCTTAACAAGCGGCAAAACTACTGGTCAAACAAAGAAGCCGATCTTAGATGTTTAGATTAACTAAATTAAACGCAGAAAATTTTCTCAATATATTGGGATTCTGCTAAGAAAGTTATGTTTTTAAATTTAAGATTAAAAGCAAAGCATTTTTAAAGAAGACGTTTCCATTAGGAGTAAGTCTCTCTTTCCGTCAACTCTTCTGTGCTTTTGCCTCCACTCGTTAGCTATTTTAGAGATTTATATTTGCACTATTTATGCTGAGTAATCAGAAAAATTCTCAAAATTAACTCTACCAGAAGTGAGATAACTCAGAGATCTAATTGAATTAACTTCCACGATTACATCATCTGTGTCTTTTGACACAGATGACGTAATTTGAAAGTAGCGCGCAATAGTTTCAGAAACAGAATTCACAGTAAGGCCATCAAAAACTAAAATATTCTCAGAATGAATAAGGAAATGAATATTAAATGCTTCAAAGCTGGCATAGGTATTTACAAAAACTTGTGTATTTGATTCAGCGCTCTTATCCTCGCAAAACGGAAACGGTTTCAAAATTTGACTAGCGATTTGTTAGCTTTGACAATAATTTGTTTTTAAAGTATTTCAGATCGTAAATGAAAACAACTTATCACGGGTGGTTTCCTTATTGCTAAGATGACAATCAGAAAATTTGATAATACCATCTTGCGACAAGAAAAAAAATTCGATAAGCGTTTTGTTAATTTTCTTGTAAAATGGGCACATTTTCGCATAGTTAGAAACAAGCCGGTTAATCTTTCCACCTGAATCGGAACGTTACCGCTTTCGCTTTGTTAGCTCAACGAGTAAATGTGACAAGCGAAGAACGAAACTCGACTTTAAGATTGCTTTCTTATATTGTCAAAAAACTTTGAACCAGGACAATTTACACGAATAATTCCCAACTTTTTTAGAACATAGTCCTGTCTCGGGGTAAAATTTTTGTCCCGTTGATTTATAAATCCGTTGTTACTAATGAAGAATATTTTTGCAGGATCTTCTCTAAATTATAAAACAAGAAAAAACAGCTACGCGGACAAATAGCAGTGTGAACCTTCCTTCGAATCAAAATACGTATGAAATTATATTTGAACGGTAACCTGAGGAAAACGAATGTCAAATATGGTGGCACATTTCCGAAATCATGAGTCATATTGTGGACAAGTAATTACTTAGTAACAATAATCAACTCCAGAAATCAGTGAAAATCTGACGTTTTTTGTAAAATATGCACTTCTTATTTTATAGTTTACTAATTTCTGGTTATTCTTTATCCCAAAACTTGTCCTAAAATTCGATCATAAAATATTAATTAATTTGACTAACAAGTTTTTTGTACAGACTAACGTCATCCTTGATGTCCTAAATTTTTCAATATTTATACCTAATCCCTCTTTGATCGTCGCCGGTATAAAAATGGAACACAATTTCAGTGGTCCACCATGATTGCTTGTTGTTTTATAAGCCTGTAATAACGCAGGTTTAACTCTCAGAAAACAATTTGAAAAGCTTTGAGCTCTTTGTGGTAGCCACCCATGAGAGCCAAATATTTTGAACACTTACGAGCTCTATAAGATAGCCACGCATGACAGAGAAGCATTTTGAAAACTTAAGAGATCTACATAATAGCCATCCAAGAGCGATGCAACAACTGAAACTAAATAAAAGGATAGTTTTGATTATTAAATTGTTTATGAAACCCAATTGATTCCAAAACTTTTTTGTGTAAGATTGTATACATCTCTGACAAAGTTCTTTACCAGCACAAATCGCAAAAGGCACTGTTTGATACACACATTTTCACACTTTTAGTCAACACACTCTAAGACTACAAAGCCACTGTCGGATTTTATCAAATAAAAGATTTACATTATAAGATCGTACAGAAAAATAAATCGACGTTGTAGAAAAATTTTGTATGATTTTTTTTTTTGTGTAAGAGCTGATCTGTGTTAAAAAAACTGTCTGATCAAAATTTTCATTAAGGGCAAATGGAAGCTACCATTTGCAGTCCCTAGTAGAGCCTCGCAGAAACTGACCTCAAAAACTTGTTTGAATTGCCAAACAATTTTTTTGAAAGCACATTTTTTGTTACTTAAAGTTAATGGCATTAGGCTTAAGCGTTAGGGCGCTTTAATTTGTTATACCGCCCTAATGTTTTACTTGAGCGGTACAATATTGTGACTAGGAACGGTTTTTTTCTTGACATAATTAAGTATTATTTAGCGTCATTATCTAAACTCTATGTTGATTCTTTGCACGGCAGGCATAATTTTACAGAAAGTAATGTGGGCTAATTATAAAAGTGCAACGATATCCCACTTTCTCCGTTATGAGCATCAAACTTTTTGTGAAAGTCAGTATGTCTTCTAAGATCATACACGAATATCTTGATAATAACAATCAATATATATCTTGCAGGAACTGATGTAATGCAAATCTTATCGAAGTTAGCACGATAAATAATTGGCTTGAGCAAAATTTTGATCAAATTAAACATAATCAGAGATCATAATAAGAGTTACTTCTAACGAAAAAATTTTTTTGCGAGTATTTTTTAGAATATTTCGCGATAAAATATTGGAAATCATTCTGGTGTTTCGCTTAGTTTTGTGCTGGTTCTGTAATCAGATTGTCAGTGAGTTTTGAATTCGATAATTTTAAAAATGACCTGAAGAATTATTACCGAATTATTGAAATAAAAATGAGATTTCATAGTTTCTTCTGACGTGAAAGACTACCCAGGACAAGGTGCACGACACAAACCAGCTCTGATCAGACCACCCGTCCAAAATCGGTTCTAATCAGTTAAACTTGAGCCGCACACTGGGTGTTCCAGACTGATTTGAGTCACACACTAAGGGTGTGCCATACCGATTTTAGTCTCGCTCTGAGTAGACCGACATCAGTTGCGCACGGGGGACCCCCCTTCGGTCGCTCACTTGGGGTAGCATGACTGATACTTTCAACTGTTGAAGTAGCAGTAATCATTGCAATTACCAAAACTTAGTCTTTTGCGTGGTTTCTGATGTTCATCCAGTAAAATTTGGAAGTGCTCCCCGAAAAAAAAATTCCCCTTGGGGTTAACTATCTCTTCTCTTTTTTCATGGACCTCCGCGATTGGAACTCCGGTCGATTGGAACTTTTTGGTTGGACCTCTTGGTTCTGAGCAGACTTTCCAGACTCCTGAAAGTGTCTTAATCGGACCGTACAGACTCTGGCAAGATTTCTCGTCAGACTATCCAGACCATGCCACACAACTATCCAGACCCTAGACCACGCTATGATCAGACTATCCAGACTCTGGGCGGGCTCTGATCAGACTGTTCAGACCGTAGATAGTGCTGCCAGACTCTGTGAAGCGGTCGCGGCATACAACCAGTCGGTCTGATCAGGGCTGGCATGGGTAACGCACAGCTCATTGAAGCTGTTGATTTTGCTATTTTAGTCTACTCTAGCCATGATTATAAAACCAACTGTCGAAATTACTCCTCATTGGTACTTAAATAGTTCATTTATATAATTTGTTTACTTAGATTGTATACCAGACCAGTTTTATAAACAAATAGACAACGTTCGAGATGAACCGAGGTTAAATGTATGCTATTTGTAACTACTACGGTTTTTATGATGGTCACAGTGATTACATCTGAAACATTATGGCTAATTTGGTTGGTTTTGTCAATCAGCATTTTCGAGTTTCAAGGTGAGTAAACTTTTAGAGGTTTTAAAAAATGCTAATGTCCTTAATTAGAGGACCATCCAGGCTGAGGACCCAGACTGAACTAACCTCTGGTCAGGTCTGTGTTCTCGAAATGGCTCCTAAGGCGCATCAGTCTGATTAGAGGAGGATTTAATCCCAAGGTGTCTTCAGAGCCAGAAATTTATCGGATCTATTCTGTTTCGCCTCCCCCAGTGTTTTTTATGACCCCAAGTTACAAATTATATGTTGTTATATAGCACGTTACTATGTAAAAAAATAGCACGTGCGCCTGGGGTTATAAAAATTTATGCTCACTAAGCGGGGGGGGGGGGGGGGGCAAAACAGAATAGATCCAATTTATCAATCGCATTTCTTTCTATTTATTTAATTAAGATGTTGTCTTGTCATTAGAACTGGTTTTTCAGGGTATTTGACTCCAATCAGATCCATTGTTAATTAAAAACGCACTATGAGCGCAGAAAAAACTAAACGCTTTTTTGTGTGATAAAAGGTGCATTCAAAAAGGTTTTGAGAGCACAAAAGTCAATGACCGCACTTTAATTTGATTAGAGGTTGCTTAGCTCAATAACAACAGCTCTTCATATTTTTGTTTTCGAACGCTATAGAATCCAAGATTTTTTATCTAAATGTTCTGGCTGAACAGAAAATTAAGAATATTGAAGAGCTGCAGCCTCATTGCTTTCAAAAAGAAAACAGATCGGTGGCGCCAGTTGATTCAGAAAACAAGCTTTCAGCTTCAATTGATGGCATCGCTGCCTCGAGATATACTCATTCAAACTCATTGACAGGATTAAAAAGTCAGGGTCGACTAATTTCTCAATAGAAAATTTATACAAAAAAGCATGCTCAAAATATTTTGTAAAAAAGACGGAAATTTTTTTTTTTAAAAAAAAAGTGGGAACAAAGGGAGCTGAGGCTATGTTACATCGTTAAAAAAATTTATTCAATTCAATTGAAGAATAATTCTGCCCAGAATCTTGCAAATTTTTGTAATTGACGGTAAACAAATGTATAAACAACAATCAAGCTACAGCGGATGATTGGAGTAAGTGCTGAAATACGTTGTGATGTATTTAATTTTTCTCGATGTAATTGACTCAAACGGGTTCATGTTTTGTTAAATTTTGCTTCTTTTATTTGATGTATCGTCGGCGCTAGGAGTTAGACCCCGAGCGCTCACTCAAAGAAGAATAAGAAAGAATGTATGAGAATTGAATGCTAGAGTTTGGATGAATCAAGCAACCTCATTCGTTGCAATCTGGTTCTCCTAAATAAGCTTTCTTAAATAACCTAAAACAAAAGAAATATAGCATTGCTTCGGTTGTCATTTGCTTGATTTCCTAAATTGGGGTCAAGTTCCACCACACTCGGGTAAGTTCCATCTGTTCCATGAACTTTTTGCAAACCAAAAACCGTTCAAGTAATGAGTTCAAATCGGAAGATATCTAAGAACAGCAAAAGCGTTTTCAAATTGTAAACAAATAAACGTGTTCAAAATTCTATCCCCACACTCATCGCCATGGCAGCAACAAAAAACTGAGAGAAAAATGGAGACTATTAATAGTGACTGTGAAACACCGTTCGAGTAGTCTAGCAATTGCGTTACAATTACCGTCTAATTTAGATCAATTGGAATTGCGATGCGAATGTGTAGTCTAATGTGCTGCTTGAAATCGCAACTTATTGAAATTTTAGTGAAAAAGCGATGCAATTGCACTCTGAACAATTATCTTGGAAACGTGGTGCGTTTCCAGTCAAAAAACAATTAAGCTCAAAAAGGAACGAGGGAGAGAAAAAATGAATTCAAATAATTTACTGAGAAGAACGCATACTTCAGCAAAATAAGGAGTCATGAACAGATTTACATCCCTTGTAGACGGAGGTAAAATAACATCATGTGAACAATTAAAAAAGTCATGAATATATCATACCCCAGTGAACTGAGCTTAGAATCTAAGGCAGACTCCCCCACAACATCTAAAACCCGCCGCTTTAGAAAATTTTTGTATGTGTCAATAATTTAAAACAACAATTAGGTATATTTAAAAAGTGAAAAGCCTAATTAACGGTAAGGAATTTATCAATAATTAATTAAAATTTGAATATAGACAAGTACATTAATTACAGGTTATCGTATCTATATATATATATATATATATATATATATATATATATATATATATATGTATATATATATACATATATATATATATATAAATTTTTATATATATATATATATATATATATATATATTTGATGGCTATCATAGCTAAAAATTTTTATTTAAGTAAACGTATCGCAATTTATGGCAAATTCTGGTGAGCATTAAGTGTAGGAAAAGAACACATTTGAAACTGTTAATGGAATTGCGGTACTATTCCACTGTTTTTGAAAAAAATTAAAGTAAAAAAATAACAAATGATATTCGTCTGAGACCCATTATAAATGGAACGCAACAGTTTTACGATTGTTGAAGAACAAAGCTCAATTGAAAGGCAACAAAAAATGGGTTAAATTTAAAGCAACCAAGTTTTAATGAGATTATCGACATTGAAGATTTAAAGGAAAAGAGTTTCAAACGAAATAGTTTAGAAGTTGCTTAAAACAAAATGGACTCGCAACGTCAAGAATTGACATACTGATCTCTCATTCCTAGTCAGAATAGTCATAATTTGAATGGAAGTTTGTGGCCGGCCGGATTTGTGGATCAGGTGAACTGACGACAAGAATTTCAAAATTGCTTTTTCCCGCTGTTGGTTGAGTGCTCTCTTCTTGTATATTTGCTATTTCTTCTTCTACGCATAATCAGTGGCTGCTGATTCTAGGGTTTTCGGGCTGACATTGCCTGAGAGATTTTGCTGTTAGCGGATGAACTTCCTGATGAGTTGTCAGCCTGGCGGTGACAAATTTTTGTGTCCGCCTACATTTCTTCTTGAGGTCCCTAGTATAACGCACAATCTTCTCATCTGTCGCTTTTTCGTATAGTAGAGGTCTTCCTTGCGCATGTTTCCAAAATGTGTTCTTTCCCTCTGCTGTGGTGCCAAATTTGGCGATGTCTTCTTTTCGTACCCTTACTTCGATTACTTATGGCTCTCCAACTGCTGTTTTTGTGGGAAATGTACGTGTGTCAATACTACCAGTTGCGGGATGTCCGACAAAACCAAAGAGATTTTTCTCGGAGCGTTTTGTCATTTTCCTTGCTAGCTTCAACTCCAAAGACCTTACGTTTGTGGAATGGATTTCGCAAGTTTCAGATGTAGAATCAAACTGAAGACTTTGACTAACTTATACTGTTTGCCGTTGTAGCGGCGTCCAGCGTCTACTTGAGCACGAGTCATGGCTTCCACTATCTGGTTATTACTCCGTTCTGCAAAGACCCAGCCGTTGTCGTCCAGGTGTTTTTCTGCGTCTAAATAATTTTTTAAAGTCTGTTATTATGTTAAATTTTTGAAATAAACTTGAATTGTACTTATGTTACTAAGTGTTGAATTTTTTTGCTAAAATTTGCTTGGAAAAGTGTTGTGTTTGTTGTATTTTGTTTACGTATGCGTAATTGATATAATATTGACTTTGCTGATTCATTAATCGTGAAAGCATTGGAATTACATGCTGTTTTCATACAATATAAGCCTCGTTTTTAGTTTGTAGCAAACGTTCTACTAATCCAATAGCTCCGTGACAATTTGCATATAAGGTGATTGTGTTAAAATTACTTTTTTAACAAAGATGTTAATTTTTTTTCTTTTATGCACCGTGCTTGATCAGACGAATATTTCGTAGTACTCCGTGAGTCTTAGTGTATTCATCTAGCAATTAAACAGCATTAGGACCACTTGTTTTTAATCCTTTTCACTAATTCTACTGTTGTACAATAGAACAAACAATGGACGCATGCAAGGAAATATAAATCTTGAACTTTTTCGTTGGTTATTTATAAAATCTATGTGTTCTTCTGCCTTGGGTTCAGAACAATTTTCATCTATTGTCCACTTTGACGAAGGAAGTACAGGTATACAGTTCATACTTAATCCGTACAGGGTTTGTATTTGGATTTCGGGGTGCAAATAGGGCAAGAACGCGTATTGGCCAAGGGAAATCTCCCGAGTCTCCCGGATGATTAAGATTGAGAGACTTAAATACTCCTGACTGGAATTTGGTATTGCAATCTTTACGTCAATACATACTCATCCTTACAGTACAACTGGTTCAAGCCAGTACAAGTGCAAGTACGAGATTACGTTTTTGTAGCGCTGTTCTCCGCTATGCAAGAAGCAGTCACGAACTTCCTCCCAGACAGCACCTTTTAGGATCAAAACTGCAAAGAAAACCATTCACTAAAAGTTGATTGAATATGGTGTGATTTGTACCTCATTTGAAGAGACTTTTGCGTTTACATCAGGGTTGGGGGTTGGTTGGAAATTTACTTGACCTGGCGTTGTTGGCGGTGGTGTTTATGGGGATAAAATAAAGCTGCCCATGTTGTTAGAATTTCGTGATTGGGTTAGTGCTGCGTGTGCAGAGAGGGAATTTAGCAACTGTTCACTTCGACGGTTTAATGCAAAAGGCAATTCATTATCTTTTATTAGCCAACTATAAATGGCACGAGTGTAATGTGCTTTTTTTACCTCATTATTATAAAGCACTTGACAGTTTGATGGTGTGGTGTTTGTATCAATTGCCTCAATAGCGTCACAAGAGCGGTTAATTGTTGCTAACGCAAATTCTTTGTCTAAGTTCTTTGTAACTCTTGTTTTTTAATTTGGTTGGCAAGTAAAATAATCTATCATTCCCGTTTTAGAACCTGGTTTGCGATCAATATTGAAGTCAAAGGGTAATAATTGGTCCAAACATCGTTTTAAACGATTATTGTAAAAATTTTTAGATCGATGTTTTTTAATAATTGATAGTAATGCGCAACGACCAGAGAATAATTTAAAGTAATGCTTACATTATTAATTAAAAAATTCTACAGACCAGAATTCCCCCAAAATGTTTCAATTCAATTACACTATCCATTTCCTCTTTGCTGTTGAGGAAACGTGATGTGCGTGATGTGAATGCTATTGTTTGCCAGGCTGTCGGTGAACACTGCTCTAGTGCAGCACCTAAGACTAAACGCGATGCATTGAATTTGATGCTGGTTTCCAAGAGTGGATTATAACGCGTGTTTTCAGTTGTATTTGCTACCTGGCTTTCATTGTTTTTAAAATGTAATTCTAATTCATCATTCCATTGGAATTTTTTGTTGTTATTAAGAGGGTTCTCAAAGAATGGCATAAACGTGATAAATTGGGAGTGAACTTTCCTCATTATTTACTGAGCCTCAGAATAATTGTTTTTGTTTGAGAAATTGAAGAACCGAAATAATTAGGATTGCTCATTTTTTGAATTCTTTTGCAGAGATGCCTGATTGATTGAAATTATAACCTACCAATTTGATTTCAGTTTTGGCAAAATGACATTTTTCAGATTAATTTGAAGGTTATCTGTGTAAAATTTTTTAAGATATTTGTAAACTAATTTTAGTGTTCCTCTTTAGATCCTGTACTGGCAATAACATCATCTAAAAACAATTTGTTTATTTTCGGTTAATGTATAACCCAATACTTTTGGAATGCTGCCGGCATGTCACTGAGACCACACAAACCAGTCATCACTCCCAATGAGTGGTCGGTGTCTTACAATTGTACTTTTAACCGTTTTTGCAGTTGTCGCATTTCACTGTTGTGATAGTGAAACCAACCATCTTGATTATATAATTCGAAAATGTTTTAAGTCTTGCACGGTTTCACCCGAAAGCCGTTTTTGCCGTTCATAACCACCGCGTTTGCTCGGTTTTGTGTATAATCATGCATACCCTGCCGGAATCCACTAGCAATTTTGTCTCGACCTTCCCAAAATGTACTTGTACATTCACTGTTTCTAGCTCCCTGAAATTTTGGTCATCTACAATAATTGCAACAAAGTTATCTTTGGTTTCATCGTAAACTGGATCATATTTTGCATTATGATGTAATGTTGTTGTAGCATATTGTTTATATGATTGAAATCATCATCCATCGATGGCGATGTTCCTACTCTTGCAGCTTCAGATAGTTCATCCTCAACCTTGTTGAAGAGCGTTTTTGGCCTCATGTTTCTTGATTTTCGACAAACTTTAGCAAAAAACTATAGATGATGCCACAATTTTTGCATGTTTTACCCCCAGCTTGCAAATTTTGATGACGACTGGGAGAACAGGTATTCCCGCATTTAGGATCGACAGTAAGTTTGTATTTACGTGAAGTTGAGCAAGGATTGTTTCAAGAGTTTTGAGTGTTATTGACAGGTGGATTGGAGTTTGAAATGATTACCGTATGGGCAGAAGTTCCCGATAATAGGTTGTTTTTGAGTACCCATCTTTACAATGGTGGCTGTTATAGTGCTTTTTAGGAGCCCGTTTTTCCTTTAGGAGTTCACGTTGAATTTCAACATCCTCCACATTTGCAATGGGGACGCCTCAAATTATCGAATCTTCATGACTACCGAGATTACAATTAAGGAAAATTTCACACAGAATTCCGTAATATTTTTCAACAGGATCTCTCTTTAGGTGTTTTCTTGTATGAAAGGCATAACGAACGAATGATATATTTCTCTGTATTGCGAAGACATTGTCAGAAATATCCCACAACTCCTTCGTTGTTATCTGATCAATTTAGACAGTCAGTGCCTGGTAACCTTCTGTGCCCAGGCTAAGATAGGAGAGAGAGAGACGGCTTTACCATTACAAGTTTTCCAAGGTTGATCACAACATAGAACTGCCGCAGCCGCGTTCTTTTGACATTTGTATAGCCAAGTTTTCTTTAGTTCGTTTCGGAATCTACGATCGCGTTTACTTTGGCCAAGGCTTTTATTTAAGTCTTCCATATAGATCGGATCAAATGGTAGAGTTACTTTATTTGGTGGTGCTCCTCGTTAAAGGTCGATCGAGATTCTTTCTTTTGCTAAATGATGCACCCTTGTTCTTGTTGTAGTGGAGGTAAAAGGTTGATCTTTCCCAAAGTGGTTCAATCCCGAGAAGAGCACATCCGTTTGGCGCTGTCTTCGCCATGTGATAATCGGTTTGAGTAGTCTAGCAATTGAGACACCATTACCGTCAGTTTAAATAGATTGGTTTTGCGACGGGAATGCGTGGTCAAATGTGATGCTGGAAATTGCAAGTTATTGAAATGGTAGTGGAAAGCTGATGCGAATCCAGTCGGAATATTAGTTTTCAAAGCTTGGTTGCGTTTCCACTCAAACTACTTTTTGGCTCAACAAAAATGCGAGAGAAAGAACACCTGAATTGAATTAGGTTACTGGGATGAATGAACAATGAAGCAAATGTGGGCAGCATGAAACGATTTACATCCCTTGGAGACGGAGGTGAAATAACAACATGTCAACAATGTACAAGTCATGAATATATCATACCCCAGTTATCTGCGATCACAATCTAGTGCAGTTTTCCCAACAGTACCACAAAGACGAAAACAATTATGTGATTTGCTTGTTCCTTGGTACGCATAAAAGTTGCAGACGAACATAGTCAGACAGACATATAGTCTGAAAACACAATCAAATGCCCAAACGAATAGCTGACATGCACACGATCACCACAGACATACTGATCACCACAGGCATACGTACCACAGGCATACTCAATACACAAATATACAAAACACACGCACATAGCATACGCAAAACAAGCAAACACCACACATATGCGTACGTGTGAACACCACACAAGTGATATTTGCGTACGTTATATGTAACTGATCTGACTAAAAACTTGACGAGACGGATTACTAATCCTCGTTGCTCTCATATTTTTTTCAAAATGAGGGAACATATATGTGAGGCTGGTTTTTTTCTTCATGTAAACTATCACTTTTTTCACATCGTAGAGAAAATGGGAGAAACATCAAAATTTAACCCTTAGAGCCAATGCTTAGTTTTGTAAATACATGCATTATTTAGTGCAGGTCCATATCGGCAGCAGATTTTGAAAAATGAAAGGCAAACAGGTAAAGAAATTATGTTTTTTGGGGGGGCGGGGGGGTGGTTTTGAGGTTGGCGGAGACATAATAAATTACTGTAGTAGTATATAAAAACGTTATTAAAGTTGATGAAAAAGTTACATTGGATTATATCTTTTCACTTAAAGGCAACACAAGATGTCACAATTTTTGTTACAACATTTTTACTCATTTGTTTCGCTCCCTCTCAGCACTTGTTTTAGATTTTAAGGTTTATAGTTTTTAATTACAGAATCCTTTTTAAAAACCATCAAAATCAAGAAAACGTCGATACAACAGGTGTAAATGATATGCATGCTAAATTTTTGTTTTCTCTGAGCTGGTATAAAAAATTTCAAAAGTTGTAGTACCTTGATTTTTTTTCTGGTTTTAATTGCATAAAATATTTTCAAAAGAAATAATTGTGATAAATCTTAAAAGCAAACAAAGAAAAAAATTCTATAGAACGAGGACAATAATTTTTAAAAAGTTTTTTCCTCTTTTTAGCTATTTTTTCTGGCCTATCACCCAAGCTTAAATTCATTTAACTGTGAAAACTTAAAATTAAACATTCCGAATTCAGGGCACCTGGTTCGGCATTTTATAATAACTTGAACTAGACGACTTGTCGAAAAAACAAAATTTAACATCACTTTCAACTTATTTCTGATGAATTCCCTTCATTCGGTAGTTTAAATTCTTCAAACTGTTCGGAGAAAATTTCATCAGTCTGGCATAAACGAAACAGAAAAAGTGGAAAAAGATACATTGGTAAATTTGAAATCATTTTTTTCATTTTTTGTTTGAGTTCGTAAGTCAATCAATTCCGCCTATTTATTTGCTATTTCTAATATATCAGGTTAATTCACCAAATTATTTCGTAAATTACTCATTTTTATTTTTTTGTTGAATTTTCTTGTAGACCGATTGCTCTTGTTTAAATTTCTGTTTTAATTTGATAAATAAGTGACAAAGCAATTTTTAAACAAAATGAAGATCGTGATATTTTCAATTTCCCGTTTAAAGTAAGTCGTGCTCAAGGTTGCTTTAAAAAACTGCTTCACAAAAAAATTTTAGCTTCACAAAATTGATAGTAAAAGGAATTTTTCTTCGAGAACGAAAGAAATATTTTTGGTTAACGTATATTGGAACATTCTTTGCTAGAGTTTTCCACAGGAAGTCTTACTTAGTCGAGCGGTTTTCATCGATTCCACGCTTAATCATTTCTCTCGGGAATACTTTTCGATGGGCCATCGAAGCCTTATCAAAAAAGGGATCTTTTCCGTTTGTGCCCCCCGCACACACAGTACGTTATTCACCCCCAGTTACAGAGCACGTGCCATTACATAGTAAATCATTATTTTAAAATATAACTCCTCCATCCAAAATAATAAATTCTAGGATAACAAAGAAGACCTTTAATATGTGATCATCAATTAAAGAATTGACAACCAAAAGATGAAAGAGATTTAAACTAGCAGACATATGATCACAATGGAACGATAAAAATTGTTTGTGGGAAAATATTACTGGTGCCAATTTGTTTTTTCAGATGTTCTGACCCTTGTATGAAACGTTTCCGTAAACACACAAACAATGCAGGCTTTCTCGTAAAAAAAATTCTATTTTGCGATCAAATCCCACCTACGCCCGTTAAAGTAGATGGGATGTTTTCCGCTACAACCCCCCCCCCTTGAGTGAGTTTCTTGAAAAAATGGTGCAACCATGGCTGTTGATGTATTATACCTGACATGTAATTATGAAAATAGGCAACGTTTTCAAAAGGGAGCAAAACATTAATATTTGGGTGCCTAAGGTTTGGCTATGTAGGAGTGTGGGGAGTGTGCTAGCGGAAAAGATCCAGTACTGTCCAGTAATGGAGGTTAAAAGTTTGGATTGCGGCTATAATTGGAAAGAGCCAAAAAACGTTCATGTTGAGATATGGTAAAGTTACAGATATGCTTCCTAGGATGAAAATTCTGGACCCAAAACAGATATGGGCGCAGTGAACTCGGGTCGAGGACAAAATTTACACACCGAACAGACCAAAAGTGTGACATGGGCTAAACGTAAGAGACTTTTAATAAATATCGTTTCAGTTGTTCTCGCCACCCCGGATGTCAGTCTAAACCAAAGCGTGACAATAAGTGAGGGCAGCTTCAGTTTGGGAGAGAGTAATGACAACGAGGAAGAATCGGGAAGTCTGAACTCCGAATTTTGGGATGAATTTGAAGACTGGAAGTCGTTAATGTTCACAGTACCCCACCCTTTCACCCCAATGGGCAGAAAATGCGCCCATTACAGGTATTAACTGTGTACAATGTGTTCAACCAAATCTATGGATCGTCTATAATTCCAAAAAGATAGAAACTAAATCATACTTAAACTTCATCTCAGTGCATTTATTTCCAGAAATGGGTCAGAGGCATCTGTGATTTTCCGGGTCTTTCCCATTATAGCCCCCCCATCAACTTTTAAACCCCCCATTATGGTATAATTACCAAAAAAACTTTAGCCAAAAAACCTGCTGTTCGGTTGTAATAGATTTATATCAAGACACACGGACCGCTGAAGCATGGCCAGATGAGATAAAATACATATTCTAGAATTATTTTATGACCAATATAGGCTACTTGAACACATAAAGCTACAGTGCTAAAAGTTACATATAAATCGTTGCTTATATGAATGTACAAAATATCATAATCGGGGCTGTATCCAGAATATATCCGAATTGTACACAACATCGAAAATGATAAAGTAAACAAATCGCTGTGTTATCGCTCTTGATTTACCGATTAGTAGGTATAAGTCTCAGTTAAATTACTAATGTGGTTAAATAAGTTATTAATTCACCAAGTTATGTATACAGTTAAAAAACCCTTTCCAATCTAGTAATATCTAAAATATAAAGCTACAATATTGAACATCTATAAAAAGCTCTTCGTTCTTAGATCAGCGGGGATAGCTGGAACTTATGAGCTGTACTAAGTTCGGCTTACCAGTTTAGTTTCAGGACGGACGGAATAAATTTTAGAAAAAAACTAAAGTTTGGTTTGGGAGTTTGTCTGTGAGGAAAATGTTGCGAAAGTAAGTTGAGTTTCACAAGTCAAAAGATTTGGCTGTTTTTTTACAATTTTTCTGTCAACTGATTTTCAGGCTTCTCGGTGTGTTCTGTTATTTCAACTCAGAGATTTCTCTCTCTCCACTTCGTTTCGAGAGAGAACCATTTGCGCCACGTCAGGTGGGTTGATGATATCTGACGTTGCAGGATGAAATTACACACCATTTGGTGGTTCAGTATTTATTCAGCAAGTTTATTTTAAATAAAAGTTGGTTCTCAAGTAGCTGTTTCTTTTGTGTTTGTGGTAGAAAGTACCATATGGTGCAAGAACCACGGAGCCAAAATTTTCAAGTCTGACTCAACTCTAACTCAATTTTTGTGACCTTGGGAGGTTTTAAAAGTGAACTAGAAGTGTGTTTCTACGGTTACAGCTCACCCCGATTTTAAGAACGAAGAAATATTTACTACATCAGTTGTACATGATCTGTATTGAAAAGTATTAATGAACATTGACAATAAAAACCATCACCTTGAGTATACCAAATTTTTAGTTTTCACTTTGAGCCATTTTCCGTTTAAGTTTTTTGGACTTTTTCTTTGCTTCTTCTAGTTTTTCTTCTAGCTGACGGTTTTTTTTCTCTAATACTGCTATCTGCTGCTCAGCTTTTCTTGTTTTTGCAGATAGTTCGAGATTTGTTGTGGCGTACGACCTTGCAAGCTTGACCGTATTATCTTCGCCCTGGCATTTGAGGCGATTCGATATCAAATATTGACGGCGCCATTAATCGTTGTTTGCCGCGCCGGTCGTTTTCCTTTCCATTTTCAGCTGTTCTAATTGGAGTTGCAAATCTTCTACCTCTTGTTCTCGTTGGAAAAGTTGTTGCCGGAACGTTGAGTTTTCTGTTATGAGGGTTGCATTTGTTAATTCATATTGCCCGTTTTCTTCTTCAGGGAAGGCTGTTATTGCTTCCTAAGGAGCTTTTATGTACGTGCAGAGAGTTTTTTTGTACAGATTGTAGCTCCTATTTTTCACATCGCAATCTTTTATCCTCCACACGTTCTTTGAGCTTGGAAGGGGGAATACGTTAATTACTGGGACCTCTGAAACAGGAACTTTATGCACTGTTTTTAGAATTTTATTGGTTATTGTTGTCTTCCCTTCTACTCTAAAATTGTTAAATTCCGGTTTGAGGCTGTACTTTAAATTATTCACGAATCTGGGGTTTTCGGTATTCAGCTGATATTCTCTAACTTTTTGTGTTTCCAAACATAATTTTATGTTTCGGTGATCTTGTTCGGTTAGGAGGTCGTCAATATTGGAGAGTCGGATGGCTCTTCCATTTCTGGCATTGTTGCCGTTGCAGATTCGTGATGAATTTTCCAATTTGTTATTGGGTCGTATTCTTTGGGTTGACAGTTGGACATCTTCTTTGCTGGGTGTTGGACTAACTCGATTGGATTTTTTGGTGCTGAAGTTGAGGGACTACAGAGGAGTTTAACGCTGAAAGTTAATTTTTAGCTAAATGCTTTTTGTTATTATTAACTAGCTATTAGCTAAATGCTTTTTGTTATTATTAACTAGCTGGTGGTCTTAGTATTTGCTAAATGCAATACCACCACGGTAAAAGAAAGAATTAGAAGGAACCAAGGACAATCACCCAAAGAATGAGCTCTAATTCTTCCGCAAAGAAACATAGGAATGCATGAATCAGAGCTTGCAAAATGAAATGTATGAGGGGTAGAGTCATGATGAAAGGAAGAAATGAAATCAGAGCGGTATAAGCGGGCATTTTTATTTTCTTAAGCCGTAGTGGTGTTGTGTGCATAAGGAATAATCATTAACACCAACTTTCCGTTGTTTTGCATTGTTCCGAGAGGAAAAAATTCATTGCTAAACCTGCTATTCTTAGAAATTTTACTAAAGCTGAATAGTTTCGTTGCATACAGGACGTGACGGACTATTTGAAATGGAAATATTACAGAAACTATAGTAAGGGTGCGATAAAAGATGAGTTGAGTGATTTAAAGATAACTGAGTTTTGATCCAATAGAATAAGTCACACTGACAATAAAAAACAATGGAAAGGGGTACATTTGTGTTTTACACAGTGGGCAATGTGTATTCCTTTTATTTGCTATCAAGTCACGATAACAGCTAAAACATACAAAATGGTCTTGATCACCGTTTGGGGGGTGAAGTTTTTCAAAACGCTTTACAAATCTTAAAACAAATTGGACATACTATTCCAGTGGGTGTATTGATCAAAGGTTGGAAAAAGGTTGTGTTTTTATTTCCCATCTTAAATGGCTTAAATGTTTTGTTTATCAGGTTGGGTTTAACTCCAAGGATTGTCGGGGGTAATCGGGTGGTTACACACAGGACAGGAGTTGAGGGTCTTGATACATTTTATGCAAAAAATGTGGTCTTTGTGGGTCTTAAAGGGGCTAAGTTAAGTTTCGGCTACCTCCTTCTTGGTTTGTCCACAAAGATCGCATCGGAAATAGTAACTATAACTGGACGTATAAATCGGCTGATTGCAAACGGGGCAATGGGGGTGGTCCCTATATTCAAATAACTGTTGTCGACAAGGGATGCATGCAAAATGAGGGGGCTGATTTTGGGAATTTGCGAGCATTTTCTTAAATTTCTTGACGGATGTGTAACAAATGGGGCATTCAACAACATTTTCGTCAGTAAAAGAGGATTTGGGAAAGAACCAACTATTTACATAACTTAGAATAGCAGACATAATTTTAAAGTGTTTTTTAAAAAAGGCTGTGGATAGTAATGGGAAAAGTGTCCCTTAAATCGACAAGGCACAGGAAGAGTTTCCACTGCGTGTTGTTGGGGCGTACTTTAAGGTTTCCCTTTTGGCCTGTCTCACGATCTTCGTAATACACAATGATGCATGGTTCTACATCTTGAAGGCCAGGGCAAATAAGATCGAAAGATTTCTGGAGATACGTGGTTCTAACTAGTCGTTCTTCATTATAAAAATACATTTTGGCGGTCAAAAGGAGAAAAAGGAATCGAAGTAAACAGAGGGTCAGATTTTATCAAGATTAAAAGGGAGTGTGGTGGAGACAGATGTTGACAAGTGGAGAAAAAAGTACCAAAAGGGGGAAGTTGGCAGCACTGTAATGTATCCGTCTTCCCAGGAGTCTAAATATTCAAAATGGATTATCAACGTGGGTACTAGTGTGTTATTGTGTACTAATTTTCCGTTCAGAAGGAACATTTTTGGGAATTAATTACTTTTTAAAAAAAATTATAAGTCATCAAGGTTGTCGGGCCAAAAAGTGAGATTTATATTAGCGAGAAATACAAAGAAATGCCAGTGATTAGAGTTTGGTGTCAGGGTTATAAATCCTGTCTCGCAAGTGTCCCAGTAGTCGAACTCGACTATTAGCTGAGGGGTCAATATATTATTTTCTGAAGAAAATGTTCTGGAAAAACCGAGTATTGACACCAATTGACCCTTATAACGGAAGTGCATTAGTTGAGCTTATTTTTCTTACAAAAAATATTTGTTATAAAACAATCTTGTATAAAACTGGAGGTTTTAAAAGTGAACTAGAAGTGTGTTTCTACGGTTACAGCTCACCCCAATTTTAAGAACGAAGAAAGATTTACTACATCAGTTGTACATGATCTGTATTGAAAAGTATTAATGAACATTTACAATAAAAACCATCACCTTGAGTATACCAAATTTTTAGTTTTCACTCTGAGCCATTTTCCGTTTAAGTTTTTTGGACTTGTTCTTTGCTTCTTCTAGTTTTTGTTCTAGCTGACGGTTTTTTTCTCTAATACTGCGATCTGCTGCTCAGCTTTTCTTGTTTTTGCAGATAGTTCGAGGTTTGTTGTGGCGTAAGACCTTGCAAGCTTGACCGTATTATCTTCGCCCTGGCATTTGAGGCGATTCGATATCAAATATTGACGGCGCCATTAATCGTTGTTTGCCGCTCCGGTCGTTTTCCTTTCCAAATTCATCTAATCTAATTGGAGTTGCAAATCTTCCACCTCTAGTTCTCGTTGGAAAAGTTGTTGCCGGAACGTTGAGTTTTCTGTTATGAGGGCTGCATTTGTTAATTCATATTGCCCGTTTTCTTCTTCAGGGAAGGCTGTTATTGCTTCATAAGGAGCTTTTATGTACGTGCAGAGAGTTTTGTTGTACAGATTGTAGCTCCTATTTTTCACATCGCAATCTTTTGTCCTCAACACGTTCTTTGAGCTTGGAAGGGGGAATACGTTAATTACTGGGACCTCTGAAACAGAAACTTCATGCACTGTTTTTAGAATTTTATTGGTTATTGTTGTCTTCCCTTCTACTCTAAAATTGTTAAATTCCGGTTTGAGGCTGTACTTTAAATTATTCACGACGAGGATTTGGGAAAGAACCAATTATATACATAACTTAGAATAGCAGACATAATTTTAAAGTGTTTTTTAAAAAAGGCTGTGGATAGTAATGGGAAAAGTGTCCCTTAAATCGACATGGCACAGGAAGAGTTTCCACTGCGTGTTGTTGAGGCGTACTTTAAGGTTTCCCTTTTGGCCTGTCTCACGATCTTCGTAATACACAATGATGCATGGTTCTACATCTTGAAGGCCAGGCAAATAAGATCGAAAGATTTCTGGAGATACGCGTTTCTAACTAGTCGTTCTTCATTATAAAAATACATTTTGGCGGTCAAAAGGAGAAAAAGGAATCGAAGTAAACGGGGGTCAGATTTTATCAAGATTAAATGGGAGTGTAGTGGAGACAGATGTTGACAAGTGGAGAAAAAAGTACCGAAAGGGGGAAGTTGACAGCACTGTAATGTCTTCCCAGGAGTCTAAATATTCAAAATGGATTATCAACGTGGGTACTAGTGTGTTATTGTGTACTAATTTTCCGTTCAGAAGGAACATTTTTGGGAATTAATTACTTTTTAAAAAAATTATAAGTCATCAAGGTTGTCGGGCCAAAAAGTGGGATTTATATTAGCGAGAAATACAAAGAAATGCCAGTGATTAGAGTTTGGTGTCAATGTTATAAATCCTGTCTCGCAAGTGTCCCAGTAGTCGAACTCGACTATTAGCTGAGGGGTCAATATATTATTTTCTGAAGAAAATGTTCTGGAAAAACCGAGTATTGACACCAATTGACCCTTATAACGGAAGTGCATTAGTTGAGCTTATTTTTCTTACAAAAAATATTTGGTATAAAACAATCTTGTACAAAACTGGAGGTTTTAAAAATGAACTAGAAGTGTGTTTCTACGGTTACAGCTCACCCCGATTTTAAGAACGAAGAAAGATTTACTACATCAGTTGTACATGATCTGTATTGAAAAGTATTAATGAACATTTACAATATAAACCATCACCTTGAGTATACCAAATTTTTAGTTTTCACTCTGAGCCATTTTCCGTTTAAGTTTTTTGAACTTGTTCTTTGCTTCTTCTAGTTTTTGTTCTAGCTGACGGTTTTTCTTCTCTAATTCTCTAATCTAAACAAATTCGATATCGTAGAAAACGAAACTAATAACTATAACAGTTGTTACAATGGCTATAGTCATATAAATGTAGAATTGAAATAGGCTTAAATTGTCATATAGAATCATTCTAAAGATAAATTGTTATAAATATCCGTAAATCGGATTGATCTTGTCCTCGTAGTAGTCAAAGTCTATTCCGATGTCAATGAATGTTATGTTAAAGTCAATAAACGCTCTTAAATCTTAAAGTAATTAGGTTTACTGGGATAAACAATTATATCTAAAAGATCTTTGAAATGAAATGAAGCTACTCTAATATGAATAATAGTGTGAAGCAAAGGCAGGTGAGAAAATAGTATCTGTCCTGTATATCCTTCAAACCGAATAAACAATTGATTTGGTTGTCGAATAAACAATGGTTTCATAATTGAAGGGAAGTCAAATTGTTTAAGTTATGGAGTGGCAATAACGTTTCCCGTTATTTGCGGAACAGGAGGGTAAATTTTTTTGTTTTCATCTATTTTGGTTTCAATTAGAGCGTAATTTTGTTGGGTTGAACTATACTCATGATAGTTTTCTTTATCGATACTATAGTTTGAGCTTACTCTTCTTTGTCGTGATGGTGCGGATGGTGTAGGTTTTCCTTCGGAAAAGATTGAGGTGAAAACATAAAGAACAAAAAAGTTGTATGCTGCTCCTAAGAGAATTTTCCAAAACCCTATGGTCTGTTTGACATTTTTTGAATTTCGAAGGCTTTTAGCATTGTGGTAATTACGTCAAGTATGAACTTTATGCATAGGAAAACTGCAAAGTATATACCAAGTTTTTCCAGATAATACGTTATTATACAAAATGTTCCCGTAAATTGTGTCACGAAGTAGTTCGGTGACAGGAGGGAATTGAGATAAATTTGACGATTTATTCCCATTGCTGAGAAATAGATATCTTTCTCACTGTAGTCAATTTCCCTCGAAATTAGTACTTCATGTGAAATTTTTTGAAGTATTGATTTGGAAGCGGAACTGTGCAGAATGTTGTCCCAAAAATCTTTTAATTGGTTAAGAGTATAGATACCTGCGCGTTGGGATTCATAGCCAACTGAATTTATGATATGGCCAATTGAAAGCGGTGAGAACAAGAAAGGAGTTTTGAATGGAACAGGGGCAGGCATCAAACGGTACCAAGATTTTTCATTATCTAGGTCAAGTTGGTAGGCATTTTTATAACCTCCAACGCATTTTACTTCATTGGCAAAAGGAAATGTTTGCCTAGTAATAGGATCGACGAACATTGTTTGATCATTATAATGAATAGGAATACGATCGTAGCAGTGTTCGACAACTTTTAATGGCGAGTTTTTCTTCGGGCAGTGGTAAAGCCAACCAATGCTACCGTCCGTGTGCAGGAACATAGACTAGTTGCCTGTTAGCATATAACCAACTAGCCTATTGTTTTGAAGGGCTAACATTAAAATCATTTGTTTTTGAGTTCTATCAAGTTCGCACTGGTTCATAATAACATTATGCCAGGATTGCTTGATCCTGAAATAGTTGTGATAAATAATGTAATCCAGCTTAACGGCTAAGTGAACCTCATAATCTAGCTCGTCTTCACCTACATGGGCCCAGGGTGTACGTGAAGGAGAGCGATGAGAGTCACCATTTACCTTTCTAGTGTAACCGTTCCAACTCAGTTCTGTACCGGATGCTACCGTAACTTTGTGATAACTATGTTCACTTTTTAAATCATTAGGTTTGCCAGTCCTCATATTAAAGCCACCTGAATAAGAAACAAAAAGAGACTCCAAATTAGTTTTTTACAAAGGTTCTGGTTTACCGCACAATGTTTCAGATTGTTCTAAGACTCGCAACTTAATATCCATTTGGGCAGGTTTATGGGTTCCTGGACCTGTATACGGAACTTCTGATTTTTCGTCGCTAACAACAAAGTACTTAAGATTTCCGGCTTCAATGTCATTTTTTATCATTTTTGACATCTTGGGTAAATTTTTTGAAAACAAGACAATTCTCAGGAATGTCCCAAGAGTATGCAAATGGATCTAAAGATGTGGAATCACATCCTCCTTCGTTCAATGCACACGGCAGTTTCTGCCCTTGGGTGTTGTAGACTGACTTGTCTTGAACATTAACTTCTAACGAAATTTTCTGCATTAGAGTTTCAAAGGAGTAATGGCTTATATCGCAACTATCGTCGCATGAGGTCGATAAATCGTCCTCGAGATCGGCTCCGTAGTTTTTGTATGAAATTTTACCTATTGTTTAGTTCAATTTCAATGTCAATTTTATCTTGGAAGTCGTCAACCGTAAGTTTTCCCGTTCTATTCGCTTGTTTGCATTGTTCTGGTAAGACAATTAGATTATAGGTAATTAAGGGTGCGTCATGGACAATTGGTGAATGAGAAAACATACCGCAGTGATATTTTAAAACACTTACACTAATGAAACACATATCAGCTTTTACGAATGTCCGATGAAACCGTTGATAAAGAGTTACTCTAACTTTGCGCATATCAATGTTTTCAGGGCTGATACTACATGGTGCTACCTGGTTTAAAGAGTACATTTTGTTTTCTTTCATTTGAGAGCAATCATAATGTATAACTCGCAACTTGTGCGACACATCATTGAGCTCGTTTATTTTTTGGTCAAGCTGTGAGAGCCGGCAGGAAATAAGTGAAAAAATTTTAAGATAAGTATAAAATTTTTAGAAATTTTAAACATTTTAAGTTCGCTTACTTTCTTTTAGGATCTATTATTTATTTTTTTTCACGTAGAGATGTCTGATTATCTCTAACTTTGGCTAATGTGAATTATAAAAGAAGTAAAAAAAAAACGGTAAAAATAAAAGGTTTGTGACTTGATCCAGTAATGTGGGAATTGTCTTTCCGTTACTGAAACATATAAAACTAAGTGAAGCCAGCCTGATATCGGCTAGTCTGTTGTTTTCTTCTGTTTGACACTCTTCGATTTTCCTCATTGTTACTTGGATTAGGCATAGTACTATTAAGAGGGTTACTGGAACGCAATGGACTAAATTCTGGGTTAGCTTGGCGTGTAGTTTGCCCATGTGAATGTGGTGTTGAACTCCTTGTTCATTCCCTAATCACTTCAAAATTCCTATTAGCGGGATGTTCATTTACTGCGCCAGAGGAGCTTCCTTCTATGAAGCCTGAGTCAAAAATTGTTGGTGTTTTATCTAAATCAACAGGAGTTCGGTCAAAATCGGTGATAGGCAAGAATTCTGTTTGCATAGGAATTTGAAAGGAATATCTGTTGACAGGTGTGTTTAGTTTTTTTAGTTGGGAACTCCTTAAGTTTTCGTAGAAGGTTTCTAGGGAATCGTTATTGATACCATATTCAACTGTTAGATCTGGAAGTGTCTCTTCTGCCGGGTAGTATTCAACAAGATGATTTCTATGTGCAACCTTTCTAACCCTTTTGTCATTATCAAGCTCTATTTCGTAATTGACGTTTGTAATTTTCTTTACTACCGTATATGGGCCTGATCTGAGTTCTTGGAGCTTTTTTGATTTGCTTAATTCTATGCTGTGGTTTTCCATCAGAACCTTTTGTCCAATTTCTGGTTGTTTACCCAATTTGTGTTTATTTCCATTTTTATGTGTTTTTGCGTTGTGAGCTAGACTGTGTTTATATGTGTTATTGTAAATCTGTTTAAATTGGTTTTCAAGGTTTAGTAATGAAGATTCTATTTTTGGCTTCAACAATTTGTCAATTTCTTTGTTGTCAGATTTTTGTAGATTGTGTCTATGTAATGGTAGATCTTTACAGAAGTCAGAATTGCACGTAAGGTTTGAATTTCTTAATATTCCTAATTTTAGTGAGAGTGGAATTTGAGGTTTTGACCAAAGACAACTTCATACGGTGAAATTCCTGTACTTGAGTTAGGTAATGTGTTGTGAGCAAAAGCAAACTTCGGGCAAGTTCATCCCATTTTCCTCCGGCTTGTTCTAAAAACATCCTAAAATGTGCTCCTAAGTGTTTGTTTTGTATTTCAACTTTTCCATTAGTCCATGGTGAGAATGCGGTTTTGGGGCTGGAGTGATTCCTATTTCATGTATCCAACTAGTGCAGTCTTGATTCATAAACGCTGAACCTTTATCATAGACTAAGTTTTGAGGTATCCCAAAAGACAGGATGAATTTTTCAAACGCTTTAATGGTGTCAGATGCGTCCGTAGACTTGACGGTGTTAACTCGAATAAATCTCGAAAATGAATCTACAATCACCAGACAATGGTGTTTTCCTTTTGATGGTGGGTTCAAGGGTCCTTTATGATCAATGTGTACCGTGTGAAAAGGAAATGGTATTGTGTCGGTCCATTTTTCTAAAGGTGCTTCGTATATATCTTTTCGTTTTTGTTTATTTTTTTTGACAGTCAAGGCAGCTGGCTATGGGGTGCTTAACCCATTTGTACATTCCGGCCCAGTGAAAAAAGCGTCTTATGTTTGCAAGAGTTTTATCTAAACCACTGTGTCCTGCTAACACATCGTCGTGTGCCAAATTAAATGTTTTTATGAGTAGGGAGATTGGTACACGAACTTTGATTAATTCAGTGTTAGGATCGTCTGTCTGTTGTTTCATGCAGAGTAGGTTTCCAATTATGCACAAGTTTTCAAAGTTATTGAGATAGTTTGTTATAGCTTTCGATTGGCAATTTTCAATGGTTTTCAGATCTTTGTTTTGACTTAGAAAAAGCTTGCGTATTTGTTGTAATACTGGGTCTTTCAATTGTTCTTCACATAGGATTTCAGTGTTTAGATCGACATTTTTTGCAAAAGAAGTTAGTTTCAAGATCAATTCTTTAGCATCAATTTCTTCGTCAAGTTTTTCAGGGAATGGTGATTGTTTTGTTAGGGAAGTTTTATTTTGTTCCTCTTCTGCATTTTGTGCTGCAAAGATTTCTGCAAAAGTAAGAATTTCATGGTCTGGCTCATCAATTACTTGGCAAAAATTTTCATTAGTTGCGTCGATAATTGTATTTGAAGGAGAGTTTTCTTCGCTATTAGCCTCACCTGAGTTTAAAAAGGAATGGTTAGAAACTTTTTCCAATTCATTGATCTCAATTCGATTCGTTGTTTGTTTTTGATCGTTTTTTTTTTAAATTTTTTAATTTTTTAAAATGATTAATTGCAGAACCTTGTGAGAAATAGTCGACAAAATTTGTTACTCCACAAATTGTTGCTTTGCTTGGTTTATAACGTTCTTGTGTCAATTGGTCGTTTTTGAATGTATACTTTGCTGGACCTGTTTTCGTTTCTTTAAGTATTGGGTAAAAATTGTCTGCATTGCCTTTTCCGTTGTCATGGAGAACGAAGTACTTTTCCTCGTTTCCATTCTGATCGTAGAACGAAATGTCTTTCGGTATTTTTTTGTGTTTTAGTTGATGTTTGTCAAGATCTTTGAGTTTTACGTTTCTAATTAGAATGTCAGGAAAGGCTAGATTCTTTCCTTCAGTCCAAATGATTTTTAGGTTTTGGAACTGTGAAATGACTAATTGGTATCTAAAAAAACGATGGGAGAGGTTCCCTTGTCTTCCCCATAAGTACATTAGTGGTTTGTGGTCCGTGTAAACATAAACTGGAAATGGTGAGCCATTTATGTAGTGCTCGTATGTTTGGAGTGCTGAAATTACACCACATAGTTCACGTGCGGTGGTACTCATTTTCTGCTCTTCTTTAGTGTAAATTCTGGAATTAAATGACACTATTCTCTTTCCTTCAGGAAATTCCTGTACTAGGATAGAGCCAACGCCAATTGAGGAGGCGTCTACGTGAACGTGAAAAGGATGTTTTGTGTCTGGTATAGCTAGTATGGTGTCCTCACTAATGCGGTCTTTTATACTTTGGAAAAATTTTTCATGTTCCAGTGTCCATTCGAACTTAGTTTCGGTTTTGGTTTAGTCGTAGAATGGTTTACAGTCTACATGCAAGTTTTTTATGTACATGCCGTAGAACACTAAGCATCCTAGAACTCTCATTACATCACGTTTGTTTTCTGGAGATTTCAAGGCTTTGAGATCTGTTACCCTTTTCTTGACTGGTTGATTTCCTTCTTTGTCAACAATGTGGCCAAGGAACTGAACTTTTCTAAGAAAAAACTTTGTTAATAAAAAATGTTAGTTTTCAATAATTTCAAACATTTCGTTTTCAGTTTGAGCTTTCAAGATAGTGTCGTCATTGTAAGTTATGGCTTGTTTTCGTTTTATTAGTGGTGCAAAATGTATAGTCATTATTCGGCTAAAGAAGTTAGGAAGACCACAAAGGCCGTAAAAACCTCTTTCAAATACTGTACTGTTTTGAACCGATTACAAAACTTACTAACTGTTTTGTCTCCTCGGTGAGGGGAACTTGACTGTAAGCTGAACGCAAATCACTAGTAGTGAAGTAGTTCCCTTTGAGCTTAGCCAATAGGCTTCTTATTGGTTCTAGGGGCCATGAATATCTGCTGAGATCAGTAATTGAATTTAGATAGCGTGCGTCAATTACAAGTTTTATGGTATTTCCTTTAGGGAGGATTATTATCGGGTTAATGAACTCAGAACCCATTTCGTTTTCGTTTCCCATTTCACGAATAATACCTGTTTTGCACAACTGATCCAAAATGTTTTCTAGTTTTTCTTGATAATGAAGGGGTACTTTGGATGGTCTTTGTTTTGACAACGTGACGTTGGGCAATAGTTCTACGTTGAATTTTTGTTTAATTTTTCCAACATCATATTTATGTTGTGAGTATACGTCTTTATTATGAACTAGTGTTTCCATTAACTGTAACAGTTTTTGGTCAGAGATGTCTGATTGGCCAAAGTCAAATTTTTTAAGGAAAACTTGGTCTGTGTCTGAAAATCGGCCAATTATTTCTGGTTTAACCTCAATGGGTCGCAGACTATCCTCTCTTTCACTTTGGGGTTTTAAAATTTTTAGATCGTCACTGAAATCAGTTTCTAATTCGTAATTGTCAGTAAAGTCTTGTTCACGCTTACGTTTTTCAGTTTTTTTCTGTTTATTAGTTTTGTGATTTGAAAGAGTTTTTTCGGAGTTAGGTTCTATTATTGGAGATACACAATTTTCACTTACATGAAATACTTGATTCAAATCGGTCTCACTAGTCAAAAGATGGTCTATAAAAGCAAGATTTCTAAA
Organism: Convolutriloba macropyga; assembly: GCF_964194025.1. Taxonomy (NCBI): domain Eukaryota; kingdom Metazoa; phylum Xenacoelomorpha; order Acoela; family Convolutidae; genus Convolutriloba; species Convolutriloba macropyga. Next base: position 7,016,874 of record NC_134478.1, on the reverse strand, counting down.
ACTGTAAAGTTTTTCTTTGGCTCAATCTGAATGTCCTCTAAGGTGTGACCTATTGGGCCTTTAGCAATGACAACCTTATTATTTTGCGGATTGTTTAACATTATAGGTAACTCCTTTTCCTTTTGGAAACATCTTACATTATAGGTATAAATACCTTTTTTCTGTAACTCTGATCCAATAATAAAGGATGTTCCTTTTCGGAAAAATTCGTTAGTGGGCTTTATGGTGATGACACGAGTTGTTTGGGGAGCTAGATGAAGTTGGATGTCCATAAAAACCGTTTTGTAGAGACTAACATAGGGGTAACTTTTAGTTTGCTATCTGCTAAGTGAAATGAAAATGCCGGGATAAATTTTTAGTTCAATTTTTGGTGTTTAAATATCAATTGATTTTGTAGAGCTATCAAGAAAGTCCATTCCCAAAATGTTTGGCTTACATCCGTCTTTGGCTGAAACCCATGTTTTTATTTTCACGTTGTATTTTCCTTCTATGTCGAATGATGAATTGAAAGTAATATATCCCAAGAGCTTTAGTTTTTCTCCGTTAACGGCTACAGTGTTAGTTTTTATTTTGACAAGATCTAATTTTTGTGTTTTGCATATTTCACTGTATGTATAGTAGTTAATAATAGAACTGGTTGCACCTGTATCAAGAAGGAACTGGGTTTCTAGACCGTTATTTTTATTCTTGTCTCCGACGGGTTGGTATAAGTTAATATAAATAGGTTTGTTGATAATTTTATTAGTGTTATTAGCTTCAGAGGGTGACGGAGACTGGTCTAGTTTAAATTAGCATGGTTGTTTTCATCATCGCTGAAATAGGAACTAGAACTATTGTTCATTAAATGCACTTTAGGACTTCGCTCTCGGCTATTATCTCGTGAGTTATAGCCACTGTTAGGTCTGTTACGTTGTCTATTTGAATCATTGCTTCGTTCGTTTGAATAATTTCTGTATCTCTGCTCACTATTTGGTCTATCTCTGCTACTACTTTTATCAGATCTGTATGAATCTCTTTGATTTTGTCTATCTCAAGAGTCGTAACTACCTGACCGATATCGGTTTGATGAAGTGTAATTGGATGGGTGAGGAGAGTTATTCCTATAGTTAGCGGTGTTTTGTCTGTTGTTTTCACTCGGATAGTTATCTCTTCTTCAATCGTTATTGTTCGGGTAATGACTTTGCTGTCCTGGTGACCTACCTCGGTTTTGACGATAATTATCTGTAAACTTATCTCTGGTTTGCGGAGGCTGTTTGTTTTGTTCTTTATTTTCTTTTCGCTTGTAGCAGTACGCAATTGTGTGACCAGACTTTCGACAATTTGCAAAATCTGGTTTGATTTTGGTTCATTCGGGGGTTGTTGTTATTATATGTTGCGTTGATTTTGTGGTCTTTCATTAAACTTGTTAGTTCCCTGATCTGATTTTTGAGACCTTCAATTTCTAATTTGTTATCCATGTTGTTGGATGATGTGCCAGTGTACTCACTGCTCACTGCAAAACTCAAATCTTAAGTCGATACATGATCTCTAAGTTGTTGCCAAGTGGCACCTACATTTTCGATTAGAAATTGATGTGCTTTCTGTTTTAGAGTGGGTGGTGTTAGTCCTCTAACAAAATATTCCATACTTTTTCCCTCTCTGAAGGCTTCATTGAAATCGGGATCCGGCCAACCTTTTTCTATTGTTTTGGTTAATCTGTGTATGTAACTTTTGATTAGCTCTTCTGGTTGTCTCCTTAAGTTTTCTACCTCAATCCGTTTTCTGTACTTATGTTTTTCATCTGTAAACCTGGCTATGAATTGCGTTCGGATGTCATTCCACGCTAATGCTGGATTCAATGATTCAAACCACTGCGCGGCGGGTCCTCGCAAAACTGAACCGAAAAGTGCTCTTTGCCTAGCATCATAAACTGCGGCTTGGTCAGGGTCAGCTGCTGGTCTAGTTCCGAGGGAGAATTGTATTTTCCTTATTATAAGGTTAATAAAGTCTTGTGCGTCCTCTGATATGTCTAAACCAGTGATTTTTTCAAGTGCTATGTCGGGATATGCTACTACGTTTGCCATTTTTGATTAAAGTTAGGACCGTAAATTTTGTTTTAAAATTATGTTTTTTCGTGGGTAAATGTAATATTATTATTATTATTATTATTATTATATATATATATATATATATATATATATATATACATATATATAATTTTTTTAGATATACCTGTATTGGGTTAGATTGTTATAGCTGAAATGTAAGGCGCTATTTTATATGAGAAATCAGGCTTTGTTACCTATATATGTTCGACTATCCCCGTCTACGGCCTATGCGTTGGTTCAAAAGAGAACCCGCAGCCTCAACCACTCAGGCCCCAGCTAAACTTACTAACAAATGTGGGACCTCTAGCCTATAGGACTAGAGAACTGCATTGAGTGGATCGCATCATAATGTTCGGTACGCAATGAACAATGCGTGGGGACGATTATCGAACTTGTGACTTACTTAGAAAGCCTGAAGACCTATAAATTTGAAGTGCTAACAGTACAAGGTGAAAAAATGTAGTACGTTTTAATTCAGCGATCTAGTAAGGGTTTTCTATATATATATATATATATATATATATATATATATATATATATATATTTGATAAAATAGAGTTTATTAATTATGAGTCAGAAGTGTTTTGGTTAATATTTGTAACATCTATTGAGTTGTGTGAGGGTATTTCAATATTACTCTTTGGAATCTTTAGTAAGTTTAGTATATTGAAGAATTCAGGGTTATTCCAAATGTGCGTGATAGAAATATTCGCAAAGGAAGCTGGCTCAAATTTGTAGAAAATTGCTAGGAAAGTGCTATTGTTTGTTTTAAACCGTGTCACTTTGCCCGTTTTATTATTCGTTGTAACCGTAAAATTCTGATGTTCAACTATTATGGTTTCCACATTGTCCATTAAATCATTTGTTAAAACCTAAGTTATCAAAGGATGAGGGGTGCTAGAATAGTAAACTTAAATTGAAAAAGCCACAAGGTTTATAAATCTAGAAGAGAGTTAACAATATCTAAGTTTGGTTAGAATTAATTTAAACAACTAACTTCTCTGTTAAAAATATCCCACCTGGGTAAAAATAGTGTTAACAGAGTAAAGAAACTTCTGCCTGATTGAGTTGGACTGATAATTTATTCTTTTCGTTACTGCTAGCAGTTGATTTCAATAAAAGCGGTGCAATTACGGTATACGCGCGTGCTATTTGTTAAAACCGAATTATCAGTTAAATAAAAACAAAATATCAGGCGTGATTCTTTCCTCTGGTTGCACCAGTTATCATAATCGGGGCTGTATCCAGAATATATCCGAATTGTACACAACCTCGAAAATGATAAAGTAAACCAATCGCTGTGTTATCGCTCTTGATTTACCGCTTAGTGCGTATAAGTCTCAGTTAAATTACTAATGTGGTTAAATAAGTTATTAATTCACCAAGTTATGTATACAGTTAAAAAACCCGTTCCAATCTAATAATATCTAAATTATAAAGCTACAATATTGAACATCTATAAAAGGCTCTTCGTTCTTAGATCAGCGGGGATAGCTGGAACTTATGAGCTGTACTAAGTTCGTCTCACCAGTTTAGTTTCAAGACGGACGGATTAAATTTTAGAAAAAAAACTAAAGTTTGGTTTGGGAGTTTGTCTGTGAGGAAAATGTTGCGAAAGTAAGTTGAGTTTCACAAGTCAAAAGATTTGGCTGTTTTTTTACAATTTTTCTGTCAACTGATTTTCAGGCTTCTCGGTGTGTTCTGTTATTTCAACTCAGAGATTTCTCTCTCTCCACTTCGTTTCGAGAGAGAACCATTTGCGCCACGTCAGGTGGGTTGATGATATCTGACGTTGCAGGATGAAATTACACACCATTTGGTGATTCAGTATTTATTCAGCAAGTTTATTTTAAATAAAAGTTGGTTCTCAAGTAGCTGTTTCTTTTGTGTTTGTGGTAGAAAGTACCATATGGTGCAAGAACCACGGAGCCAAAGTTTTCAAGTGTGACTCAACTCTAACTCAACTTTTTGTGACCTTGGGAGGTTTTAAAAGTGATTCTACGGTTACAAAAACTATGCACATTCTCTATTTGACTTGTACTTGATCACAAGAGACATTCATTTGAGGAAAACAAGATATTACTGGAAAGTGTTCAAGGAATTAGAATGTTGTGAGTTTAAAATGTAGAACGCATCAGTTACCAAAAATGTTTGTTTTCATTGCCGTGAGTGAACAGAGACAATGGTGTTAGGAAAATTGGCCGGTAAGGCATTTAGCTGACAAGGAAAAAATGAGAAATCTAGCCAACAGTTTTATAATTAAAGTCAAAAAAGTCTCATTGGTCCGTAAATCAGTAGTTCGTTGGACCATTATCTTTTAGTGTGCGCTCGCGTGGCTATCTACTCGGCCTCTATGTAGCCGCAACCCCCTCCCCCTCCTGATGGGGAGAGGGGAGGAGGTTGCAACCACGGATAGACCTTCGTTATGCTAATTGATAAATAAAAAAACTGCGGTATATCAGTCCGCTTAAGAAATAGTTTTTAAATTGGCCGATCACAGCTTCGAAATAAAATTGATTGCTCATTTTACTTAAAATTTCGGCTAAATTTCTCACTTTTTGGTTTTTGGCTAAACGCTCTGTGGGCCGATACAAGGCCACCAGAGACAATACTTCTTTTTCCACAGATCATGGTTTAGGCAGCATAGAGGATGGTATTACTCGCCGAAACTTTGGTATTTCAATCTAAAAGCGTTAAATTGTCTAATAGGGATCACACCATCAACAGGGGAAAAAGAAGTGGTTCCAAGAGCTTAGGTTAAAGCTAGCCAAACATCAACTTGAGCGCAATCACGGACCGCTGTTCATAGCCATGCTTCTCAAACACTGTGGGATGTAATCCGAAAATTGCAGCGAAACCCTTGCGTCAAATCGCGGGGTGCAATTGTTGAAAAGATATGAAATAACTAAAGATATAGAATTTTCTATTAGCCATTTTGGCACTGAGGGCTTTCCGTTTGACCTATTAGAAATGAAATCAACACTAATGACTAGAAACAAATTTAAATCAAAATCATTGCAAATGCGATTTAATGAGAAACGACAAATTGTATCATGGCTCGGATTTTTCAACAAGTGCCCCATATTATGCTTAAGGGTGGCTATTCCTGGACAAATTTTGAAAGAGCGATTTTTTAAACAAGTGGTGACAACTATTAACTTTCCACGTATGCGCAAACTATGTCAAACAGAAAATAATAAAATAGGCCATGCCTTGGCAATTATCTGAATTGGACTACAAAGCAAAAAAAAGTTCGGACTGGCGGTTCAGTGGCAGCACTTCAACCGCGTCGCGTCTTTGCCACGATCACCGACCCGCGATTTCCTGATTTTATCTCACAGCGGATGACTGACAAGGCCATGAACAGCGGTCCGCAATTGCGTATCTTCGGCTGTCTAAACTGTAGGCTATGTAATATTGTCAGAACACCTGTAGGAACTGAACAGTTCTAAGAGAGAACCTCAAGTGAACCACCGCTACCTTGGAAAATGGATGGCATACATGAAGCTCGCATTGTTAGCTCCAACCTAAAATCCACCCCAGAAAATTTTATTTTACCTTCAGGATCCATTGCAAATGATCCTATTCAATATCTTAGAGAGACAATTCAGAAAAACGTATACGCAATAGGCAGTTCAGAATGAAATGGCAAAGTAGATGTACGAGAATTTTGGAACTTGTTAGCATGTTTGTAAACAAGCCATAGAAAAAAGCAGACCAAAAATCTGTTCACTGAGGATTCTCAGTTTAGAGAAGGAGTATCGTAAACAACTCAATATATGAATCCGACAAGGTCATTGAATCAATCGAAGTCAAAAGTTTAAGGAATGTTCTCGAAGGTACGTTCACAAATCTGAGAAACGTAATTTTCGGAAGATTTACAATGTTGAAACAAAAACAGAAACAAGATGAGTCGTTGGAAGAGTTTATGGCGTTAAAAAGCTGAAGTTGTAGAAAACAGCAGATTGGTAAAGTTGGAGATTGAGATGATAAGAGATACGGGTATATTTAATACAAGTAAAGGCAAAATTCAAATCTCATTGCTCAAGGAAGCAGTCAGCCCAGAACGCGTTCAAATAATTGAAAAAAATTTTATTAATATCTATAAAATCGGTGGCTTAATAGAGATGAGCACCCGCAATTCAGCCCCATCACAAGGGTCACAAATTAAGACAGCCTCAGCTTTAGAGACGAGCCCATCGGGTTGTAAGACAAAACGTACGGACGCCCGCAATTATTCGTCACAAACAAATGTAGAAATCGTGGCCTCTCATTTAAGAAAGTTAACAAACCACATCGTCTGGAAATCGAAATAAAATGCCATAATTGTAGCCATAAAAATCGCTCTGATCGAGTTTGTAGATCGATATACAAACCTACTAGCAGACAAAGTGACCGACAATAGAAAACTATAAGTGAGATAACTGAATATGGAGATCCCGGCAACTCTAACACGATAGTCGCGGCAAAATTCAGTGAACAATATTTCCAAGTCTTGTCTCTATATTTGATGAATACTCACTATTGTGCATAAACTGAGAAATCTTCAAAAATAAACAAGTATAAAAAAACAGTCCGTGAAGCAAGTCCGTTCACCGTCTAAACAAGCCAATAGCACATTATACCCAAGCATCTTCTCCGGATAGAATCTGGAATACCTGTGATTTGACTAATCTGGTAATAATCGCAAGCTTCCCGATCAATATCATAGGTTCACTGCAGTTTTCGGTACTAACCAATGGATGGACACTCGAACAGTAGTGGATAGTACCAGATAGTACCTATAGGTAATCAGCCATAGACTGGGAGAGACTTCAAATGCGTGACAGGCCCGACAAAAACTGACAACATTTGATATTTGCCATGTCGAAGTAAATGTTGCTAATAAACTGCCCTAACTGATGACAGTTATGGGACTAGCAAAACATCATGTAGTCAACGCCAAATTAAAGAGACGTTTTAATTCTACTCATGAAAAAATAGGCGAATACACATACATCTGTTGGAAAGAGTACAACAAAAGTTTTTAAAAAAGTTGATATCCAGTGGTCACGTCGTGAACTTAGAAAGTTGTTTTTAAAAACATTTTGTTTCACCGTTGGTGGTAACAGTAACTTTTTTTTGACAATAAAAGTTCTATTGGAGTTTTGTGTACTAAATAGAGCAGTAAACAAAAAACATGTACCTAATGCCAATTATATTACTTTTGAAGGAAAACATAGAGAACATGAGTGGTTTAGTACTATGGACCTCCTGAAGTACGCTTGCAATCAAATTAAACTTATGCTCAAAACAATTCACAACTTCGTCAAGGATTCCGACTTTAGCATCATTGGTGAAGATTGTACAGGTACACACATATTAAAAACATGATTCCACTCAAATGCCATTTAATATACATTAAACTAGCTCCACTGAGATATAAGTTCTCATTCCCAGAAATTCATTAAAATTACCACGAGGGTCAAAAAGCTAACGCATATTGGATCACGACGCCTGTTTCGAAGCCCTGGATGATGAAAATTTTAAAATTTCTGCACAATTTTTGAGAAAAAATGTCAGTTGGCAATATTGTCAATAGAGCGTTTAGGGATAAAAACTCATTAGTTCTGTCCTCAGGCACTAATCTTGAGCCCCCAAAAATACAAAGCAACTGCAAACGTCTTGATATCAATACATCACACCAAAATTTTTGTACCAAATGGAGCAAGTTTAAATTATCCATTCCGTGTTCCAATCAGAGAACCGCTTGAACCCCGTTTCGTCAGACGAACACCAAAAAATTTTGATGCAAAAAAATCCAAGTTAGTTAGATTCACAGAAAAGTTGCTACATTTCGATTCTAACTTGAACAAGATACTCAGGTGCGACGGATCTCATGAAGGACTGGGAGCAGTACTTGAACTGAAATTATCAAATGGTTTGAAAGCTATGTCATTCACATCAAGTTTCCTGAATAATTGAAAATAGTTGTGAAAAAATGTAGCATTTTGAACTAGAATTGCTTAGTGTAATGTTGAAAATTGACTGTTTTAAACGCTCCGTTTATGGTATGAAATTCACAATTGTCATCGAATGTCTAATAATTTCTCTACTATTAATTTTATAGCCTATAGAGGCGAATAAAACATAGAGTAGTTGATCAAATTATCTCGTTGGCGGATTTATCTTGGTACAAATTAAATGACAAATTATGCCAAGATATAAGATGGCTCTAATAAGCCTCCATTATGGATCTCATAAATAGACTAATATTCAAAAAATCACGTGAACGACGAAAAACGTAAACACAGAACCATGAAGATTTCCCGCAAAACTAAACTTCACGAAAAGTTCGGCTCAAACAATTTAGTTGGTCCAATGATCAACGGGTAGAAATCAGTGATCGTTTAGCGTTGATATGATGCAGTAAAACACAGTCAAAAGGCTATAGTCAAATATTACTGCCAGATACGATTGCCTTAATTAATGCTTAACAGATTGAATTGCCTTAATTTAACAAGTACGAGTCGAAGAAGGTGATTGAAAAAAAAACACGTTTTGCCGTTAACTTAAACAATTTACCGTTGTTCTCAGATTTAAAGTCGAATTTAATTATTAAGTCACCTTATAACTCTGATCCAGCACAAATTTACTCTTCAACTGTTTTACTTGCATTTGATTTACTTATGCACCTTTACATATTTATACAACTTTATAACCTTTACATATTTCAGTGAACCCGAAACTTGGGTATCCATACCTCAAAAAATTTACTGTTACTTTTGAGATAAACCTCACTTTAAAAATCATAAAAGATAGAGTATTTTCTTAATTGACACTGACTACCTTGAGTAATTCGACAGCGTTTTCAACAAACATCTTATAGTATGCATTACTTCAAAAGTTGAAGTATAAACAGAGCTAAACAATTGTTTTATCGCTACTGATGAAGAGGGACGTAAAATTGTGAAAAAAATATCCATTCCTATCAGAAAGATTTCCATGTCAGGAAAGGATAACTTTGTGTTGACAATGAAGTGGCCAAACCTTATTTATTAAGGCACGCGATTTTAAGCAACACGCTCCTGAAGCTGGATAATGAGAGAGATGTCGCCTAACTCCTGATGGCCATACATATACTGTGATCTAATTTCTAAAGCCAATTAACTATTATGGACCCTGTACGTCATTTGGTAAATACCTGAAGACAGTCACTCCAATATCAAATTTTAGCCCTCCTGTGAAAATTGATGAACAGAATGAGAAAAAACTGGATTTTGCAGGACCCTTACTCGATAATCGAGGGTGAGAATTTCTACGAGCTAGACGCGATGGATAGTTTTAATGCCCGTAAACTAAGTTTAAGGTAAAATCACCAGGTACCTATGTAAATGATTTCCTAGAGTCGCTCATCTACATCAACTGCGTACCATAGAAAATTTGGGTCAGCCCAGCAAAATATCTTCAGAGTTGTGAAGTGAAAAAATTGTGCCAAAGTTCCAGCATAAACATTTTACTGGCCTCAACAAATGATCTATAACCCGGGTCGAGAAATTTTCCGAAAACTATAAAAGAAATGCGCTGAAATACGCTTATTTTTTAGAAAAGTTCAGCGCAAAAACCTTACATAATAATGCGTTGAAATGCGCTGAAACTTTGTAAGAAATGCGATAAAAAATCAGCGCAATTCTTACAAATTTTCAGCGCATTTCAACCGATTTCAACGAATTATTATGTAAGGTTTTTGCGCTGAACTTTTTGAAAAATATGCGCATTTCGGAGCATTTCTTACATAATTTCAGCGAAGTTAGCGCACTTCTTACAAAAAAAATGGCATTTAGCGCACTTCTTACAACTGAAACTGCGCTGGCATCTCGACCCAGGAATGAGCCCCCGCGTCGAGGTTTTTGGGTAAATTTTTGTAAGAAACGCGGTGAATGCGGTGAAATTTTGTAAGAAATGCGCTGATTGCGGTGAATAGGGTGAAAATAAATATTTGACCGCATTTCACCGCATTTCTTACAAAAATTCACCGCAAAATTCACCCCATTTCTGACAAAAATTCACCGCATCGAGTTTTGTTGCAAAATGATGTAAAAAATGCGATGAAAGCGGTGAATGCGGTGAAAAAAATATTTCGCCACTTTTCACCGCATTTCTTACAAAATTTCACCGCATATGATTTCTCAAATTTACTCAATCTGATTTAAATTCATAAGAAATTTCGCAGATTTAAGTTACAAATGGCGCAGTGGACTATGCAGTGGAAGGAAAGCAGGAGGTCAGAGCGTCGAACCCGTGTGGGGAAACTCTTTTTTGTAAGAATACTGAAAACGCAGTGAAAATAAATAATTTATTGTCGGACTCGCCCAAAGCAAAATCGGACTCGCTTAACGCATGATTTAAAAATGAAATGACGTTCAGCTTGTTGGAATCATTAAAATGGTTAGCAAATACAAGTAACGATTTTCAGCATTCTTTAAAATTAGTTATTTACCTATTTAGAATTTGTAGACAACAAACTATAAACTTATTACCGTTCAACGCACATTTTGGGAGACACCCAAATAAGCCTTTAAGATATCTAGTCTGAAGTTAAATAATCTGGTCCATATCTGGGTTGTAGTAAAGTGGAATTGATTAGATAACATTATTGAGCGTCCAGGCCATATTCCTAAGGCGTGGTATAACATCGACAGTCGGAACGTCAAAGAGGTAAAAAAAAGGACGTTTTTATCAGATATAACAAGAAACTGAATATCAGAGATTGTTGCATTTACTTATCGGACAATTCCCAGCCTGTACCAAGTACAAAAATGGTCAGTTATATTGGCCAGTGCTAGAAAGATAGATACCGAAAGCGCTCCAACAAACACTTTGGCGGACTTACGAAAGCAAAAGCAAGCCGACACTGTTGATCCAGTTAGCCCTCAATCAACAGTGTCAAGGTGTAGCAGGAACGACAAACAAAAGAACAACATCATTTTACGGGTGCAATAGCATCTCGGGTCATACAAGCCGAAAGACTTCACAGGACGAGAAAAAAATGCAGCAAAAGCAACCCCACTCGTTAGCCAGTGTACTCTATTCAGCACATCAATTATAGTCCACATTTTTCGAGGTCCAATGTTAAGGAAGTCCAGGAAGCAATTAACACACTCAACGCCTCTATCGCATCAATCGGGTTACCCCAATCTGTTACGAAATTGCCGCCTACGTCAATTTCTGACATAATTTTGTTGAACATTTTAATCATGCCGGGGAGTAAGCGAAAAAAGTAGGGACAAAATATTCTGGAAAGCAGAGCGCAACATTTCTCCGGGGGGGGGGACTTTCTTCTAAATTTCCAAAGTAAACTGTAAGGCAATCAAAAACTCGAGAATCATAGTGGATGCTTGCTCACTTTAGAGAACTTTTATCTTTGACTAAATAATTAACTCGCCATTAGAATATGCAACTGATAACCATTTTCAAACTTTTTCCAAATTAATTTTATAAAATTTGTAACTAAATTTCTAACTTAAATTCTTTTTACTTTTTTCTTCTACAAATATGTCAAAGTATTTAAATGATAGGAAATTTTATAGCCTTTGATAAGAATTTTTTTCTCCAAACGGGAAAATATGGTACAAGAGCAAGATTGACAGGATACCCCGGACATTGCTCACAGTGAGTTTCAGCGCTGTAGCATTGACTTTCAATGGCAACCAGTACTGTACCAGACAAATAGCAGTATAAATACTTTAGCCAGTCTGCCCAGAGTCGATTACGCAACATCCCAGTCTGCCCTTCTTCTTCACAGTCTCATTTACATTCTTGGTCAACACTGCACAGAATGTTTCACAATTCTATCATCATCAGACTGTACATACAAAGAACATAGCAAGTTTTGAAAATTTCGAATAACTGACATCATGCTTAAAACTTTTAATATGGCGATACCCTCAAAAGCTATTCTAGCTCAAACTATACCATATATTGGTGCATTTACATCTTTGCAGTGGAGTCGGAGGCGAAGGTCGGAGGCGGAGGTCGGAGGCGGAGATCTGAGGCGGAGGTCGGAGACGGAGGTCGGAGGTGGAGGCCGGAGGCGGAGGTCGGAGGTCGGAGGCGGAGGTCGGAGGCGGAGGTCAGAGGTGGAGGTCGGAGGTCGGAGGCGGAGGTCGGAGGTCGGAGGGGGAGGTCGGAGGCGGAGGTCGGAAGTCGGAGGCGGAGGTCGATGTGCGAGTCAGAGAGTTGTGGTGTAGTAGTGCTTGTGGCGGCGGTCGGAGGCGGAGGTCGGAGGCGGAGGTCGGAGGCGGAGGCGGATGTCGGAGGCGGAGGTCAATGTGCGAGTCAGAAAGTACTCCATTTCTATCATTTATATTAACCTCTAATATTGCGCAATTGATAGTTTTATAATATGGAATTGTCTCAGTTATTATGCAATATCACTTCATTCCAATGATGTTTAGGGTTTCATGTTGTATCATGCGCTAATATACAGACGGTGATTAAACTATCCGTTCTACACTCTCTTTTTTTCCTTTAGAGTCCTATTTATGCCTAAAGCAGGCAATTTTTTACTTGCTCACCTCTGATAACATACGACATCAGCTTCACGGACAAGTAAAAATTTAATTTGTTGAACCACCGACATATGTTTAATTTCATAACAATAGTGGAGAAAAAGACACAGAGAAATGTGTCAATTTTTGCTGAAGAATTATAGAGATCTGTTCCAAATTAAAACTTGCAGTTACTAAGAAGTTCCACAAAACATTCTACTCAAGAGTTTAAAATTTTGAAGTTTGCAACCTAATTTTTTTCTGAAAACTAGGCCAATCAATTTTTCAATATAAAATTTTGATTGCATTGGATATTTATTTAACTTTTAAATATCATCGAAGTGTGGAAGTATTATTGCCTCGAATGTCATTTTTGAGGTCAAGCAGCTAAAGTTTCAAATAAAAAAAGTTGCAAAATCTCAAATTTTTAGTGAACTTCTTCAATCTCTTTTGGTCAATCAAAATCTACAGAATTTTTGAATGACACATTTTGTCGGGATCATTACTAAAATTTTCCGGTTCACAATGCACGTGCCCTTCAATTTGGATATTAAAATAATGCACGACGCAAATGGCCCTCACAAAGGAACTTTTTTGTCGCAAGGTCAAATGATCAACACTAAAAAACCGCCGAAAAAGTACGAATTGAGGCGAATGATTGTATGGCAACTTAAATCGCCGATTGCGCTGAATGCGTTGAAAAAGAAAAATTTCATTGCTTTATACGTCAGATTATATATATATATATATTATATATATATATATATATATAATCTGTCGTATAAAGCAATTAAATTTTCTTTTTCAACGCTTTCAGCGCATTCGGCGATTTAAGTTGCCATACAATCATTCGCCTCAATTCGTACTTTTTCAGCGGTTTTTTAGTGTTGATCATTTGACCTTGCGACAAAAAAGTTTCTTTGTGAGGGCCATTTGCGTCGTGCATTATTTTAATATCCAAATTGAAGGGCACGTGCATTGTGAACCGGAAAATTTTAGTAATGATCCCGACAAAATGTCATTCAAAAATTCTGTAGATTTTGAATGACCAAAAGAAATTGAAGAAGTTCACTAAAAATTTGAGATTTTGCAACTTTTTTTTGAAACTTTAGCTGTTTGACCTCAAAAACGACATTTGCGGCAATAATACTTACACACTTCGATGATATTTAGAACTATCTGATGATAAACTATTGATCAAAAGCGATCAAAAATAATTGAAAGTTAAATAAATATCCAATGGAATCAAAATTATATATTGAAAAATTGATTGGTCTAGTTTTCAGAAAAAATTAGGTTGCAAATTTCAAAAATTTAAAACTCTTGAGTAGAATGTTTCTATAAATGGAACTTCTTTGTAACTGCAAGTTTTAATTAGAAACAGATCTCTATAATTCTTCAGCAAAAATTGACACATTTCTCTGTGTCTTTTTCTCCACTATTGTTATGAAATTAAACATATGTCGGTGGTTCAACGAACTAAATTTTTACTTGTCCGGGAAGCTGATGTCGTATGTTATCAGAGGTGAGCAAGTAAAAAATTGCCTGCTTCAGGCATAAATAGGACTCTAAAAGAAAAAAGGAGAGTGTAGAACGGATAGTTTAATAACCGTCTGTATAATAGCGCATGATACAACATGAAACCCTAAACATAATCGGAATGAAGTGATATTGCATAATAACTGAGACAATTCCATATTATAAAACTATCAATTGCGCAATAATAGAGGTTAATATAAATCATAGGTATGGAGTACTTTCTGACTCGCACATCGACCTCCGCCTCCGACATCCTTCTCCGCCTCCGATCTCCGCCTCCGACCTCCGCCTCCGACCGCCGCCACAAGCACTACTACACCACTACTTTCTGACTCAAGCATCGACGTCCGCCTTCGACCTCCGACCTCCGCCTCCGACCTCCGCCTCCGACATCCGCCTCCGACCTCCGCCTCCGACCGCCGCCACAAGCACTACTACACCACAACTTTCTGACTCGCACATCGACCTCCGCCTCCGACCTCCGACCTCCGCCTCCGACCTCCGCCTCCGACCTCCGCCTCCGACCTCCGACCTCGGCCTCCGACCTCCGACCTCCACCTGCGACCTCCGCCTCCGACCTCCGACCGCCGTCTCCGACCTCCGCCTCAGACCTCCGCCTCCGACCTCCCCCTCCGCCCTCCGCCTCTGACCTCC